>NC_048219.1:139880657-140095103 GCF_002007445.2 Ailuropoda melanoleuca | reverse complement strand
ACTAATATTTTTATGTCTCATTAAGAGTTGTTACAGATATCTCTATCATTTATGCTCAGCATTTTTCAGAGTCACTGCAGTTATTAGACCTGCAGCAGATGTGATTAATGCATCAATAACAAATCACATATACTGTATATCACAATTTTCTTTTAAGCCATGATAACTTCTTTTCAAATGTAGTTGGTTTTCTTTGTAATCCTATTTTTTTAAATTGTATGCATCTTAAAACAGTACTCAGAGGAGAAGCCCGTAGGTTTTATTTAGTCTGCCAAAGGAGTCCGTGGCACACAAAAGGCTGAGAACTCCCTGAGTTAAATGACCTCTGAGGCTTATTTTTGCTTTTTTTACCCAGAAATCCAGGGGAAGGCTATCAACTAAATCCAACTCACATCTTACAAAGTACAGTCACCATCCTACTGTAATAGGAATGTAAAAAAACAATACTTGAAGAGCTTGATACATCTCTTGAAAAGCCAACCTAGAAAAACCTTGTATCCTCTTAATCCAGAGCTATTGTTAAATGCTGAGTTGTCCTGAGTGTCATAGTTCCTCAAGAATAAAAGCCTGTCCCTTGATTGCTTAATCTTTATTTACTGATGATCTGGTAGATATGTTCTATAAGCATAGTCAGACCAGGCAAGAGTGTCAGACAGACCTTGCTTGTCATGGGTATCCTGTTGCCCCCTCTTTCTTTCTTTCTTTCTTTCTTTCTTTCTTTCTTTCTTTCTTTCTTTCTTTCTTTCTTTCTTTCTTCCTTCCTTCCTTCCTTCCTTCCTTTCTTTCTTTCTTTCTTTCTTTTTTTTTTAAAGATTTTATTTATTTATTTGACAGAGATAGAGACAGCCAGCAATAGAGGGAACACAAGCAGGGGGAGTGGAAGAGGAAGAAGCAGGCTCATAGCGGAGGAGCCTGATGTGGGGCTTGATCCCACAATGCCGGGATCACGCCCTGAGCCGAAGGCAGACGCTTAACCGCTGTGCCACCCAGGCGCCCCCCCCTTTCAATACCTTTCTCCCCTTCTCTTGGCTGTTCTTCCCAGCACCCACATTTTGTACAAGAACCCCCAACATTCAGACCTTCCTACCACTATCAAGTTCCCCAGATGGAGACTTAACCTTCTTTTACCATCTATTAATATGGAGTGATTGGACGTCTCTTTCATGCTGAGTATTGACGGTCATACTAACACCATGAGCATTACTAATGCTTACTGACAATTTAGTATGCCCCAAGCACAGTTCTATAAATTCTCCATGTATTAAATAATTTGATTCTTACAACAACCCCGTTCTATAGATGGGGAAACTGAGCCACACAGAAGGTAGTCAACTTGGCAAGTTCCCACAGCAAGGAGGTAGTGGGACTGGGATTCAAACTCAAGTAGTTTGACTCCATTCCTACACTTGCAGATACTATGCTAAACTGCCATGATTTATTTAACAAATTCCCTGTTTTTTGAATTGACATTTATGTTGTTTACGGTTTTTCACTACTAGAAAAATGTCTTCATGAATATCTTTATACATAAATAATTTTACACTCCTGGTTGTTTCTTCAGGGCAAATTCCTAAAAGTGAAACTGCCAGGTTAAAAATTTTTAACCAAATTGTTTAATTACCCTATAAAAGATTGTAGCGATTTGACCAGAACTGTATGATCATGTCCCTTCACATCATTGCCAATAAAGGGTATTATTGTTCTGTATTTTAAAAATATTTGGGGGGTGTTTGGGTGTCTCAGTCAGTTAAGTGTCTGACTCTTGATTTCGGCTCAGGTCATGATCTCAGGGTCGTGAGATTGAGCCCTGCATGGGGCTCCGCATGGGCATGGAGCCTGCCTAGGATATTCTCTCTCTTCATCTCCCTCTGCCCCTCTCCGCCAAATGTTTGCCAGTCTGATGGGCATCACATGATATCTCATTATAATTTGCGTTATACAATGTAGCATTTCTCATGTATTAATTAGTCATTTTATTTCTTTTTTTGTGATTACTTATTCCTCTCTTTTGACCATTTAAATAAAATTTCGTGTAGGGGCACCTGGGTGGCTCAGTTGGTTAAGCCTCTGACTCTTGGTTTCAGCCTGGGTAGTGATCTCAGGTTCCTGCAATCGAGCCCTGCGGCGGGCTCTGTGCTCAGCAAGGAGCCTGCTTGTCCCTCTCCCTCTGCTCCTCCCCCTCTTGCACACTCTCTCTCTAAAATAAATAAATAAATCTTTAAAATAAATAAATAAAATTTTGTATAATCTTTACTTCCTAATAAATTCTTAACATAGAGCTTTGGAAAGATTTAACAGGAAATTATAAATGTTAGTTCTTCGCTGAGCATGAGAAGACTGAGATTTCACAATGTCCTACAATATTCCAGTGTCATGAGACCTGGGGATTTATTTGGGTTGCTTAAAGTCAGCAACGCCTTGGTTTGGACAAGAGATCACTTTCTTTTCCCATATCTAATTCTTGAGATTCTCAAGCTGCTTTTCAAAAAATTGTATCCTAAAACAATTCCCTACTAAGCACATTTCTCCTCTCAACCCTCCTTTACTGATGTCACTTTTTTAGCACAAATACTGATTACTATTACCCAAACTACCTTAAATTACTCTTCCTCAGTACCTCAAATTTGCACACCATGAAGTTCTATTTCCCATGTTCTTCACAAATTACTAGGGAGAGGGATACTTATGTGTCTTTTGAGGTTGCCTCCCCTTGTTAGCCCCTACGTGCAGTTAATGGGTCCATTCTACCCCCTGAGAAATCCACTCATTTATCTCCATCTTTTCTGCTACTTTAATTTCAGCAACCCTATTACCAAACCCAGATTAGCAAACAACCATCCAACAGGTTTTCTTGCTTCTATTCTTGCCACTCCTTCCCCAGGCCACGAATTCCCCACGCTACATTGAAAGACAGTCCAAAAATACAAACCTGAGGACATTCCCTTGATTAAATCTTTCAGTGGCCTCAGGTTTAAAGAAAACTTCCTTGGCATGGCATCCAAGTCCTTTTTGAATGAACCTCATCTCTCTCCGCTCTCCTCCAGCAATCTTGGATGCCGACATCTTGAATTGTTTGTAGTGTCCCCCCAAATGGCATGCTCTTATTTCTGACCTTTTCTTTGCACATGCTGTTGTTGCAGGTTAGAATCTGGTGGCCGCATGAGCCCTCTTCTGCCTGATGACTCCTTCCAGTCTGATTAAGTAGTTACAAATCAGAAGAAGCAACTAAAATTGATGCATTGGTCCTTTTGCAAATATAATCATGCTTATTACCACTCTGAATAGTTATACAGTTCTCAGGCCTATAGTACAATAACTAAGGAAAAGACTCTGAAATGAATTATAAGATTTTTTTGGGGGCAAAATAGCAGTCCATTTGATATAGCAAAATAAAAAAATCATAAGAATGATGAGATAATGCTGAGAAAAAAGAGAGTATTGATAGACATGATAAAAATTGTGCCAAGAAAGGAGTCCTTTAATCTCAGAGCAGATTCCTTGCTTAATATGCAATGTGTTCACCCTAAGCTATGCTGTAAACAAAGAAATAATATTCCAGCTTCTCACAGGTTTGGATTCTGTTATATTTACACTGATAAAAATGTGGAATATTTAAGTAGATTAAGATTTAAAAATCAAGCCTCTGCAGAAGAAAGGACAGATGATTTTTTTTTTTAATTCACTCTGGGGTCACCTAGGTGGCTCAGTCAGTTAAGCATACAATTCTTGGTTTTGGCTCAGGTCATGATCTCAGGGTCCTGGGATTGAGCCCCATCCCAGGCTCTGTGCTCAGTGATGAGTCTGCTTGAGAGTCTCCCTCCCCTCTCCCTCTGCTCCTCTTGCTCATGCTCTCACATGTTCTCTTTCTCTAAAATAAAATAAATCTTTTAAAAAAATAAATAAACAAAAATTCATTCTGTTCCTGGGTGGTTGCTTAAAATATACTGAAGAAAAGGACTTTACCTGGATATTAGTTTTATCAAAAAAAGTAATTAAACAGAGACACAAACGTAAATAGCTTGCCACTTTCAAAAACTATTTTTGCTCTACTCATATGGGGCAAAAGCAACTCCTGCGTATGGGAAGAAGAGGGAGTCAGTGTCCTAGGTGCTTGCTACTCAAAAGGTGGTCTATGGACCAGCTTGTTAGAAATGCAGGACCTCAGGCTCCACTGCAGTCCTACTAAATCAGAATTTGCATTTTAATAAACTCATAGGGGATTAATTAGCACATTAAAAATTGAGAAGCTCCACCTCAAGGAGCCTAGGACCTGGCAATCACAACTTAACAACCAGAGCCTGGTCAGCCATGACCCTTTCAGATGCTTAGCTACTGCCAGGGACAGGGGTCTGTAATTTTCTAAGGCTCCATATCTCAAATCAATAAGCTTTTTCAAAGGCTAGAATCTATCCTGATAGGTCTCCTTTAAGAAGCCTGACCATAATTCTTGTGTAAATGCTGCAACTTTTTAAAAAAATTGACTTGTGTTGGAAAATAGGATGAGATTTGAGGCACTTAAATGATATTATGATCAGAGGACCCAGTAAAACTTGATGGAAATGTAAAGTGGGATTTAACAATGAGCTGATTTTGACCCCATACCTCAAAGTAGCAATCTGATATGCTAATAAGCTAGATCATGTGGAAGTCTCCTTTCTCCTAAATTATCCAAAGTATGGTTTGAGCTCTATCTTTCCACATTCATTAATTAATTTANTAATTTATTTATTTTTAAAGATTTTATTTATTTGACAGAGAGACAGTGAGAGAGGGAACACAAGCAGGGGGAGTGGGAGAGGGAGAAGCAGGCCTCCTGCAGAGCAGGGAGTCTGACCCCAGGACCCTGGGATCATGACCTGAGCTTAAGGTAGACACTTAACAACTGAGCCCCCAGGCGCCGCAACCACATCCATTCATTTAAAACAACCTCTCTCTGTAGGAAGATGAGACAGAGAGACAGAGAAATAAAGAAAGAGAGAGAGAGGGCAGGCTATATGCTAGCTGCTGAGAACATACTTGAGAGCAGAAATTGACAAGGTCTCTGTCCTCACAGAACTCCCAGTCCCCTCCAAATACTAAACCTGAGTCCTGGACCTGCAGTCAGTTCAGATATGAGGAAAAGTAGATCTAGTACCTACTTCTAGCAGCAGTGGAATGGAGCCACAGGATGAGAGAGAATGTGGAAGGAAGATACTTGAGGGGAGGCCTTTCACTCAAGAACTGACCATTTACTGAGCTTTAACTTCTTTGAACACTCTATCCCTAGAAAACTCAGTCATTGTCCAAGTTTCTGAGTAACTAATCAGCATTCCTCTTCCAGAAGATGTGATGTGGGTGGGTGGAGAATGAGGGAGAGAGCAAAGGAGATATCCTTGTCCTAGAATATAAAGATATTATTACTTTGTGTGGTCTATAAAAGACTAAGGCATTTCCTCCTATACAGAAGAAATTATTTCAATGTATTGAGAATCTATTATGTGCCAGGCATTCTTCTAGGCTCTTGGGACACAGCAGTGAACAAAACAAAGACCAGTGCGCTCTCAAAGCTTCCATCCTAGTGCTCTGCAAAAGATTCACAACAACTGTGCTTTGGTTTCGAAAAGGAAAGAAAATTTTATTATTATTATAGCAAACTAATAGAAACAGAAGAGGAAAGGAATCTACACACAGATGAAGGTAACAGTCGGCAATAAATGAGAATACAGCAAAAGTTACATCAACTTGGGTACTTACAACATCCAACCTCATTAGCTAAGGAAGCCCTGTGGAAACAGCCAGGCTGGAGTCCCAGCTGAGAGGCTTAGGTGGAGCGCCCTCCCCTCAGGTCAGACTTCCAACTGACCATCCCCGTAAGGGCCATATTTATAGGGCAAGTAAAGGTTTTGAAATCAAACGTTTGTTTGCCTATGTGCAGTTTGGAGGGATTTGCATTTCCATGTTATTGTGTTTCTATATTTTCAAGGAGCCTGGGCTATGTGTGTCTGCCTCCCCTTCTGGATTCCATTCCAGGGGGGTGAGGGGGGGACAGGCCAGCCTGGAGCAGGAAGGGGCATGAGACAAATTTGTAGCCTTTGGCGTCCACAACAGAAGGGCCAGTTCTAACCCGCAGGCCAGATACTATATTTTATTGTTTTTTAAGATTTTATTTATTTATTTGCGAGAGCACAAGTGGGGGTAGGGGCAGAGGGAGAGGGAGAGACAGAATCTCAAGCAAACTCCCCACTGAGATCGGACCCAAAGCAGGGGCTCTATCCAAGACTCTGGGATCATGACCTGAGCCAAAGACAGACGTTTAACCGACTGAGCCACCCAGGTGCCCCAAATAATATATTTTAAACAATTAGGCTTTTAAGGTTATTCACAGAGCATGAGTCTTACAAACAACATTCCTTAGCCTGCCTGTGTACATGCAGGTCCAGGTGGTCAGTTCTACAGGACAAATCACAAAAACATCTATCCATACAGAGCACCTAGTGAATGGGGTTGAGGGAATGCAGGCTTTGCCTGAAGAGTAAAATGCCACGTTAATCTCCAAATTCCTGCCAAATACCTGGAAAGGAGGTCAGTCCCTCAGGATGGAACCCAGGGTTGGAGTTGTAAGGCAGTCCCAAGCAGTCAATGACATATTCAAAGATATCATGTTGGAGTTCAACTCCCATTCAGCGGATCACAAGATAGCATTCTCCATATGCAGGTAGACTAAAGGCTAGAGAGTGAGGACTCTGGGCCAGCTTCCCAGTAAGTTATGTTCATATTCTTGGCTCAGGCTCTCTGACAGGACATAATATGGGACAAGGTGTGTGAATCCAGATGATAAGATAGTTAGGATCACTATCGTATAAACCTGGGTGATTTTTTTTTTTCCTTGCTTGCTTTCTGTATTTTTAATTTTTAAAATTGCTCAAGTAATATTTATTTTGGGAAACAAATAAACCTGGGAAATTAAGATGGCCAATAAACAAAACATTCACCTATAACCCCACCCTCCATAAATAACTACTAACATCATTTTGCCACATATTTTTCCAGACACTTTTTTGATATGTGTCTGTGCATACAGTAAGTCATGTCCTCAAAATAAATTCTCCATTACTTGAGCAAATGTACACTGGATGAGTACAATGAGTGCATATAATCAAAATACAATTTTGATATCCTTCAGAAGAGTTAACTTTAGAATTTATTCTGTCAGAGAATTTGCATGACTCACCCATGTTAAACTCACAGGAAGGCCTTTTATGGAAATGTATAATGATTCTGGAAGTCCGGCCTTAGCTCTGTGGTTTGGCATAGACATTAAAACCAAGAAGAATATATTCATATACTCTGACCTTAAAANCCTTTTATGGAAATGTATAATGATTCTGGAAGTCCGGCCTTAGCTCTGTGGTTTGGCATAGACATTAAAACCAAGAAGAATATATTCATATACTCTGACCTTAAATTTTTTTTTTTTTTAAGATTTTATTTATTTAACNTTTTTTAAAGATTTTATTTATTTAACTGACAGAGATAGAGACAGTCAGCGAGAGAGGGAACACAAGCAGGGGGAGTAGGAGAGGAAGAAGCAGGCTCACAGCGGAAGAGCCCGATGTGGGGCTCGATCCCACAACGCCGGGATCACGCCCTGAGCCGAAGGCAGACGCTTAACCGCTGTGCCACCCAGGCGCCCCTGACCTTAAATATTTTTTAAGATTAAATTTAGAACACTTTACATGTGGAGTGGTATGATTTGGGGCATAAGGATATTTGCCATCATCTTTACATTTTTGGTGGGAGCCTTTTAAGTGCTGATTCTCTATAAGCACTAGAATAACTATGTCCTCTTTATTACTAAAATCCAGCTCCAAAGAATGAGAGATTATTTTCCTTCGATAGTCTCCATAACTGGTATCTACTGTGCATCAAAATTGAAATTTAAAACAGAATAATTCTATTAACATGCTGGAAGCAGACTGACAGAGAAAATCTGTATTCGAATTGCTTTTATCTGTTGGGCAAGCTACACTCTCTCTGTGTGTCACTTTCCACCTACGATTAAGTAGGGGAATAATCCAGGTATTCTTTACAATTCTTTCAATCCTAAAACAATTTGATCTTTAAAAAATAGTATTTATCCTATGGCCCAAAAGTTTAAAATGTCAGAGTTTTCCAAGGGCAAGTGCTAAAGAGTACATGCATTGCAAAATTAACAATTTGGATGAACTCTCAGCTTTTCTAACCATAGTGTTAAGGCTATATACTTAGATTGGATATATTCTGAAGGTGAATTGTCAAATCCTTGTGCAGCTTAATAAAATATAATTATGGCTCAAGCATAGAAAGTATAAAAATATATTCTGCTAGTCAAATACATATAAGTTATTGTGTCTCCAAAGACATCAAAAGCCTTGAAGGTAATGTGAGTATGAATTTGCTTTACTTTGAAGATATTCTTCATTAGATATCCCAGTGTCCTAAACTGGAAAACCTGGACACGAAAATTCTTTCCTTTGTTTACTTCCAAAGGAATTTTTTAAAAAGATTTATTTATTTATTTTATAGATTGATTGGGAGAGAGAGGGTGAGTGGGGGGAGGAGCAGAGAGAGAGGGAGAGAAGCAGACTCCCTGCTGAATGCAGAGTCATGACATGGGGCCCGATCTCATGACCCTGAGATCATGACCTGAGCCAAAATCAACAGTCAGACACTTAACTGACAAAGCCACCCAGACTTCCAAAGGAATTTACTACTATAATTTAAAAACAAGATATAGAGTTCAGTTCAATTAACAAAGTACTAAGTTACTGATTAGTGTTTATATTCTTAAGGTTTAGCTATATTTAAGTTTATTAGTACAGAAGAAGCTGGGTAATTTCCTACCATAAAAATATCATTGGAAGGTGCTTTAGCTTTAAGTACAAAGGAATTAAGATACGAGAATCTGTTGCCCATTTTAGCTGTGTACCTTCAATTCCATGATACCTTATCTATTATAGGACTTTAGACTTACATGCTTATTTAAATGTCAGATAAATGATGCACAACTTAATTGACTAGATTAAAAGTTCAGCAGTAGTAAATCTTTGTAAGCTTGGTTCTAGGTAGAAAAAGAAACAAAAGATATTCTTCCATATGTAAAGAATAACACTTGGAACACTTGAGAATTGCTTTATGGTCCAGAAATTGATCAGTTTTGCTTAATATTCCATGAGTACTTTGAAAGTTCTATTTTTTCTCCAAATCCCATAAAATCTCCTTTTTAATGAGTTCAATGAAATATTGAAATTGCAACACTACATATATGCTTTGTCAAAAGGCATTGTGGTATATTTCTCTAAAATTGCATAAAGCAAATAATCTACGTATATTTTAGTATTTTTAAGCAATGTTCTTTTGAATAGAAACACAGCAGTAAAGCAACAAGACCTCACAAACTTTATGATTCTTAAGAATTACCTGGTAAACACAACAGAAAAAAAGGCAGACTAGAAACATAAGAGTTCACAGAAAAGGAAATAAAAATTTCTCTTAGATGTGTAAAAA
Organism: Ailuropoda melanoleuca; assembly: GCF_002007445.2. Classification (NCBI taxonomy): domain Eukaryota; kingdom Metazoa; phylum Chordata; class Mammalia; order Carnivora; family Ursidae; genus Ailuropoda; species Ailuropoda melanoleuca. The sequence goes on along the minus strand of NC_048219.1, from coordinate 140,085,578 downwards.
ATACTCAATCTTACCCACAGTACAAGATGCAAATCAAAATTATGAAATATCATTTTTACCCATTAGATGGATAAATATCAAACAGTTTTAAAATACATCTGGTGAGAATATAGGCATGCTCCTACATTTCTGGTGGGAATAGAAATTGATACAACTTATATGGGGGGGTATGATCCAGTAATTCTATCTCCAGGAATTTATCATACAGAAATACTCATGTAGGTGTGAAATGACACTGCAACTTTGTAATAGTAAATGATTGGACAGACTCCACAGGTTCATCATTGGGGAACTGGTTAAACAATTTTATACAACACATCATTTCACAGTCTTATAAAAGAATGATGAGGCTCTGTATGTACTGCTCTGGAACACTATGTAAAATATATTATTAAGGACTTCCAAGTATGGTGTCACGGCTGATTAGGTGCACAGAGGCACCCATCTGCTAAGGAACAAGTAGACCTTGATTAGAACCCATTTCTTTGAGACATTGTTGGTCTCTCAAGAGGCCGAGGAGGTTTCTGCAGACCTTTCCCCTCCAAAAGCAAAAACAAAACCAGAGTCATGAGGGAAATGATGTTAGTAATGAAACTGCTATCAGGATACGGACGCTTTGACCAACACAAGGTTGGGAAGGATGAACTGAGCTAAGATCCTGAAGTGGTCCCAGGATGGTGGCAACTTTAGCTACAGACAGAAGAAGAAACAAATCCTCTCTGGAGGAGAGCTGGGATCCCAGTCTGGGGCTATGGGAATCTCACAGATTAAGATAAGTACACAAAGACTATCACGCCCCGGAGAAAGCAAGGCAAGCCATCATTAGTGAGAATCATCATAAATAATAAATTATGGAAGAGCAATGAATAAAATGTTTAAGAAATAAAGAAACAAAAATCCATTTTAGGTAGATCTAGATAAGAAAGTAAAAACTATAATGCTTTTAGGAAAGAATGTAAGAGAGTATCTTCATGGTCCAGGACAGTAAAGAATCTATAAAAGAAGATGAAAATTATATCAACCATAAAATAAAAGACTGATAAATTTAGCCATGTGAAAATGAAGAACTTCTGTTCTTCAAAAGACTCCATTATTATCAGGTATTATTAGAGTAAAAAAAGAAAAATGGATAGGAAAGATATCTACAATACATATAATCAGCAAAATCCAGTAAGCATTACTATTACAAACTGATGGGACAAAGAGCCAAAAAGAAAAATGGGTACAATATTTTAATAGATACTATTCAAGAGTTGGTAGCCAAATGATCAATAAGTAGATAAAAAGGAGCTCTACCTTTTGTAATTAGGGAAGTACAAATTAAAACTACAATGGGATACATAGCTATGAGACTGGAAGAAAATTAAAAGTCTGATACTATTAAGTTTTGGAGAGAAAATGGATCAATAGTCACCCTCAAACACTGCTGGTGGGACTGTAAACTGGCATAATCTTTCTGAAAAAACCATGTGGCATCCAATAAAGTTGAACAGACACATACCCCCTGATCCAAGAATTTTAGTCCAAGGTATGTATCTTAGAGAAATACATGCATATGTGCATCTGGATGTATGTACAAGAATGTTCATGGTGGTATTGTTAATAATGGGCTCAAACTGGAAACAACTCAAATGCCCACCAACAGTAGGATTGGTAAATAAATTTTTATACAATTGAATGTTATAGAGTAGCTGGAAATACATAAAACAACATAAATGAACCTTACGTACCTAATGTCGAGTAAAAAAGCAGGACACAAAACAATACATATACTTGAAGTTCAAAGAGGCAAAAAAACCCCACAGAAACCCTTTAGTTTAGAGATGCAGGCAGAAGTAGTACATTTATGAAGAAAAACAGGAAAATTACCAAAAATCAAGATAATGGTAATCTTAGAGGAAGGATAAAACTGTAATCAGAAAGGCACACATATGTGGCCTTTAGGATGCTGATAATACTCTATTTCTTGACCTGGAGGGTGAGTTATGTGGTTATGTGTTTTGTGGCTATTTTTTGAATTATGCTTTTTTCAGGATGCATGTTATATTTTACAGTTTAATTTTTTTAAGAGGAAATAAAGGAAACCACCACTAAGATAAATAAGCCACAAAATACCAGAAATGAACAGGCAAATTTGGGGAAAAGTAGAATTTTTCAAGTGCTTATGCAAAATTAAGCAAAACTGACCAAATGCGGACCACAAAGCAACTCTTGACAAATTTCAAAGAACTGAAACGATATTGAGTATATTCTCTGACCACAATAGAATTAAGCTAGAAATTAGTAACAAGATTATAAAGTTGAAAATTCAGTTTTTTATAAATTAAGAAATACACTTTTATTTATTTATCTTTTTAAAAGATTTTATGTATTTATGTGACAGAGAGACAGCCAGCGAGAGAGGGAACACAGCAGGGGGAGTGAGAAAGGAAGCAGGCTCCCAGTGGAGGAGCCCGATGTGGGACTCGATCCCACAACGCCGGGATGGCGCCCTGAGCCGAAGGCAGACGCTTAACAACTGCGCTATCCAGGCGCCCCAAGAAATACACTTTTAAAGAGTCCATTGTGCAAACAAGAAATCATTAAGGATGTCAGAATATATTTTAGACTGATTAATATTAAAAATACATCCTGCCATAACTTGTGAGATAGTAGTAAAAGCCATACTGAGAAGGAAATTTTTAGCATATAAAGTACATAGATTAGAAAAGAAGGAAAACTGAAAACTGAATGATCTAACTGTCTATCTCATGAAATTAGAGAAGTAGCAGAAAAATACACATGATGGAGAAAATCAACACAGCTGAAAGACAGTTTCTTTTTTGTTTGTTTAAAGATTTTATTTATTTGAGAGACAGCATGAGAAAGCACAAGCAGGGTGAGCAGGAGAGGGAGAGGCAGACTCCCTGTTGAGCAGGGAGCCCAATGTGGGGCTCCATCCCAGGACCCTGAGATCATGATTAGAGCTGAAGGCCGCTGCTTAACCATCTGAGCCATCCAGGCGCCCCCAGTTTCTCAAAGCCTAAAGAGCATAATAAATGTCCTATGAGACTGACCAAGGAAAAAAAGAATACCTAGGTCAGCCGCAAACCGAGCTTTCAGGTGCTTTGCAACTGTTTACCACTATTACAAGTCCTTTAGCTATTAAAAGATGTCAAAAGGGGGGCTCCTGGGTGGCTTAGTTGGTTAAGCCAGGGTCCTGGGATCAAGCCCTGCATCGGGGCTCCCTGCTTTGCAGGGGAGTCTGCTTCTCCCCATCCCCCTGCTCATGCTCTCTCACTCACTGTCTTTCAAATACATAAATAAAATCTTTAAAAATAAATAAATAAAAGATGTCAAAATGATAGTATAAACAACTTCAGGATTATAGCTTTGAAAATTTGATGAAAGGGATAGGTTTTTAGCAAGACCCAATTGTCCAAGATTGATACAAGAAGAAAGAGAACATCAGATTAATAAATAAATACATTGAATCTGTAATTTAAAACATTCTCAACAAAGGGAAGGGTTTGCTTCTATTATTAGTATTTTTCTCTTGGTCATTGGCCATTTCTTTCCTGCTTCTTCACACGTCTAATAATTTTTTATTATATGACAGAACTTATGTGTAAAAGAAGGCTCCAACTGATATCTTTCATTAGTGAAGGGTCCCTTTTTCCTCAGTTAGGCAGACTGAAGGATCACCTCAATCCAGCTAGTGACTGAACTCAGTGGTCTTAACTGAGAGTTTGTAAAGTCTCTGTTTCTTCAGCCCTGAAACTATCATAGTAGTCCTTCAGAAGAGGTTTGGGCTTCGCTCTTTAGCCTCCAACCCCGTTATTATGGGCTAAATTGTATCCCCCAAAATTCATTTGTTGAAGTCCTAACCCTAAGTATCTCAGAATGTGACTATATTTAGAGACAGAATCTTTAAAGGGGTAATTAAGCTAAAATGAGTTCATTAGTGTAGACCCTAATCCAATATGACTGGTGTCCTTAAAAAGAGATCAGGACACACACATAGAGGGAAGACCATATGAAGACAAGAGAGAAGACCGTCATTCTCAAGCCAAGGAGAGAGGCCTCAGAAGAAACTAACCCTACTGACATCTTGATCTTAGACTGCTAGCCTCCAGAACTGTGAGAAAAGAAACTTCTTTTGCTTAGGCTACCCACCTACGGTACTTTGTTATGGCAGCCCTAGCAAAGTAATACGCCCCTGTACATATATGCCTGAGGGAGAGACTAGTTGTGAATTCATGAAAGGCTCCTCTCCCCTAATAGGATATCCCCTTAAGGACCACATAACAATAGATTACAATCTGCCTTTCTGGCCCAGCCTCCAGCCTCATACATTACCTTAAAACTCAGAATATGTCTCATGGGGAAAACCTGCCTTGCATGGGCTCTTCCAGTTTCTAATAGTTCACACCAGCCCAGTGTGACTGTCAAAAATTATGCTGGTTTTTTCCTTCTAGTAGAATCTCTTTGCTAAGTCAAGTCCATCAGGAAAGACAATCACTGACTTACTTAGGAAGAGTTCTTACTGCCCTGGAATTGTAGTTTGCCTATTCCTCCGTCTTCCAAAACTCTCTGATATCTTCACAAATTTAATTTTGCAATTCATCCATTTCATTTTCTAGTTGTTGCAGCATCGGACTACCGTTAATTAATATATTTTACTTAGAAGGTAAGGTCTTCATTAAACAAAGTAATAGCAAACTGAATATAGCAAAATATAAAAGGATACATTATAACCAAGTTGACTTTATTTCAGGAATATATGATCGTTTTAACATAAAAAAACCAAACAATGTAATTCACCACATTATCAGAAGAAATGAAAAAATTATGATTATCTTAACAGATGTAAACTGATAAAATTCTACATGTAATTATTAAAATAACTCTTAGCAAACTAGGGATAGAAAAAAGTTTCTTTACTTCTTAAAGGGTATTGATGAAAAAAAACCCCACAGGAAACAGTACTTGGTGGTGAAATGTTAAAATTTTTTACTCTGAAATCAGGAATATACTGGAGGACCCTGCCAATATAATAAGGCAAAAAAATAAATAAATAACAGTATTAAAGATAGAGAAAACAAGAGAATTGAATTCTTTGGATTCTTAGAAAATAAAATCTACTTATTAGTATTAGAATTATTAGGTGAATTTAATAAGTTTACAGGACAGATTAGTATGCAGAAATCAATGGAATTTCCCAGGTTGAGCATCAAACCATTAAAAAGGGGAAATTTAAAAATAATATAATCTACAATAGCATCAAAGCGTATCAAATACCTAGCAACAAAAAAAGATGTGTGATACTTCTATAGAGAAAACTTAAAAACATTTTTAGAGAAACTGAAAATGACAAAAATAAATGGAAGGATATACTAGGTCAATGTATTAAAAGACTCAAAATAAGTAAAGATGTCATTTCTCCTTAAGTTTATCTATAGTTAATTTAATCCCAATTATAATTGCAGTGAATTATTTTTGTGGAATTGACAAGTAGATTCTAGAGTGTAAAGCACAGGGTAAAGAATAACCATGACACTCCCGAGAAAGAAAAATGTGTGAGGACATACTCAACTGGATATTAAGATACAGTATAAATCCACAGTAACCAATACAGTGTGATACTGGTGAAAATAATGACAAACAGACCAATGGAACAGAGTACAGTCCATATATAGACACATAATTTATGATAAAGATGTCACTACAAAGGTGGAATTTATGGTGCCAAATTGACTGGATTTTTTTTTTACAAAAAGGGAGAAGAGAGTTAGCCCCCATCTCATACGTAAACAAAAATCAATTCTAGGTGGACTGTAGCTCTGAATGCAAAAGAGAAAGCCCAGAAACAGACCCAAAAAGAGGGAGAGAGAGATCACTTTTCACCTTCAAACATTTTGAATTCTGTGCCTGCAATGGAGCCATGAGGTACCCTGTTATGACATATCCAAGGGACACTGAGACATGGTAGCTACAGTAACCGGTTCTTTGAAGAGATCCAGATCCCCCCCCCCTTTTTTTAAGAATTTATATTTATTTATCTGACAGAAGGAGACAGCGAGAGAGGGAACACAAGGAGGGGGGAGCTGGAAAGGGAGAAGCAGGCTCCGCTGAGCAGGGAGCCTGACGTGGGGCTCGATCCCAGGACACTGGGATCATGACCTGAGCCAAAGGCAGACGCCTAACAATGGAGCCACCCAGGGGCCCCTAGACCCCATTCTCAAAATTCAGATCCAAATCTGGCAGAGACACTGTAAAAAACCATTTCAAATTAAGTTCCATCTATGATAAGGACCATGAGAACAAGAAGCTCCACTGAGCTGTGCCTCCCAGGCTTACTGTCCTCAGTCATACCCTGACATAATCCAATCCCAAATGGGTCATTTCCATCTGCTTCCAACACCTTGGGTGCCTACCGCATTAAGGATATCTTCCTGCTCCTCATAAGTCTGGACTGCTTTGCTAAAAAAAGAGAACTCTTTGTAAACTCTTTGCAAATGTGTATACAAATGCTTATAGCAGCATTACTGATAATAGCTAAAAATTGGAATCAACCTGATGTCCACCAACAGATGAATAAACAAAATGTGTTACATTTACACAATGGATTATTACTTGGCTATAAAAAGGAATGAGGTACTGACACATGCTACAGCATGGATTAAATTTTGAAAACATTATGCTGAAAGAAACCAGACACAAAAGGCCACATTTTGCATGATTCCATTTTCGTGAAATGTACAGAACAGGCAAATCCATAGAGCAGATTAGTGGTTGCCAGGAGTTGGTGGGGAGGGAAATGGGAATGACTATTAATGTACACAGGGTTTCTCTTTGGGATGATGAAAATGTTCTAGAAATTTGATAGTGCTGATGACTGTACAACTTTGTGAATATACTAAAAATCACTGAATTCTACACTTTGAAAAGGTGAACTTCACAGAATGTGAATTACAGCCAATAAAGCCGCCATAAAAAATCAATATCCCCCCACTATTAAAATCAGAAAATTATTTTAAAAATCAATAAGGCTTATTGTTTTAAAAAGAATAAAGAAACTCTATTATCTGATGTTATTGAAGAAGGCTGGACAGTTAAATAGTTAATTAAAAAATAATCCATTGTATAAAGATATATATAATCTGTAAACATTTTATTCCAACTTAAAACATCAAAGGGTACATTCATTTAACTATCTTTGATATAAAGCCAAGGTCTTTTTCTTTAGGTTTGAGTTTGTTGATTAGTGCCCTCTGTCATCTTTCTGTCATAAGCCATACTCCCTGGATATAAAGTAGACCAGAACTCAGACACATAGGAAGAAATCTAATTCTTTCCAAATTTTTGCCAATTCTCCCTTTTATCAGACATCCTGCACAAATTCAAATTCTCTTGGCCTTACCCATCTCTTGTTCCAGCTACTGCTACCAACACTGCTCTGTGTGGACTCTGTAAACTTCATGCCCGCACAACCTGCCAATGCTAGGACCTCAATTCATGTCACGTTGCTGAGTTCCCTTTGCTTCCTGCCCATTGATGTCAAAGTGAATTCTGGCTCAAGCAATTTGGAAATTCTGGGGAGGTATGTTTGAACCTTTAAAGAGAGGCAGATTAGAGCTGGGGGATAAATTCTTCCCCCTTTCTCCCTAACCTGTCCCTGCCATACTACCCTGTGGGGCAGTTTATGTGGCTTCTCAGATGCTGGTCCCTGAGACTGAGTATTTAGTTGTACTTAGTGATCCAGGTATAATGATTAGTAATGTTTCCTTTCATTATCAAAAGTGTCTGTATAGACATGATACTCTACGTAGAATACCCAAAAGACTCTACCAAAAAATTGCTAGAACCGATACAGGAATTCAGCAAAGCCACAGGATATAAAATAAATGCAAAAAAGTCTGTTACATTTCTATACAGTAACAACAAAGCAGCAGAAGAGAAATCGAGGAATCAATCCTGTTTACAATTGCACCAAAAACCTAAGATACCTAGGAATAAATCTAACCAAAGTAGTAAAAGATCTGTATGTACTCTGAAAACTATAGAACATTTCTGAAAGAAATTGAGGAGGACACAAAGAAATGGAAAAATGTTCCATTCTCATGGATTGGAAGAACAAATATTGTTAAAATGTCTATATTACCCAAAGCAATCTAAACATTTAATGCAATCTCTATCAAAATAACACCAGCATTTTTCACAGAGATGGAACAAACAATTCTAAAAATTGTATGGAACCAGAAAAGACCCCAAATAGCCAAAGGAATGTTGAAAAAGAAAACCAAAGCTGGAGGCATCACAGTTGTAGACTTCAAGCTGTATTACAAAGCCATAATCATCAAGACAGTATGGTACTGGCAAAAAACAGACACATAAACCAATGGAACAGAATAGGAACTCAGAAATGGATCCTCAACTCTACGGTCAACTAATCTTCAACAAAGCAGGAAAGAATATCCAATGGAAAAAAGACAGTCTCTTCAACAAATGGTGTTGGGGAAATTGGACAGCCACATGCTGAAGAATGAAACTGGACCACTTTCTTACACCGTACACAAAACTAGACTCAAAATGGATGAAAGACCTGAATGTGAGACAGGATCCATCCAAATCCTACAGGAGAACATAGGCAGCAACCTCCTTGACCTTGGCCACAGAGACTTCTTGCTAGACATGTCTCCAGAAGCAAAGAAAACAAAAGCAAAATAAACTATTGGGACTTCATCAGGATAAAAAGCTTTCGCACAGCAAAGGAAACAATCAACAAGACTAAAAGGCAACCTACAGAATGGGAGAAGATATTTGCAAGTGTCTTATCAGATAAAGGGCCAGTATCCAAAACCTGTAAAGAACTTATCAAACTCAATGCCTGAAAAACAAAAAACCCAGTCAAGAAATGGGCAGAAGACATGAACGTTTCTCCAGAGAAGACATACAAATGGACAACAGACACATGAAAAAATGCTCAACATCACTCAGCATCAGGGAAATATAAATCAAAACAACAATGAGATACCACCTCACACTGGTCAGAATGACTAAAATTAACAACTCAGGAAAAAAACGGATGTTGGCAAGGATGTGGAGAAAGGGGAACCTTCTTACACTGCTGGTGGGAATGCAAACTGGTATAGCTATTCTGGAAAACAGTATGGAGGTTCCTCAGAAAGTTAAAAATAGAATTACCCCATGACCCAGCAATTGCTCTAGTTAGGTATTTATCCAAAGGATACAAAAATAGTGATTCAAAGGGCACATGCACCCCAATATTTATAGTAGCAATGTCCACAATAGCCAAACTATGGAAAGAGACAAGATGTCCATCAATGGATGAATGGAGAAAGAAGATGTGGTATATATATGCACACACACAATGGAATATTACTCAGCCATCAAAAAGAACGAAATTGTGCCATTTGCAATGACATGCATGGAACTAGAGTGTGTTATGCTAAGCAAAGTCAGTCAGTCAGAGAAAGACAAATACCATATGATTTCACTCATATGTGGAATTTAAGAAATGAAAGCTCATGAACATAAGGGAAGGGAAGGAAAAATAAAATCAGATAAAAACAGAGAGGGAGACAAACCATAAGAGATTCTTAACTATAGAAAATGAACTGAAGGTTGCTGGAGGGGAGGGGGTTGGAGAGATGCGGTAATAGCGTGATGGGCATTAAGGAGGGCACTTGATGTAATGAGCACTTGGTGTTATATGCAACTGATGAATTAAATTCTACCCCCAAATTAATAATACACTATATGTTAGCTAACTTGAATTTAAATAAATAAAAAAAAGGTGCCTGTATATGCACAATAAATGATAAGATCACTATAACTCTAGCCAAAGTGGCAGAGGCAACCAAGGCTTTCTGGCAGAAATTGAAATGGAACCATTGGATCAGGAGTCCAGCTGGTAAGACAAACTCTAGAAAAGTGATGTTTGGGACTTTATATTAGATGTGGTAGTGGTCTCAAGGACCTCTTTAAGTTCATGATACAGTGTCAGTCAGCATATCTTCAAGCAGATATTGTATAATAACTGAGGTTTTAGATGTGGGAGAGGTTGGAGCTGGAAATGCTTTAACTCTCACTGAATTTGATCTCTAAAGAGAGAAAGATAGATTACAGACAGGAAAAATTAAGTGTTAGAATGGCTTTTAAATTTTATTTCTGTTAACATACTTTAACCAGTCTTGTTACTCTTACAGATAAAGCTTGAAAAGCTGTGCCCTTGGAGCATGTGATTTTTCAAAGAAAAAATGATGTTCAAAATAGGCTTCAGAAATGATTGTCTATTTGAGCTCTCCTAAAAGAAAATTAAAAATCTTTAATCGAGCCTTAAAACTTTTACTGGAAAAAAGAATTGATAAAGAATTTACTGGTAAATCATTTTCTTTTGAAAATTTCATTTGAGAGATCAATTTATGGATGCATATTACCTGAGCAGGTAGAGTGTCCTCCATACAACTCATTGCACTGGTTGTCATCTTTATGAATTTAGTTAACTGCTAAGTTTCATCACTTCCGCAGCAGTCCAAGGTTTCAAAGCGTACTAAACTAAAATGTGTTCAAAGCATTCACTGGGGTCACAGCAGATATAAACTGATTTTTCTACTTCAGATATAATTTTATTTAGTATATGAACTCTCTGGGCTGTGATAAGACAGGGAGAGGCTGGCAACATGCCCAGAGCTCCTCCAAGGTTATAAGTCCTAACTTGCTAAATTCTGTTTATTTGAGAATGAAATATTTGGCAAAGGGTCCAAAAATGTCTGGAAATTATTCGTATAGGAAGAAAGTCATATGAATGTAATGAGCTTGAAATGATTAACGTGTACTACAGTACAAATGTAATGTAAATTGTATGAGTTCATTACTGCGGAAATGACACATGTGAAAAAGTGGAAATGCAGAAACTGTCTGACTTAAAATATGATTAGAAATTTAGAGATATCAGGGTGCTGGTGGCTCAGTTGGTTAAGCATCTGCCTTTGGCCCAGGTCATGATCCTGGGGTCCCGCATCAGGCTCCTTGCTCAGTGGGGAGCTTGCTTCTCCCTCTCCCCCTGCTTGTGCTCTCTCTCTGTCAAGTGAATAAATAAAATCTTAAAAAAAAAAATTTAGAGGTATCAGGTGGATTTACCCCAAGAATTAAAGATTGGTTTAACATTAAAAAAATCAATCAATGTAACTTACCATATTAACAGACTAAAAACCATATGATCGTCTTAAGAGATGCAGAATGATTATTTGACAGACTCCAACATCTATATCCAATAAAAACCTCAGAAAACTAGTAATAGTAGGGAACTTCTTCAAATTGATAAGGAGTGTCTATGAACAACCTACAGTTAATATCATACTTAATGGTAAAAGACAGAATGCTATCCCCTATGCATTGGATATCCATATAGAAAGGAAGAACTTTGATCCATATCTTGCACCATATACAAAAACAAACAAAAATTGGATAATAGATCTAAACATAAGACCTAAGCTAAATGTCTAAAATTAAAAACACTGACCATAACAAGTGTTAGCTAGGATATGGAGCACCTGGAACTCTCATATACTGATGAGGGAATGATGGGAAAATAAAATGGCACAGCCATTTTAGAAAAACAGTTTGGAAGCTTCTTAAAAAGTTAAGCATAGGGGTGCCTGGGTGGCTCAATTGGTTAAGTGTCTGACTTTTGGTTTTGGTTCATGTCACGATCTCATGGGTCATGGGATTGAGCCCTGTGTCAGGCTCCATGCTCATTGCAGGGTCTGCTTCAGATTCTCTGCCTCTCCTCCCCCTGACCCTCCCCCTGCTCATGCACCCTCTCTCTCTCTCTCAAATCAATCAATCAATCAATCAATCAATCACTAAATAAAATATTTAACATATGATCCAGCCATTTCCACCTTGGTATTTTCCAACAGAAATAAAGCATATGACCATATAAAGAATTTATACTACATGTTCATAGTAGCTTTGTTTGTAGTAGCCAAAAATTGGAAACTACCCAAATGTATAGTAGCAGGTAAATGCATAAATAAATTGTGGCTTATAACCACACAATGGAGTACTATTAAGCAATAAAAGGGAATGAACTATGATACATGTAATACAGATGGATCTCAAAATAACTATACAGAGTTAAAGAAGCCAGGAAAAAAAAAAGAGTACTTACTGTGTGACTCCATTTATATAAAATTCTAGAAAATGCAAACTAATCTAAAGCAACAGGAACAAATTAGTGGCTGCTTTGGAAAGACGGGAAAGAGAAGCAAGGGGTATTACAGAGAACCAAGAGGAAACTTTTTGGGGTGATGGATATGTTTAATATCTTAATTGTGGTGATGGTTTCATGGATGTATACATGTCAAAACTTATCAAATTGTACAATTTAAATATGTGCAGTTTATTTTATGTCCATTATACCTCAAAAAATCTGTTAAGAAAATTTAAAATTTACACATTACCAGTTCAGAGGAGGCCTGTGCTATAGCTCCCCACCCCACCCCTCCCCAGAACACAGCACATATTTTTTGCAGGATGAACACAGTCTTTACAACTAAAAAATAAAATAATAAAATAAAGTAAAATTTACACACAGTATATAAACACATGCAAATGTGCTTATCATCATTAGTTAATAAGGAAATATAAATTAAAACCACATTGAGATCCACTAGTTATTGGGGAAAGGATAAAGCTTGCTTAATATTAATATGGTTCCATATTATAGCAAAAATTCATCTGATTGGGGCGCCTGGGTGGCTCAGTTGGTTAAGTATCTGACTCTTGGTTTCAGCTCAGGTCATGATCTCAGGGTCCTGGGACTGAGCCCATGTCTCCACATTCAGTGTGGAGTCTGCTTGAGGATTCTCTCCCTCTGTCCCCACTCAATACCCTTTCTCGAGCACGTGCGTGCACGCTGTCTCTCTCTCTCAAATAAATACATCTTTAAAAAAAATTCATCTGGTTTACAAATAACATGAACTCCTAATCTTTAAAGGAAAAGGTCATTTTCTGCTTTATTACAATGTTATGGAGCCCCTGCTCTGGTGTCATCCTGTCCAGCTCCAGCAGTCAAGTAGAACAGTCTAATATGTACCATTAGCAACCCAGGTTTGTTCTCAGTTATTCTCCACTAAAGGAAACAGGATTCCTTGGTGACAATGTATCCTATGTTTGAGAAAGAATAACTCAAGCTGAGTTTTGAGTTATCTTAATTATTATCACAAAGAAAGAATGTTTTCAGCATTTCCTGGTGGGGTGGGGTTAAAAAAGATAAAGAGGGTAACCTGATGAGAGGGCTGCTAGGGGCAAGTAGAAACAATCTAGGCAACAACTAGAAAAGATTTTACACCCACCATAAATGCAAGATAAAAAAGACTAACAACCACAAGTACTGGAGAAAATGTGGAGCAACTGGAAGTTTCATACATTGTCACAGGCATGTAAAATGGTACAATCCTTTGGAAAAAAGGTCTGGCAGTTCTTTATTAAACTAAACATACACCTACCCTAGAACCCAAGAATTCTATCCTTAGATGTTTACCCAAGAGGAATAAAGACATATGTTCACAAAAAGTGTGTACAAGACATTCAGAGTACTTTATTCATAATACCAAAAAAAAAAAAAAAAAGAGAGAGAGAGAATGAGAGAAAGAAAAAGCAGAAACAGCCCAGGTATCCATCAACAGGAAAATGGAAAAAAACCTGACACATTCATATAAAAGACTACTCAGCAATAAAAAGGACTGAATCACTGGTACATGCGACATGAATTAACTTCAAAAACATGAAGGAAGCATTATGCTTTGTAGGATTTCTTTCATAAAAAGTTTTAGAATGGGCAAATTTAATCTGTGAGGCAAAATAATCAGAATAGTAGTTAACACCCAATAGGTGGGATGGGGATTGACTGGGAAGGAACATGAGGAAACTTTCTGGAATGACTGCTGTGTTCTAAATTTTGAAAAGGGTTTGAGTTACACAGATAAATGCATTTGCAAAAACTCAGTGAGTTTATATTTAACATTTGTGCAATTCATTGCATGTAAGCGTACATCAAAAATTTTAAGAACTAAACATTAAACTCTACTTACTTACATGCATGTTGAAGTATTAGGGGGAAGCATACTGATGTCTGCAATTTACTTTGAAATGCATCATAAAAGTAACGTGGATAGATGAGTAATAAAACACATAGAGTAAAATTTAGAATCCATGAAGTTGGTAATTGGGTATGTACTATAAAATTCCATCAACTTTGCTGTATATTTGAAAAATTTCATAATAAAATGACAGGAGAAGCCCTCAGTTGGTCTTATCTTTCTAATATACATCCTATGCCTGTAATAAATTATTCCTCCTGTAAGATAGAGGTAGGTTCTATAGCAACATAGGGACCAGAAATTAGTCCCAGAATTTTCCCTGAAATTCTAAAAGTTAGATGACATATGTAAACATGGTAAGAAAGGTAAGAAACTATAAAAATTATTGAAAACGAAGCCAAGTTACCTTAAGAGCAATTACTAATACTGGTGTTTATTGTCACCCACAAACAGGATGAGAGTACCATATTTTGTATCTTTTCAAAAAAATTACTTTTAACTACCACTGAATAGAAGAATCATCTTTTATATCAGGTTACATATGTGAATAGGCCAACTGTATCTCATTCAAACTTTGTCTAAAATTTGGATAGCCAATCATCATTTAAAAAACACTTATTAAGCATTTTCCTATACCCAGTATTATCATTATCAGCATGCTATATTTGAGATAAAATAACATCATTTGCTTTTTGAGAGCTCTGGGGGAAATGTAGCATAAGAATGTGTCAAACAAATCTGGATGTTTCCTGTCTCTGCACTTATTAGTTGTAGGACCTTAAGCAAATTAGCTTCTATGAGCCTCACTTTCCTCATTTACAAAATGTGGAAGGATAATGGTAGTACATACTTCATATGATTATTCTCAATGTTGAGTGAGCCAATTCATTTTACATGTATCACAGTGATTGGTAGATAGAAAGCACTCAATAAATGTAAGTTATCATTTTTTTAAAAAAGTACGTACAAGAAACAAAACATTCAATTGGTGGAAGAATTGGTGGAAGAGTACCTTAATTTGTTTAAAGAGAACATCATCTCCTCACTAGGTAGTTCAACCCCCCCAAACTCTGAGAAAAGTTTTAAAAAGTCGAAGAATGATAACCTTGCTGCACTGATTCTGTGAGAATACAGAATCACAATTAGATGCAGAAACGTACTTCTTATCAGCATATTATCTAGACCTGCTGAAAGAAGCTATACAACCTTCGCTTGGTTTTGCATTGAACACCCAGAAATGTTACCCACAGTGTTTTATTCCTATCACTAGTGCTTGTTAGGTAGGTGGGCACACAGTTGAAGACTCTAAACAGTCAGGCAGACAGTGGGGGTTAAGGTGGGACCAGGAGGATATTAATGGCCACTTCCCTCCATCCCAAGAGAATGGCAGTGTCATGCCTAACAGGTGGCAGAATGAACAGCTGCAATGCTCCTATGGGAAGCTGGGAAGCCCATACATTTTGGGAAGCATGCTGTAATGTCTCCTGCTATGTGTGTTATCCATAAATTTCCCACATTTTTTACTACCTTTGGCATCTTTTTATCAACCACTCTGTTAACAATCACGTACCCCACATTCCCACATAATGTCACAATTGGCTGAAACTATGAAGGAGCAGTTGTCCTTTTAATTGGGGCATAACCCTTCTGTTTGTTAAACTGCCCACAACTCCCTTTGGTCTTTCACACTAAAGTATATTTCCTGCCTGGATCCTGGTCTAGGATCAGGATTTTGGCAGTGGTGAAACATTAGGAGTTTCTCAGTGGTCAGTACATACCTAGACTCGAAGTATTTGACCCACCCACTCATATCTGCCCCCAGCCTAAAAAGCAGCTAAGAATCTCAGCTCGTTTTCAGATGCCCTTCTGAGCAGATGAGTTACTATCATTTCATCAAAAGAAGATAATGACTTAAAGGAGAAGGGGAAACTCAATAAACGTTTTTTTAAAAAACCAGACAGGACTGAAGTCTTAGGACATCCTTTTCTGAAACACTCTTGGAGAGTAGGCTTTCTGCTTTTATATAGCACTGAATCTGCTTTGAAACCCGTACAACACCGGTTTCTTTCTTTTCTCTGGTATTTTTAATCTATTACCTCTTACCAGACTTGTTCTTCAAGATGTAAATTCACTGGGTATGACTGTTTAGATACAGGAAGTGTCTAATTGGGAGTTTGGGGCAGTCGCCAGCACATTATAACTATTCAACTGCTGTAACCACAAACAAGTCTCTAAAATGCTCTGAAAGCTTCAAATATTATATTAAATAGTACTACTAATGATGCATAAAACAAGAATGGATTTTTCAATTAGTATAAAAGTATTAGAATTTAATACATGAAGATAGTTTTATTATCTTGCTCATGAGGTAATCATCACTTCTACTTTCCCAAATGGTTATTATTACACTTAGGATCAGACTCAGAAAGATTTATCTTTAGCTCACATATAAATATTTTCTTTTATTCTAAAACATTAGCAGTCTTCTTTTCTATTGCGCAAAAGACAGTTTCAGGTTTGCTCCCTTTATTTCTTTTAAATTTAGGAACTCTGCTACTAATTTCTTGATGTCTGGAATAGGTTAACACCTTTTCTCTTCAGCCCTGTCAATCATGCTTGAAATTTATCTGCAAACTTTAATGGCAGAAAAAGGCAGAATTCACATCATTCTTAACATGGGATCAAGCCAAAACTGAAGGAAAAACTGAAGGATTTTAATTTTTTTTTTTTAAGCAGGCTCCATGTGCACCATGGAGCCCAACATGGGGCTTAAATTCATGACCCTGAGATGAAGACCTGAGCTGAGATCAAGAGTTGGATGCTTAAGCACCTGAGCCACCCAGGTGTCCCCAAACCAAATGATTTTAATGTAAATTATCCAAGCTAGAATCCCATATTTTAACCTTAAATTTGAATCAGCAATGATTTTTACTGCTGTTTCCTCCCCTTCTATTTTTACTATTCTTTTGAGGCTGAATCAGAGAAATGTGCTGAACATGTGGATTGCAGCAACTGAATTTCTCAAACAGGAAGCAAAAAGAAACAATTTTCTCCCTTAGGTTGCTTTTATTTAACAATCTGAGGAATGACTATCTGAGTTTAAGGGTTATATTTAGAATGGTCCTAACAAAGAAGAAAAAAATACTTGTTTCACAACTAAGACAGAGCCAAAAGCCCTTTCTAGCTAATCAGTCAATTCCCAAGCCAGTAGGAACTGAAACTTTATCTACTCTTCTATGATGAGCAGAACTGGTGGGATCCAGGATACCTTTATCTTATTGCATAGGTATGAAAATATTGCCTAAGCAGAACTGGAAAATTCACCAAATAAATAGAATGGTGAAATGAGTACAACATTCTTAGATGTATTAAGAGCTGAACAGGCTACATATCAGAAAAAAATTTCACTTAAAGTTCGCTTGGAGTCTTTTACATTAGTCTACGATAGAAACATAAATAATCAATGGGAACACCAAGCCAAGAGAATAAAACCATGGAAGAAAAGATAATCTGAGAACTAGAGCCAATTCCTAATGCTATGTATAAATACAAAACATATATACATATAGATGATTTAAAAAAATTTGATGATACATTTATGGCTCAAAAATATTCTTTCACACTACAGATCTCCTTTCTCACCCTTAGGCAAAGTTTGGTATAGAGGACAGAGGATTTCTTTCTGTCTTCTACATCTTTCTTTTTGTCTTTCCTGCTTAGTCCTACCTATCAAAATTCCATACCATCCTTTAGAACCATGTTAAATACTTCTCCATCAATAAACCTCTCCCAACAACTGAAATTAACTTGTCTTCTGTACTTCCCAACACTTTATATTTGCATCACCACCCAGCAAAAAGCTCTAAAATGCTAGACTTCCTGGGATGTCATTCTAAAAAATCTTTTCACAAAATGAAGTCCTTACCACCCCCTGTATGGCAAGAATTTAAAAAAGAAGTCACCGTCACCTTAAGTCAACACAAGACCTTTTCTGGAAAATATTGGAGAACTTTCTACGCAGATAACAAAAAGGAGGACTGAACATAGCTGCTCAGGTATGTGGCTAAAAGTCTTATACGTTACATCTCAAAATTTAAAATTATCTCACTCTTTTTCACAACTTCTGTTTGTTGTTTCTTCTTCGCCAGGGTCACATACCATCTGGTAAACATAGCAGCTGAAGACCCTGCTTGGTTTCTGTTCTATGTGTAGTACCAAGTCTCTGTCAAAGTAGACTTCATGGCTGTATGTCTGTAATGAAAACACAGTCAAATGAAATCTCCTCTTCACACAACCATGTTCGCAATTACCTCACTAAAATGTAATAGCACCTATGCTAGGGATCTTCAAATATATACTTGGAAGCAAAACAGTTGCTAGAAATAGTTTATTTTCATTATTTATGAATATGCAGATAGAAAAGCATTGCACAAAATGTTGAAAATGAAAAGAGCCCTGGTCGTAGGAGTCTGAACACCCAGATTCTATTGCTTATACTGCTATTTCACTGTGTGACAGTGGTCAAGTTGCTAAACCTCTTAGGTATTCCACTGATGAAACAAAAGGACTGGATAAAATAATAGCTACTTTTCCTTACAGTTTTTATATTCCATAATAATCAAAAAAGTAGACAAATATTTCCGAGAGTGCCTGGAAACCCTGCATGCTTGGATATCATCTCTATGAAATAACTGGGGAGATGCAATACAGTATACTTCCATTTTTAAAAATGTTACCAAACCTATAAAATGTGAGAAAACCAAAGACTATGGTAAGGAAATAGGATGTCTCAGAAGAAAACATAAAACTTCATCTTTAAGGCCTCTAGAAAGAAGGCCTTCTAGTTCCTAGGGGAGGAAGGCTTAAGAAGTACTCATTTTGTCCTGTAGGATGATATCCTCTTTGATGTGGTCACTGGTATAGGTGACCCTGGACAGATATGAACACAGTAACATCTGTTCCATTAAATGTCAACTACAAAGAAAATTCTTACAACTTTGTATTCCATGGACTCTACTCACCACATCCCATGACTCCACCAGTGGAATGCTTTTAAGTAAAGTTCCATATTCATTACAGTGGAAATCCAGGTGAGCTTTTCCTTCAGCATCTATTTGGGTAACAGCTACCACGGAAAGCAAATCCAGCTCATCTTCATAGTCCACAATTTTAAAAGTCTCAGGGAATACATGGATAAGGCAGAGGAAAAGAAGGGCAAAATCCAGTTATCCAGTTAGGATTATTTCTATTTGTGGTTTAACTATTCTATTACTTATTTTTAAAATGTAGAAAGAGGAATGAATGGGTGAGAGCATAGGTAGAAACAGATCTCTACTTTTATGCCAATAAAGTCCCAAGATTCTGAAGACTGCAGCAGTACCCTACAGATTCTAACAGAACCAAGTCTATGTAGATCTCAGCCAAAGTATTACTGAAATTCTCTATTATGACAGCACACTAGAACTTCTCCAAATTCAAAAGAGGTATTCAACTGCTGCCTCTGACACGTGTGTTCACTGGCTTCCAGATAGGACTAAATATATGAAGCTCATTTCTGAAACCTAAAAATTACCCACTTTGTCAGAAGGGTTTTACCTCAGAAAAACACAAGTCATTTCAAGAAGAACTGATAGCCTATCACATACTATTTATGACTCTATTTGCCATCTTTTTTTTTTTTTCTCTTTTTGAATGCTTTTTGTTCCCTAAAGAAAGCAAAAATGGCTGCTTATACTTGAGGGAGAATACTAATAATTAGGAACTGAAATTCAACCCATAGAACAGGCCTGGGATGAGTGATATTAGCTAGAAATGATTAATGATGGTAAAGTCTTAAGAGAGAAAAATCTAACCTCAAACTCTGTTTAAGGAAGTAAACCTGGGACTCTAACAGCCTCACAGGGGAAGCAGATCCATGTCAGCCATCCAGGGATGGACCACAGGAAGGGACACTTTGGCAGGCACAGCAAGTTTCTTTGAACCACCATATACTAATCCTTCACTCACATTTGGTCAAACTGCTTTTTCATCTATTTATATTTTCTGCCTTTACTACCCATGACATAAAAATGTATAGAGATTTATTACACATGGTTCCTTTTTATTTACTTTTTTGCCTTAATATTACCTTGGTCAAACTTCAAAGAGTAGACTTCTTGCCTGAGTGTAGTGATTTTACAGCATTTAGTCTTGACCCCTTTAAGCTTCTCCTTTACAGGCTAAAAGTTTTTGTTTTCTAATCTCTTGATGTACAGTATCTCTCTCTTTGCTACCAATTTCTCCTTGTTTATTATTTTTGCTACCTTTTAGTGATTTTAGTATGTCTTTCTTGAATATAGTTTTATATACACGGAGCTTTCTCCTTTCTTCTCAAATGTGTGTATATGTGTATATACACTCTCTTTTTGAGAGGAGCCACATACTGGGTCACCTTCAACATTTTTAAAAGATTTTTCAAAACTATCTTTAGAAGGCTACTCTAATGTTTCTACCTAGAAATGGCCACACAATCAAACAGTTTTCTGGTCTAAACAGATTTAGAATACATGCAATGGCTATTCCAGTATGAGAAGAGAGGATGATGGGGATGCACTGGTTGAAATACCACGTACAATCCCACCAATGAAGTCTGCATGGAACTAGTCACCCCCAACCTCTACCCCAGAATCCGGGAAGTATAATTTAAAAACCCCAGGGCTGGTACACACTAGTTTGGTTTGTTATCTCTAGCTAAAGTAATACCTCTTGTTCTGGGTCATCATCCAGAAGGTTGAAATTTTTTTTCACCACCCGTCCAGAAGCTGTAACAGTGGGTAAGTTTTCATTCTATCATATGGAGAGAAATAAAAAGATATGATGAGTCCTTTTATGTGCAATAAATAGCAAAACTGCACTAAATTTCGTTAAACCACCAACCCTTATCCAACATCCACAACTCTTTCCTCTACTGAGAAAATTCTGAATCAGATTTCCGATCCTCCGATTAGTAAAAATACTTTACTGTAATAAATTAATGGATAAAATACCAAAATAGGCAAACAATAAATACAAAGGTTACAGATTTGCTACTTCACTTGCCCTTTTTGCTTTAGTATAAGCACAGCAATGCTACAGTGGGTCTGCTTTTGGAAATTTCTCTCTGCATAATTTTCTTCATGTTCTTAATTTGTACACTAAAGGAAAAGAACTATTTGGAGTTAAAGCATGGTATGTGATTTTTACAGATTCATATCTACCCCAACCTACTCTAAGTTTGCACAGCTAATTAAACGCAAAGGTTGAAAATTCATTAATAAAAACTTAAGGAGAAACCCAGAAAGGAAACAGAAATCAGCAAAAGATAAGCTCAATATAATCAACTCTTTTCAAATCTCACCTGTGCTTGGGGTTAAGACCAGTTACCTATGTAGACGAAAAAACCCAGACTTTTATTGTGCTGTTCTTTTCAGCCACACTAAAAGACAAACACATTTGTATACTATATTCTCAAATAGAAAGACAGTGCTAGGAAGAATTTTAAAGTACTTCTGGCTTACTTTGTTCTTCTCCCTGTTGGCCAAAATGACAAAATCTTCAGAGATCTGATGCTGGGCACTATCATTTTCTACTTCATTTAGCTTTAAGACTCTGAAAAGGGAAAAAAGAACCAAAGACCTCAAAACATCATTAAAGTGCCAAAGTTGAAATGAAATTCAACAAATGAAAATTACAGGAATTACAGGAATAACACTAAGTCAGTTCTCCTCGCCTCCTGTGGAGTCTGAAATATTAATGTTTGATCACTTTAGTGTCCACAAACTCCTTCAAATTCAGAGACTTTGTTAAACAGAAAAACCTGTGACAACAGGTACTCCTAAGTAGGTAATGAAGCAGCTTCCTCAGGCTTAAGCCATCTTCCAAACTGGCTTAATGGAAGTTACTCTAAAGAACCTCATTTTTGTCATCCTGCAATAGGTCTTAAACGTTTCAGCTTTAACAGTAGCATTATAGTAGATATTGGCATTTTTTGCTTCTGAAGATAGAATGAGATATCAATGAACAACACTCAGAGTTAACTATAAGGCAGACCAGATTAACAACTAAACCTAAACTAAATGTTTTCATAAAAGAGTAATATTTAAAAACTGAAATTTACTTAATACTTTTATCGTAGGGTTATATTTAAAGATTT
Organism: Ailuropoda melanoleuca; assembly: GCF_002007445.2. Lineage (NCBI taxonomy): Eukaryota > Metazoa > Chordata > Mammalia > Carnivora > Ursidae > Ailuropoda > Ailuropoda melanoleuca. The sequence goes on along the minus strand of NC_048219.1, from coordinate 140,063,297 downwards.
GGGTTTTCTGAGTGCAAATGGCCTAATGAAGCTTACTAAGCAAGAGAAAAGAAAACAATTTGCTCACTGCCCCCACAAATCTGTTCACAGTATTAACAAGCTTCAAAAGCACAATGTTCTCAAAGCTTAAAGTCTCAAACGCAGGCAAAGAGAGTAGCAGGGAGAAGCAGCTACTGTGGCCAGGGAGAGCCAGAAGCCTTACAGTTTGCCAGAGGCAAAGAAATCAGATTATATTTTAAATTACTCAATTTGTTATTTTAGTTAGTGCCAATATTTAAAAATGCCTATCTTCTAGAACCTGGTAAAAAGGCACACACCTTTGTGGACCTTATTTTCTTAAGCTCGAACTACTATTAAAAGGTGGGCAATGGTGTGCCTGGGTGGTTCAGTCAGTTAAGCATCCAACGCTTGATTTCGGCTCCAGTCACAATCTCGGGGTTGTGAGATCCCCAAGTTGGGCTCTGCACTGGGAGTGGACCCTGCTTAAGATCCTCACTCTCCCTCTGCCCATCCCTTCCTCCCTCTCTAAAAAAAAAAAAAAGAAAAGAAAAGGTAGGTAGCAACCAACATTAAAACCAACGTTTACTAAAGCTGAACTACAGTTTTTAAGACTTTTTATGAAAGTTCATAATCTTACTTAAGTCCCTTTATCTTCTTTATAATCAATCCAGAAAAGTAAACTAACTAACATGAAGCATGAGGAATACAGAAGGCAGACAACATCTTTCTTATCAACAAACTTACTGAGCACCTACTCTGTGCTAAGCACTATGCTCAGTGCTGGGGTTACAGTCAGCAAAACAGACTCTTTCCCTGCCATTATTAAGTTGATGACTCCAAAGCTAGATATTTAAACAGATAATCAAACAAATAATTAATTAAAATTGCTGTGTTAGAGGAAGAAAATATGATGGGGGAGCTCATCTAATGAGACGTATCAGGGAAGGACTCTGTGAAAAGGGGATATTTAACCTGGTGACGAAATATGAATAGAAATTCAGCAAGAGAACAGGAGGGGAAACACACTCCAAACAGAGGAAACAGGTCTGAAAAGACAGCATTACTGAAATAAACTGAGGGGGCGGAGGGTCTTTCAGACCATGCTAAGTGAATGATGGTTTTTATCTCAGGAACAAGAAGCTATAAAAAGGTTAAAGGAGAGGGGCGCCTGGGTGGCACAGCGGTTTAGCGTCTGCCTTCGGCTCAGGGCGTGATCCCGGTGTTGTGGGATCGAGCCCCACATCAGGCTCTTCCGCTATGAGCCTGCTTCTTCCTCTCCCACTCCCCCTGCTTGCGTTCCCTCTCTCGCTGGCTGTCTCTATCTCTGTAAAATAAATAATAATAAATAAAATCTTTAAAAAAAAAAAAAAGGTTAAAGGAGAGTCCACTTAGTTAGGTTTTTGGTTTGTTAATGGTTCTAAAAATCACTCTCANTAAGAAATATTTAGTAACCAAAAAAAAAAAAAAAAAGAAAGAAAAGAAAAAGGACTAACAGGATATATGGGTGGGAGGGTGTGTTTGTGTGAGAGAGAAAATGCACACGAGTGCAATGTACTGATGAAAGACAAAAAGGTAACAAAGTGTTCAGAATAATTCCAGATTTCTCGTATGAGTTTAGTTAAAAGATTTGGGTCAGGATATAAATTCTGGAGTTTTGGTGTATACATGATCTATGAACCCAAGGTAATAAAAAGAATCAATAAATAGAATCATGCAGAAAGGAATGAAGAATGAGAAGAAAACAGGGTCTAAATCCTGACGACATCCAATAATTAAAGTCTGGGTAGAAGAGAAAGAACGTGAAAGGATACTACGAAAGACACATCAAAGAGGGAGGAAAATATTCAGAACTGTGGTGTCAGGGAAGCCAAATGAAGTGTTTCAAGGAAGGAAAGGTCAACTGGATGGAAGATGTGGGTCAACAAAGCAAAACAAGGTTTACCTCAAACAACTCCTACTCTAAACCTGTCTTTTAGAACAAAGACAAATCATTTCTCTCCTTAACCCTGAAGAATTAAAACATGATGAGGACAAGCCAATCTGAATCTCCTTTTACCCATATATCATCCATCAAAGAATTTATGTAGTATCTATAGAGAGTGGTTGATATATACAATGATGAGGCTGAAAAATAAAGTTTTCTAGATGCCAGTCTCTGAGGAAGCAACCTGTAACAAGCTAATTATTTCTATAATTGAATCAATAGGTAGCTGGCAAAAATAAACTTGCCGATAAATGCTTCCAAAAGCTACTTTTCACTTTAAAGTAACTCACAAAAATACTCACTTGACCTGATTTGGGCCAACATGTATTATTCTACCAGAAGCATCGGGATGAAAATAGATCCAGTCAGATTCTAGAGAACAACATTCCATTTCTTGGATCCCATTTTTTGCCTGAAGTTGGGTAAAAATATTGAAAATAAAGATTAAGGGAAAATAAAATAAGGTTTCAAATCTAACATCAGTCATAGATCAGTAAATCAAAGGTACAGGGAAGAGAAAATATCAATAGTTGAACTGGGATATGTGTAAGAATTGAATTAGGACACTCATACTTGAGAAATCCAGAACATTCACCCTGTACCATACAATTTACCTGACAAATAATAACTTAACAGTTACCATATCTCAAGCATCTAATTGTGTCAGTAGGTGTTTTAGAGTCATTTCATTTAACAACACTCAAAGCATATATTATCATCCCCACTTTGATGAGGAAACAGATGTATAAAAAGGATAAATCATTGGCTCAATGTTTTACACGTGCTAAACACCTGCTCTGATTCTGAGGTTCAAGGACTTGTACCATGACATAACTTTGTACAATCATGCACACACAGCTCCCTATAACTTCTTCCTCCCTTGCCTATCCCCAATAAACTGGCAAAAGGAGTGGTTAGCACAAAGATAAACAAGCAACCCAACCCAAAATCTCAGAAACAGGTCATATAATCTCCTTGGATAAGTCAGATGTAAACCTCTAATAATGAAGAAATGGTCTAATACTGCTTAGCCTTTTAGGCATGTAGAGATTTATTTCATGGTAGGACATTTAGACATTAAAATAAAGAAAAAGATACCTCCATGATATATGATCACATATGTACATAAATGTTTTACCTTATACACGGGAGCACTGGGGACTAATACCAGCATGGATACATTGATTTCATTTAATTTCTCCAATGTAAAATGAAGTGATACTACCTTTCCTATTAGATACTTACAAAAGTTTTTTAAATATTAATTACCAATTTCATTAGCATATACTGACAGGACACTATGTTTTAAGTATCACACTAGGTGTTTGTACCTCACATGAACTAAACATAACTCTTGCCATCAAAAACTCATAATCAAGAAGGGAGGCAGAAACATAAACAGAAATAAGACAGTGCAGAAAACAAAAACAAAAACAAACAAAAAGCGTAGAAAACAAAGTAATCAAACCATGCACAGGATGTTATCAAGCATCCAACCCACATGAGCAGAATATTAGAAGAAAAAACAAAGCTTAAACTAAGCCTTAAAGGATGAGCACAAAATGGTGAAAAAGAAGAGATGGCAAAACACAAAACACAGAAATTTTAATCCATATAGCATGTACATGTATACACATGAATAAAAATTTTAATTTTGGCTCCTACAAAAGTAATATAATGACTAGAGAAGTAGGTGGGGGCTATGTCACAAGTGTTTGTATGCCATGCTTTTTAAAAAAAATGGAATTTAACACATTTTCTGTGTTAGTGAATGTTTTAATTTTTCAGAAATTTTTATAAGTATTCTAATAATTTCTAATAGGAATGGTGGTATTATTACATTGTACATATAAGGAAATCCATTCAAACACCTTGGCTGCAACTACTGAAATTAATACGTCCAAGAATACATTAGCTCTGGATGTTCCTTTGTTTAAAATAAAACATGTACATGCATCTTTCTTTAAACAATTCCCTTTATTACAATTCCTATAACATGCAAAAGAAATATTATCTCTTTTTGTGTTAAATATAAGGCAGCATTATTACCAGCTTCTGTAGTTTTGTTATGTGCTTGAATGCTAGATTTTAAAGCTCATTTTAATAGAAAGTTACGAAACATTTTCTGAATTCTTCAGTTTGGCTGCATGTGTTTTTGGGTTATCTACTCTTCTGACAGGTGGCAAAGTAACAGGCAAATGCATCCTGAAGTTAATGTCACTACAGCAAAGCTGTCTGGCAAAGGGATTTAAAACTTCCCCTGGATTCGGCAATTATTTATGAATATGTTGAAATATAGATATGACTAGATGTTATAATCAGTTATTATAGAAGGGGAGTACTTGACAGACACGCTTGATATGGATGTTGGAGGCCATTTTATACACATACACACACTAATATGTATTACCAATTCTTATATAAAAAGAATATGTACTAAATATCCAGAATGTAAATCATACAGGGTTTGACTGGATGGAAAAGTTAAGTGAAAGAGAGATGTGACAGGTCCTGGTGGCTGAAGAACGTTCACTGGCTGAGAGGTGAACAATCAAATCACAGACTTGTCATGACAGGAAACAGCCCCTAGAGAGGCCACTCTAAAAGAAGATGTCACTGGGCTGGGCCAAACAGGAGCAGTCACATGTGATAGGTAAATGAAAAAATGAAAGGGGACAATGTCCCCACAAAAGAAAACTAGAAGACACTATACATAGTGTTCCTTGGAAGTGACATCAAAGGAAATAGATAACTGGAACCAAGATTGTGTTGATCTTTGGTGTGGTGAAAGGTGGCCTATGACTAAAAGCCACTGAGTCCAACAGTGACTGATTGAGCACAATCCTGGAAGAAATGGGTGTGGAATTAGCTGAACCTATATATTTTATATATCAAATACATAGGTTACAGAAATAAATTACACTAACTCAGCAATACAAAGCAAAGGGGAACCCCTCCACCAATCCCTGTGCGCTTGCTCTTTGCACTTACCTTAATCACTGTGCTTAACAGACTGCATCTTACTTATCTACACGTGTGTTTTCAAGAGTGTAAGCAACTTGAGGGAAGGGAATATGTCCCCAGCCATGCCTGGCACATATTAGGCCTTCAATGAATTAAATTAAATTAAATTAAATTAAATTAAATTAAATTAAATTGATAAATCATGCCTAAATAATTTTCAAAAAGAAAATAAAGAAAATTAATTCAAGGGGTAGAAATTTCTATTGTCTTACCATGTACATTTTTTCCTATTCTGCCATAAGTTACTTAACATAGTTCTTGAAAATTCGAAGTGTTTTGATGGTTATATTGTGACCAACAGAGTAGTACCTGGTTCTGCTCTGGAAAGCCAATAGCAGCAAACCATAAAAAAACAGAACCAACTACACATTGCACCAGCAATTTCAGAGGCAGCCTGAACATATTCCATCAATAATTTCCACTATGGAGCTTCAGAGATGTTTTGCAGAGATCCCATGAGAAATCTTTGGTTTCTAAAAATTTTCAAATCTTAATGCTTTTAAATTCTTGGTAGTACACCCAAGTGTTTGTTATATTCTTTGTATTCTTCTGTACCTAACATTGTTTACAAATTATTAATACAAATAAAAACTAATTCTTAGGAATTCTTATTATAGAAGTAGAAAATGAAGAATTTCTGAAACAAATTTACTACTAAAAAGTCTGATCACTCATGATTTACCAAGGAATTATCTTTCAGGGCACAAATATGGAAAACTCCTTTCTGTTTCTTCTTATTAGGTGTGATGATGTAGTGCCAAGGATGGCCTCCAATCTGAAAAGCATTCTCCAGGGAGGACACCTCAAAGAGCAGTGGTGGTGTGTCTGCAGAGATGGGCAAAAGGAATTTATTATTTTCTCTGTTCCGGTAGCCTTGGAACATTCATGAACTGAATTCAACCCTTCTTTGCATGCACCATCTATGAATTTCCATTAATGAAAAATTACTATGTTCAGGAAATATAATCAGGAAAGAGGCTGATTGCTAAGAAAAGAGAAAGCTGGTAGGAAACAAATGTTGTTATGAGGTCAACTTTCCAGACATCTGTTTTCAGGGTATGTGTGACCTGCAGGTGAGTGGAGATAAAAAGTGGGGTGAAGGTGCTTATGACGGGAAAAAATGGCAAAGTACACCTAATAAAAGCAGCTGCCATTTACTAGACATGTATATCTGACTCCGGGTTAGATACTATTTCCAACACTCATAACAATCCTAATAGGTAATTAAGCTTAATAATTCCTTCAGATGTGAGGAAGAGATCTTCCATATTCCAGACTAACAGGTTATACTTAGCAAACTTTATCAGAGGAGTCTTAAGATTTCCAGTGTAGAAGTGATATTAGTCATAACGAATGTAACCACTTAGGATAGGTCCTATCACAGTGAAAGCTTTATTAAAGGGTAGCCACTACTACTAGTATCATCTTTAGACAAGTTAACTAGTTTAGATACATCTAGTCATAAGTGGAAGGTACTATAGCTTTAGAAGACCAGAATAGCATTTGGGCAGTTCTTGGGAAACACCGCAAATCACACAGTCTGTTTCAGCAGGTGGTTAATCTATGACTCCTTTTTTTATTTTTTTAAAGATTTTATTTATTCATTTGACAGACAGAGAGACAGCCAGTGACAGAGGGAACACAAGCAGGAGGAGTGGGAGAGAAAGAAGCAGGCTCCCAGTGGAAGAGCCTGACGTGGGGCTCAATCCCAGAACTCCAGGATCATGCCCTGAGCCGAAGGCAGACGCTTAACGACTGAGCCACCCAGGCGCCCCATGACTCCTTTTTTTTTACCCCTCTACCTTAAAAGTATACTCTTTGGTTATGAGGCCATCACTGTCAGTGAAGGGGCTTGCCATAGGAAGACCATTCACTCAAGAGTCACATGTTACATATAGAAGTGAAGTATATGCTCTATTAGGCTTCTTCATAAGGACAATTTACTACTTGGTGCTATACATAGGAGAAAAATAATGAAAAGTGAATTCACAAACTGACAATCCTGAGAAAGAGACAAGTATAAACATATTAAATATACTTAAAGTGCTTTAAAGAAAACTTTTAGGAAAAGAGTAATATTCTTAATATATAAAGAAGTCTTTTTACTAAGAAAAATATGAACCCAACAGAAAACTGAGGGGAAAAAATCACTAAGTAAATTATGAAAAAAGTACAAACATCATATGTGATAATATGGTAGCTATCAAATGATGGTGAATGAGGAAAAAAATATAAAAAGAAAAAATAGAGTTTGAATTTGGGGTTAAAATTTCAAGTAGGTATGTCACAGAGAATATAAAATAGGTATGAACAACAGGAAAAAAAAAGTCAATCCAAAAAAGATGTATTTAAAAAGAAATGCTTTCTCAGCATTGCTAAAAATGGCCCCAAAGTAGCAGCAAGGCTCTGATCATCACAACTCTGATGGGTCCCCACTAACCTCAAGAGCCTGAATTTTGATCTCTATTTTCAATTAAAGAGTCCTAGAAATTCTGAGAGTAGCTGATTCCATGTCTTATGGTGAAGAGATTTTAGGATAGGTCTGAACCATCCAGTTATTGCTATCAAGACTATTTACAAGGATGTCAGTGTAGTGTTAAAAGAATAAGAGAACCAGCAAAAGGGGCTCCTACTGGCTAGACTGTGGAAAGAGAGGCACTAAAAAGAATAATTATTATAATGCTCTGAGTCTGTGAAAGGTCAAGCAATGATACTTCAGAGTTTTAATATAAATTGTACAAAATGTTGTACGGTTTATAAAAGAATGGCTATAATAGGATATGATTTTGCTGTAACTTTAAAATATAGGGAATATATCAAGCAAATGCAGATTAAAACCACAATGAGATATTGCCTCACACCTATTAGAATGTCTATTATCAAAAAGATAAAGAACAACAACAGGATGTAGAGGAAAGGGAACTCTCATGTACCACTGTTAGGAATGTAAATTGGTGCAGGCACTATGGAAGGTCCTCAAAAAATTAAAAATGGGGGACGCCTGGGTGGCTGTCGGTTAAGCATCTGCCTTTGGCTCAGGTCATGATCCCAGGGCCCTGGGATTGAGTGCCACATCAGGCTCCTTGCTCAGCAGGGAGCCTGCTTCTGCCTCTGCCTGCCACTCCCCCTGCTTGTGCACTCTCTCTTTCTCTCTCTGTCAAATAAATAAATAAAATCTTTCCAAAAAAATTAAAAATAGAACTACCATATAATCTAGCAATTCCACTACTGGGTATTTACCCAAAGAAAATGAAAACACTAATTTGGAAAGATAATATGCACCCCTATGTTCATTGCGGCATTATTTACAGGAGTTCATAGAGACAGAGAACAGACTGGCGGTTATCAGAGGGGAAGGGGCTGAAGGGTGTGTGAAATGGGTGAAGGGGGTCAACTGTATGGTGAAAAATGGTAACTAGATTTACTGTGGATTTACGTAGATTTACACTAGTTGTGTATACAAAAATATATATATATATATATATATTTTAAAGATTTTATTTCTTTATTTGACAGAGAGAGACAGCCAGCGAGAGAGGGAACACAAGCCAGGGGGAGTGGGAGAGGAAGAAGCAGGCTCACAGCAAGGAGCCTGATGTGGGGCTCGAACCCATAACACCGGGATCACGCCCTGAGCTGAAGGCAGACGCTTAACCGCTGTGCCACCCAGGCGCCCCAAAAATATATATATTTTTTTGAGGTGAAAGCAGAGTTTTTTGAAAATATGGAGCAAGCAGGTACAGACAAACACTCCACGGGACTTGGAAAGGAAAGGAACATGAATCTCATCTTTGTTTGGGGTCTGGTGTTTTTTGTTGAGGATGGTTGTCTGGTATACATGTACTCTCAGGGATCCAGAAACTGTTTAAAACAAAGACGAGGGTTCAGGTGTTATTCCTTGGAGCCACGGGGTCTTGGCATGGAGATGTTTAGCTCCAGTGGTCTGGAATGCACCTATGATAGCTTCGTCCAGTCATTCTCACCTAGTCCTTCCTTGGATGTTATTTATTCTAGAAAATCATTAAGTATTTGTCCCTTAGAAGGACATGTACTATTTGCATTATAAGGCATGTGTAAAGCGGGGTAGGGGTGTAGGTCCTAGCAAGATTAGAAACTGGAAAAGAAGCAAAGGCAAAAAAACAGCTTTTTCTCACATGGGGTTCCCTTCAGTTTCCCTCCCATTTCCTACTATGAGATTTTTATCCTAATTCTTAAGGGGTGTTGAAGGGTGAAGGTCTCATCTTCTGTAGCTCTTCAGGCTGAAAGAGATTATAGGTCCTACATATCGAGAGGCATAAAATTCCTGAGCTATCTCATTAAATGAACGGCCCCTAGTGGCAGACTGTGGTAGAGACACTCATGAGGCCTCATAAGAATAAGATGCTTCCTCAGTTTCCATTGAGATAATTTATCTGACATATTTATGCAGAGCATATAATAACAGTAGCTCCCTCGATAAAGGAAAAGACCTAGCATAATTATTATCACAGCTAGTAAAAGAAGAGTTTTGCATCAAGACTATCCATTTCCGCTAAACCAGGAAGAAATCCAATCACTGGGAGAATTAAAGGAGTCAGGCATTGCTTTAATTTGTGCGTGCATGTCTGCTAAAACTTTGAATACATTAGACTCATCAGGGATATATACAAAATATTCAGTCTCAATGTTAGCGTTAAGTTTCTTCTTGAGCTACAGTCAGGATGTCAAGGACCATTTGGTTTTGGAGGGCCACCTTTCAAATTTGTGGTTGACTGCATGTTGGGTTTGGTTAAAGGTGGCCACTGTATACTTCACTAAAGCCTCTATTTGTCATTTTACAGTTATAGAGGAAGCTCCTGGGACAAATATGGCTAAGGGTTAAAACCATCAAGAATCCCTCTTTGCCTAGTGTCTAGCCTAGGTGAGATCCTAATTATGAAGAATCACTGGCAAGTGGAGATGACTTGTCCTGGGAAAAATCAAATTATTATGCTGTACACCTGAAACAAATCTAATGTTATATATACATATCAATTTTATCTCAATAAGAAAAATAGGTAGTTAATCTAATATATTTCTTCTGTTAAATAAATGTTTAAAAAATTTAGATTCACATTAAGTGAAAATACAAGGTACAGAACAGAGTATATGATATACTATACTTGGTATAAGAAAGAAGGTAATATTTAAAGAATACATACACACGTTTTCTTATTTTTATAAAAACAAACAACAGAGGGATAACCTTGAAACTAAAAATAATGATTACTTATAGGGGCAGGGTAGGGTGGGGTAGGGGGAAGGGAAGTAACGAATAAAAGGCCTATGTATGGAAGCAAAATTTCTCAGACACCATCTTTTTATATAGTTTTGATCTTTGAAATATACACATTTTACAACTTCAAGAATAAAGTTAAAAGGGAAAAACAAACCTAAAATTGAAAGACTAAAACAAATGAATCTAATTACATAAAATTGGTAACCTAATCATATAGAAAAATAATTTCAAATAATCTTTGAACACATTACTCTGTAGTACACTTACTGGGCTCTACAATAAGGACAAAAGGAACTGTAGAGAAATCTTAACCTTCACACTATAGTTTTTAGTAGTAGCACTGATACGGCAACTTTAAGATTATCACATATACAATAGGATAAAATTTTATTAGGAATCGAGAAGTTCAGTGGGCCAAAAGAAATACAAATATAAAATCAAGGAACAATTAAATTGGAAATATGAGAATGAACTAAAGAAGTTTTGTTTTAATGTATTTCCCAGCTCTGTTCACCAAAAAATAAAGACAACCAATTGCATTGAGCACAACTAGATCTTGGTCTGTGTTGTGGGTTGAACTGTGTCTCTCAAAAAGATAAGTCAAAGTCCTAACTGCTAGTATCTGTGAATGTGACCTTATTGGGAAACAGGGTCTTTGCAGAGGTCAAACTGGATAAGGGTGGGTACCAAATCCCAGAGTAAAGAAGGCCATGTGAAGACAGGCCTAAATGTGAGTTATCCCGCCACAAACCAAGAAATGCCAAGGATTGTCAGCAGCAACCAGAAGCTAAAGAGGAAGGAAGGATTCTTTCCTAGTCTTCATAGGGAGGCTGTCTCCGCCAACACCTTAATTTCAGACTAGCCTCCAAAAGTGTAAGAGATTAAATTTCTGTTTTCGAAAGCTACCAGTCTGTGCTGTCACAGCCCCCTAGGAAACGAATAGTCTATGATGATATTCTCTACTAAAATGCTCCTTGTCGGATCTAGGATAAGGAAAGTAAAAGATAAACCTGGAATATATTATTGTTCCAGAAAGCAAGGAAATTCTCCAAGACTGTTGGGGTATGTCAAAATGGAGGTCTCGCTGGCCAAATTTGGGGCAATTTGAACATCATTAAGAATAATGACTGTAACTGTATAATTTTTAATAAATAAAAATCCTTGAGTCTATTGTGATTATACATGTGTGCTGATCTCTAAAATATTTTGCCACCATTGGAAGTAACTATTACACCAACTCCTTGCTCAAATATTGATAATTAAAGAGAAGGAATAAGTATTTACTTTGACTTTTTAGGAGGAATTATAGTTCATCCCTAGGTGACAAGTGAAAGTTTTTATTTATAGAAAAATGTCAGTTATTAAGGGTAGAAGGAATGACCGAATCCTTCAAATGGCCATTCTGCCACCCCAAATGACATAAATGACTCGGGGAAGAATCATTAATAGTTACAGGAATATTCTTATGTTGTTTGTAATCACAGAAAATTAAAAACAACCTACATGTCCAAACTAGTGAATTGGTTCAACAAATTTAGAGTTCATCAATAAAACGGTATATGTCAAGTTCTTAAAATTTCAAGGAGCTGCGTGTGCACATCCATACACAAGGAACCACAATGTAAGCACCACGTTCAAAAAGTATCATAAGATATATAATGAAAACTAAGTCTTCCTTTCATCCGTATCCCTCAGAGGTAACTACTATTTATCAGGTTTTTGGGTGTCCTTCCATATATTCCAAGCAAATCTAAAAGCATATGCTTATACGTCCACTTTTAACATGTGAATATGAACTCTTTATACAAATGAAGCTTTTTATATACAATTTTATACTCCTTTTTATCACGTAGTAATATATATTGGGAATTGCTCGATAAATGCAAAAAAAATTCTTTTTAACAATTAAATTTATGATACAGCCAAACAATGAAATAATATTAGTGTCACCTACCAATGTACATGTTATTTCCAATCATTTGCTACTAGAAACAATGTTGTACTTGTACATCTGTCATTTTGTACACATGTGAATATATCTGGCATAAATTCCTGGACATGGAATTGTGCAAGGTGTATACACCTTAAAGCTTTGACACAAAATGACAAACTGTCCTCTGCAAAGGACCCCAACAATAAATGAATATACTGTTATATTCTTATATACTTCTATACTTTTAATAACCCTGTTATGTAACCTTTTGATACTTGAGAATCTGAAAAGCTATATCTTATGATAATTTTAATTTGCATTTCTCTTACCAGTGATGTTGGGTTTCACCTTCCCCTAATTAAAAGCCAAACAAGACTCAGTATCCCCAGGCCTTCAGTTCAATGAATAACTGATAGATTTTGTTATTATCTATTCAATAGCAAGGAATATGCTGTATAGAAGTAGAATGAATTGAGTTTATAATTAAATTATGAGAAAACATCTGGATGATTACAATAAATATTTATATGACCACTTATTTTTTAAGGTGAAAAAAATGCTATATAGTAGCCATACCTGTGATTTTAATATTACAAGGAATGCCAAAAGGAGCCTCTCCTACAGTTCCAGCAGTCCCACCCCATCTGCATGCACACCCTAAGTCAAGTTTCTGTTGCATGAACTAAAAACAAAACAAAACAAAAACGGTGGCTTTAGCACCTACTTATTTGCTGTCTGAAGAGAGAAAAAGTCAAATTCACATGTATATGACAGAGAAAATATCTTTATTGACTCAAAGGCCTTTCTGTTTATCTTCCCTCCCCTCTTTTAAAGGTTACTTTGTCTTTCTGCATTTGTACAGTTTTGTAGAGTTGAAATCTACACAAGTGTCTTACTCTAAAAGCATTTAAAAAAAAAATCATACCTTAGTCCAAACCTCGAGTTATTATAATATGGCAAATTTCAGTCTTCTTTACCTGTTCAGTGATGGCTTGGAAGCTGTAGAGTCTGACCAGTCCTGAGCTGTACATCACAATCAGTATTCCATGAGACAAGGTAGCATCTGTAACGTTCCCAAAAATCTGAGGGGAAAGGTAGATATCACCTGAGAAAAGACCAGAAGGCCAATCCTCTGAGTGTTCACAGTGGTTTGTGCATTTGCTTAATAGCGGTCACCACTACAACACTGCTGCCTACCATTATAACTTAATTATAATTTAGAGACTTGAAGTTAAAGTGTCATTAGGGTAGTAGGCCACTACAGTCTCGAACAGGAGCACTAATGGGAGTGCAGCACTTAACCCTCAAAATGATTCAGCAGCATTCATTTGCTTCATCCAATCGCTTTACAGTTTTGTCAATATCTTTTAATAACACAACCTATTCGTCGTGGACATAGGCATACACTGAGATGATCTAATTCTACCATGCAGGATATGTGTAGTAGAATAAATATAGGGACCTATTCTTTATGCTAAGATGTAATAAAGAGACTGATTTTTTAGCTGAAAGTGAAAAGATTGGCTCTAAAAAAGCACTTCTAAAGAAAAACTACCAACTCCAGAATTTTATCATTACTTTGTTCCTTAAATATCTAATACTGCTTGATTTTTTAGTCATATAAAAACCTAATGTATTAAAAATCAAGCAAGCACCTATACAGACATTTAACCTGGCTAACCTTGAGTAAGGCTTTGTTTGGCTCTTTGTTCCCTTCTGTTTTTGTTCTATGCACTGGATCCTGTCATAATCCTCCACAGAGCTCTGATAAAATAACTTGATTCTGTGCCTATTTTAATATTTAACAAAAGCCAACATAGACAAATATTCATAGCAATGAAAGAACGAGTGGAAATTAAGTGAAAATCTGTTTCTGTTTCTATTCAAGACAAATTACTTAGTGAAGATTTACTACCCCAATAACTAGCTTAAAGTACATTTTGAGCTTGGTCCCTGGGTAGTCTTTTATACATGGTAAGTGGAAGATATGCTTCAATTCCAACTAACCCTAATCAAAACCAAATCCCTCCAATGATTATCATAGGCATCTAAGAATAAATAGAAACAATTCACGGTTTAGTTAAGTGTTCATTCCTATTGTAGACTGTAATAAGCACACACAACTACTTAATCCACAAGCACAAAGAAAATAGTTAAATTCCTAAATTGTGTTTCTTGTCATCTCTTAGAGAGATAATTATGCTTTGCTTCAATCTTGACTAGCTCATGATTTTTTATTTGGTGATCCTTATTTCCCACTTTGAAAGGAGGACTTGTGTAATTCAAACATGTTTTCAATTAATGAGTACACTAATAAAGTAGCCACTCTATTTTAAAATTTGGTTCATACTTTGGAGTCAAATCTAGGTTCTAATTTCAGCTTCTCCATTTACTTACAATTTGGGTAGCTGCTTAACTTCCTAGTTGAACCCACTATATGTTACAAAGTTAGAAACTACTCAAAGTGCCTGGCACAAAACAATAAATAAGTAACTGATACTATACTACTCATTCACATTATGTAGGTTAGTATACTATGCTTATATAAAAATTTTTTAATATGTTCATCTTATTTGCTAATGACTCTTAGTGGACCCTGAAGATCTGACCCCAGTACTACCTGAGGTGCTTAAAGACTAGTAGAATAGACCAATAAATAACTACCCACCCAGACTAAGTAACAATTTTTTAATGGAAAGTAGGAGGCTATTGATTCTTTTACTCAAAGAAACTATGTCCTTTCTTTCCTCCCATATAACAAACCATAAATCAAGAAAAATGACAAGAATAAAACCTATAACTGAATGAGCTGGAAAACTCACCTATTTAATTATAGGCCTTGTTTATGTATCATAAAACAAATTCTAGATTTATACCTTGCAATTAAAATGATTCATTTTGTTGTAGCTTTTCATCTTCCTCATGGTCATTTTAACAAGTTTTGGAATATCCCTCTGAAAAAAAACACCTCACTCATTTCATAATTTTATAAAGTAGTGGTTTGTTAATGACACCAAAGGTATTCAACACTATCCACTTGAAAGGCATAAGAACATGCAGAAAGATGAAAGGATGATTAGGCTTTCTCCCTAAATGAAACATTCTCATGTATTCTGACATGAAACAAACAAGATCAGAAAGCTTTTTACAGTCAGAGGAACATCTGCAATCAAAACACCTAATAAACAAACATACATTGACATCACATCTTTTGACAAAAAATTAACATTACAATTAAATAAGAAGTAAGTCCTTACCTTCTTGTTGATCTCCAGAATCCCTATGAGTGAAAAAGGTAAAACATGGAACACTGCAAGGTATAGCAAAACAGGCTGTTGAATGCCTGCCTAAAAGGAAAGATTAAATTACAGGCAGCTCTCAAAAGAATTTCAGAAACACTGTTTTCATGAATTGAAAACATCCATCTGTCCTAGCATACAGTTATGTGGATGTTTTCATGAATTGAAAACATCTATCTACATTGCAAAGTTACTTAAACAGGAAAGCATACGTGTACAAAATATGTCCATTAAACCTTCAGCCCTTTAACATAGAGGCACATACACACAAAAATCTATAAAAGTAAAGACAGGGCTGCCTGGGTGGTTCAGTCAGGTAAGTGTCTGACTCCTGATCTCAGCTCAGGTCTTGATCTCGGGGTCATGAGTTTAAGCCCCGCATTATAATAAAAATAAAAAAATAAAAAATAAAAATAAACATTAACAGTAAACATTTCTTAGCAACAAAACATATTTTATATACTGTAAACAAAAACATTTTATATGCATAATAAAACATTTTCTATATACTTTAAATTAATATATATTTCTGATATATATCATATATAATTATGTTGTCATTGTTATACATATATTATATTAATGTAATATAAATTATATCATAAATTGGAATTCTAATAATAAAGAGCCTAATCATAGTTATCATAATCACATCATCTGAGTTATCATAGTCACATCATCTGAAAGTAGAATTACACTGACATGTCTATATGAAATGAGAAAAAACTATCAATAAAGCTGGAGTGATTTCTCTGCTTGAAAAATATAGCTCCCTTACTTTGAAGAACAAGGTTCTGTCAATTTCTTTCCACTATGGAATGTAAAATAATCTGTTGTACTTCCCCAAAGCGGCTCAAAGGGTATTTCTTAAGTTTATACCATTTCTTATACCATTCTTTTTTTATTTATACTTTTATACTATTCTTCAGAAATCCAAGATCATTAATTCTTTCCTAACAAATTTGCAGACAATTTTCTCTGGAAACAAATTCCTCATCTTACTGAGTTTAAAGATTTATTTATTGATATTTAAAGATGTCTACCTGCCGGGCCAATACTGTGCCTTTGTTTTGAGCTGACTTGACTGCAATGACTTCTTGAGGAGTGTCCCAGCTCAGGTATCTTATAAAAGAATGAAGACAAGGTTATTCATTTGGGTAAGTTTCCTTATAATCAAAATATAGATATTTCATAAATAGACATTTCTTCATTTAAATTATAAAAACAAAGTAATTTATTTTAAAAAACAAATAACTTAAAAATTCCCTCTACATCCTTACATGGATATATTCCTATTAAAAATATATATATATGGCATGCCTGGGTGGCTCAGTCATTAAATGTGTGCCTTTGGCTCAGGGCCTGATCCCAGGGTCCTGGGGTCGAGCCCTGCATTGAGCTCCCTGCTCTGCTGGGACCCTGCTTCTTCCTCTTCCACTCCCCCTGCTGTGTTCCCTCTCTCGCTGGCTGTCTCTCTCTCTGTCAAATAAATAAATAAAATCTTTAAAAAATAAGTAAATAAATAAATAAAAAGTAAATATATATATATTTAATTTTAATCCTTCTAGTGTCAATAAATAAAAATTGTGTTTGATCAAACAATATTCAAAACTTAGAAAACAAAAGGCCATTCCTACTTTAAAATGGACATTAACATTACAAAAAGCATTAAAAATGTTACTTTCACATTCTACATGCATATATTCACTCCCAATATGCCTATATATAATATATAAAACTACTAAGTTAAAATAACAGTTTACAGGGACACACAGCTGGCTCAGCCGGAATGGGACTCTTCATCTTGGGGTCATGAGTTTGAGCCCCACACTGGGTGTAGAGACCACTTTAAAAAAAAAAAAACAACAGTTCTTAGACTGTACTAGGCAGGGGATTTAACTGAAACAGAATAGCCTTCAGGAAAACCTATCATGAAATGCAACCCTACATATAAAATACTACTTGCAGAACATATAAAATACTACTTGTAGGAGGGAAATCTGAAAAGGGTGGGGAGAGATATCTGCCAAGGTTAGTTACTTATGAGTGATACAAAAATGAATGATAAAGGGTCTGTATCTTCAGATCTTCAAATGCAGTCATAAGGAGAGAAAAAGAGAAAAGGTTTATAAACTGAAATCCAGATATACAATGGGAAACTTAAAAAAAAACCCAAAACTTGAAATTTCCTGGGCCACAAGTCTCAAATTTGTATATATATTTATATTTTATATATTTTAATAAAATTTTGAGTAATAAAGTCACAGTTAATACCTGAATTTGCAATATGAAGCAAGATATATTTTCTCAAGGACTTTTCCAGTAGTTGCTGATATGCGAAATAGCCAATTATGAGCAGTCAGTGCAATGAGTGAAGATTTATAATCTGATGGATTGGGAAGTATTTCCCCCTAAAAAATACAAGGTGTAAAAATGAAACTGGTTGGTCATGAACAAATCTGCAGAAATCCATGTCCAAAGAAAACAGCTAAAACCTTAGAGAAATAGTCAGATAAGTAAACCAAAGAGGAAATAATAAATGTACAAATAGAGAATTGGGAGAAGGAAAGATGAAACTGTAGGTAATTATTTTCATCATTAACTTATTAAGTGAGTTTATTCACATAAAGTGCTTAAACAGTACCTCAAATAATTTATTACTTATTATTTATCATTAAATAATTCAACAAATGTGAGCCAAGCATCATCATAACAACAGTAGGAGTGTTACTACTGCTGCTGTGATAACAATGATACTAACAGTTCCTAAAACCATGTGTAATAGCATAAGCCTAAGTCATCTGCTGGAATAGATGTTTCTTGGGGCACCTGGGTGGCACAGTCAGTTAAGTGTCCAACTCTTGATTTCAGCTCAGGTCATGATCTCGGGTGGTGAGATCAAGCCCTGCATGGTGCTCTACTCAAGATTCTCCCTCTCTCTCTGCCCCCCTCCCCAAGGAATAGATGTTTCTTTATTCTAAGACTTGTTTTCCTTTTGATAGAAGACAAAATGGCAAGAGGACAAATTGTTCCATGATTCACTGTGGCTCTACTATAACTCCAAATGAAAAGCTAGAATGCAGAATCAAGGCAGCCAAAGAAAAACAGAAGATGGGCCAGGTTTTAAAGATGTTCTCTGTCGCCAATGAATTACCCCCCAAAAAGGGAGAGAACAGCTACTTAGGCATCCCTGCCACTGAGCAGCTGCCACAAGGTGGAAGTCTAAGGCAGGAAAAGAAAGAGAAGCAAGGTATTCTACTCTGATTTGTAAAATAAAAAGGAAGTTCTCTTTTTTAAAAAAAATTATTTGAGAGAGAGAGTGAGAGCAGTGAAGGGAGAGGCAGAGGGAGAATCCCAAGGAGACCCCTCACTGAGCACAGAGACCCACTCAGAACTTGATCTCAGGACCCCAAGATCATGACCTGAGCTGAAATCGAGAGTCAGATGCTCAACCGACTGAGCCACCCAGGTGCCCCTAAAAAGGATGTTCTAAGAGGACAGTTAAAGATAGGAAAGTTGGAATTAATCTAGTATTCACTTAGGCTGAAAAGTGAATAGAAAAGAATGAAGGCATAGTTATTTTATACATGCTTTTAAAGATTTGTCTTCCCTTTCAAATGTTAGGGAAAGAATCAAGGTTCTTGTGTTTGCTTCTTGGTTGTGTGTATGAGTGGAAGCTTACTAACTACTAGAAGTCTTACATTAAAATCACATGCAATGATATAAATATTTTTATTCTATGGTGTCTTATGTAAGTATCATCTCCAAAAGAAGAATTTGAAATAGCATATGTAATAGGTTTGAGCTATTTTCCTAAACCAAAAGTTGTATTTCACACATTGTCTCAGAAAAACAAGGGTGCTGATTTAAAGGTGGTTTCACATCAGTATGTTAACAACAATATGGTATGCTTCTTAGTTTTTCTTAATGGAAAATCTTGCTTAACTTCAAATGAGAAGAAAACGGTAGAAGAGAAGTGAGAATAGGAATTAGGTTACTAGGGTGCACCTGGGTGGCTCAGTCCATAAAGCACCTGCCTTTGGCTCAGGTCATGTTCTCAGGGTCCTAGGATCGAGCCCTGCATTGGGTTCCCTGCTCATGGGGAGCCTGCCTCTCCCTCTCTTCCCCGCTCGTGCTCTCTCTCACTCTCGCTATCTCTCTCTCTCAAATAAATAAATAAAATCTTTATTTTTTTTTAAGATTTTATTTATTTGACAGAGAGGCAGCGAGAGAGGGAACACAAGCAGGGGGAGTGGGAGAGGGAGAAGCAGGCTTTCTGCTGAGCAGGGACCCCGATGCAGGGTCGATCTCAGAAGGCTGGGACCATGACCTGAGCCGAAGGCAGAAGCTTAATGACTGAGCCACCCAGGCACCCCTAAATAAAATCTATTTAAGAAAAAAAGAGGAATTAGGTTACTAGAAACTTTATTTTTGCAAGGATTGCTCTAAATTTTTGGTGTTTTTTTACTGGTGTCTTCAAAACTTTTCTCAATTAAGAAATCTGTCATCCTCCTTCCCCGACAAATGAAAATGGATTAAAAGGCTTTACAGGTGGCTCAGTGGGTTAAGTATCTGCCTTTGGCTGAAGTCATGAACCCAGAGTCCTGGGATGGAGTACCATGTCTGGCTCACTGCTCAGCGAGAGTCTGCTTCTCTGCCCCTCCCCTGGCTCATGTTCTTCTCTCTCTCTTAAATAAATAAATTAATTAAATAAATAAATAAAATCTTTAAAAAAAAAAATAAAAGGCTTTAAATGTTGGAGGCACAACAGTTATTTTCAGCTTTCAATAAGAAATTAGGTAAGAAAACATAGTTTTAAAGCTTTCTGATTTTTAAAAAGGTGTCTCTTTTTAAAGTGCTTAAGTGTCTAGGGAAAAAGAAAGCAGCAGCTCTGGAAAACTATAATTTTATGTAAAAACAACAGTATTTAAAAAAAGAGAGAAAGAATTTTAACAGTAAATTCAAAGCATAGCCTCTTATCCTTTAAACATTATTTTTGGTCCCATATTGTAAATTCTATTTTTCCTAAAAAAAACCACCAGCCAGATTCAAAGACCTGATTAATTTGCTGCAGCATTTCCTAAGTGCTGTTCTTAAAGCACTGTTCCCATGGAAAATCAATATGTAGAAATACACCTCAAAAAAGGAATCCTATGATCAAGAGAATTTTGGAAAATGGTTGTCAAAATCACCATGAACATTAGTATTATTGTACACTATCATTAAAGGCTCTAAGAAGTAATTATATAAATAAAGTTTTTCACCTTTTAAGTTCAGAATATCCCACTTACTTTGTCTACAACTCAATTCTCCCAGCTCCTTTAGCAAGTATAAGATGTTATCATTTTATTAAAACAGTCTTCTGAAAAATACACACGAGGGAAATGCTGGTCTGTCTCATGGAATGAGTTTAACCTATTATTTTATTTTATTTTTAAAGTATTTTTATGATTTTTTATTTTTGACTTATTATTTTCCTAACAAGATTTATGGAAGAAACACATGAGAATCTACTTTCAAAGAGCCATGTAACATAGCTGTCACCTAAATTAATATTTTGTTTGATAGAATGATCTCTTAAATCAGTGGAATGATCTCTTAAACATTGAGAATAACCCTAAACTAGCTTACATTGCTTATAAAACTTTTAACCAGTTCATAACTTTTTTCAGTTTTCAAGATTTACAAATGGCATCAAAGTTTTAAAATACCTTCATGATATTAATGTATAATTTTTAAAAATAGAAACTATTTCATGAGGAAAAATAAGCAAAGGATATACTCTCTTCTTGACTCCTTTCAAGAGTAAGGAATTACTATGATATTTAAGCTTTATTCCTTTTTATATATATTAACGATAATCAGTTCTTTTAGGCTAAAAATGTGTTGGAAACAAATACGCTAAAAACAAATCTTACCACTGGGCATTCCCATAATAATGCATCCTCTATTTTTTCTGACTTGGAACATTTTGGCATTTCATAAAGTTTTCTTGGCTCTGATGCAATGCTGGGAGAAAAGAAAAATGAACGATTATTCTTCTTGATAACTGAGACAGTGTTTGCTCAGCTCTGAGTGACTTTTTTCTTTCAGAGATTTGGAATACCAAGATATAACTTGCTATTTTGCTTTCCTTTTCTTAACTAAATGTTAACATTTTTTTTTCTGATCACAAAATTCACAATAAAATTCACAGAAAATCTGAAAAATAAAAAAGATTATAACACTAAAGATTACAAAAATAACCATTATTGACATTTTGGTTCATTTCCTTCTGGTTTTTCTTTATATACATATACTTACCTGCATATTTTTTTCTAAAATTGGATCATATTGAATTCTTTCTTTACTCTTGGACATGTACTGTGAATATCTCTGCTGAATTCCATGGGGTTCATAAACTGTTATTCTAATATTATAAAATGAAAATTTGATAAAGAGTCTATTTATTTTAGAATGAAAATTAGTGGGTAAAAAAGGAAATACCTTTAGGGTTTTTTTAAGTCCCAAATTCCACCCCCCCCCGTTTTTTTAAAAGATTTTATTTATTTATTTGACAGAGAGACAGCCAGCGAGAGAGGGACCACAAGCAGGGGGAGCGGGAGAAGAAGAAGCAGGCTCCCAGCAGAAGAGCCTGATGCGGGGCTCGATCCCAGAACGCCAGGATCACGCCCTGAGCCGAAGCCAGACGGTTAACGACTGAGCAACCCAGGCGCCCCCCAAATTCCCTTTCAGAAAGGCTGAAGAAGTTTGTACCTCTACCAGTACTGAACACTACATTTTTTATGTGAAAAATAGTCCCTTAACTTTAGTTTATACTTCCCTGATTACTACCGTGATGTGATCATAGACATTTTTCTTTTTTTTAACTGATTAACTTTAAAATTAAATTACTGTTTAGAAACAATTTTCAGGGGCACCTGCGTGGCTCAGTTGGTTAAGCGTCTGCTTTCATCTCAGGTCATGATCCCAGGGTCCTGGGATCGAGCCCCATGTCAGGCTTCCTGCTCAGCAGGGAGCCTGCTTCTCCCTCTCCCTCCGCCAACTCCCCCTGCTTGTGTTTTCTCTCTCTCTCTCTCAAATAAATAAATAAATAAATATCTTTAAAAAAAAATAAGAAACAATTTTCAGAGTGACAATTTTATCCACCTTTGATGTTCTCTGATTCAAAGGTTTAAACCAAACAGAATTTCACAGGAATAAAGCAAGCTCAAACTTCTAAACTGTGGGTGATTCTAAACTATGGGTAAAACACCCCTGAATGCCATAGTAAAGAACTACAACTATTTATTATTAGATCACCAACCAATGCGACCTACTCAGATTTAAATTTATTTTAATTAAAGCAGACACCTCTAAATTGGTTAAGTTATGAAATTAAATACCAAAGAATTATTATGAATTTCATTAGGTGTGGTAATGACATTATGATCATATAAAGAAATGTCCAGATATCCACTTCCAACATGATTGCATGAGGAGCTTTATGGGCATCCTCTCCAGGAACACTGGTGAAAACTGTAAAAGGACAACTATTTAAAGTCTCTGGAAATGGTCCTAGGGGCATACAGCAAACAAAGAGGCATTTATTCAAAAACATCTACTAGAGTTCAGTAAGCATAAAGAGAGTATATGATGTTCGAAATAGGATGTGGTCCCTCCATACTCTTCTTAGCTCAGCAAGATGAAAACTACTCCAGACTGGTATAGCTGAGAGCAAAGGACTCCCTCTACCCCCAGCTCCCAGAGGGCCACCTTCTTGGGGGACCAGGATGACAGCATTTCTCATGTAGCTCCCAGCTGCTTGTTGCTGGGGCTGAGTCCTGGGTGAGTGCAGTTAAAAAGTGGGGCTTCCTTCTCCCACCTAGCCCCAACTCTATCTTGGGCATGGCATGCCTAAGTATACAGAGGCTGTGATTACCCTTAGCCCACCTCATAAAGCAGTGGTTCCACGTTAAGAAAGGCAAGAAAAGCTGAGGCAAATGTTTGCCTCAACTCCAAATGTTCAGCTTTTAGAGTAGGGGAGTCACTCAGAGAGAAGAATGCCATTGATTACACACACACACACACACACACACACACACCCCACTACCAACTTTGAAGCCTGGGCTTAAAGATTTTGCCTGGGGGGAAGAAGCAGGCCTTAGAGCAGATAGCCCTATTCTCTTCCCAGAGGAACTGACTTCATTTGCAGCAGAGTATGGAGAAGTCCTAGCCTAAGAGCACTCTCAAAATCAGTGGAATTTGTGGTAAAAGGCAAATGGGAAGAAATTTGTAGATTCACTGGCCATACAGGCTGAATTGTAGGCTGGCTAAATTGTCAGAGAGAATCAGAAAAAGATTGTTGGTAGGATCCCTCCTCAGAACAAATCTCAAATCAGAAAAAGATTGTTGGCAGGATCCCTCTTCAGGACAAATCTCAAACTATCTTCCCTAACTTCCGGTTTCTGATCCTACATGTAAAGAGCTTAGAAGTCATCACTCCTGTCCTCACAAGAAAAAAAGCTGAACAAACACAATCAACAACTGTTTTTAGTTTGATCAGAGAATTAAGGTCACAGAGCAAACTGCTGCCCCCAAAACTAGAAAGAGAGGTGAATACCAAAAATCACAGCTTAGCAGGAGTAAGCCACTGGAATCAGTACCACGCAAACAAAAACAAGGACACTGGAGGAAATTTTAGACTTTACACCTACTGCCTCAGGAAACAACAAACACAGCCTAATCCCTAGCCAAATAAACATAAAAACTCACTCCAAAGACCCATTTACCACAATTCCTTTTACATCACATACAACTTCCAACCAAAAATTACAAGGGATGCTAAAATGCAAAGATTGAAGAGAGGAAGCAAACATCAGAACCTCCTTGCTCAGTGGGGAGCCTGCTTCTTCTCCCTTTGCTTGCCACTCTCCCTGCTTGTGCTCTCTCTCTCTCTGTCAAATAAATAAACAAAATCTTTAAAAAACAAAAACAAAACAAAACAAAAAAACCTAAAAACAAAATCAAAAGGAAACGCTAAAAACCAAAACTCCATACAAATAAGAATGTCTTTGATGGGCTCATCAGTAGACTGGACACAGCCAAGGAAAGACTGGTAAACTTGAAGATATGTCAACAGAAACGTCCCAAACTAGAACAAAAAAAATGATAAAACAAGAACACAATATCCTAGAACTGAGGGACAATTAGAAAAGGCGTAATGTACACATGATGGGAATACTAAAAAGATAAGAAAAAGAGAACGGAAGAAATACTTGAAATAATAATGGCTGAGAATTTTCCAAAATTAATCACAAGCACCAAATCATAAATCCAAAAAGCTTACAGAACACCAAGGGGGATAAATACCAAAAAATCTATACCTAGGTATATATTATTCTAACTAGAGAAAATCAAAAACAAAGAGAACATCTTGAAAGAAGTCAGAAGAAAAAAGCACCTTATCTAAGAAGAACAGGATATGAATTACACTGGACTTCTCTTCAGAAAACATGCAAGCAAGTGGAGAGTGAAGTAAAATATTTAAAGTGATGAAACAATCCCCACCTACAGTCTTTTAAGATTCCTGGACCCAATTCCAATATGGGGGGAGGGGGTTCTCCTACACGCAACACCAAGCAATTCTCGGACACCAGTAGAGTGTCAACTCAATTCCTACGCTATCTGCATCTCCAAGTGTTCACCAACCCAGAGCTCTTCAAACCCAGTCCTCTTGAGGTTTTATGGAGGCTTCACTGTACAGTTGTGATTGACTAAGTCATTGGCCACTGGTTGATTCAATCTCCAGCTCCCCTGTTGCCTGGAGGTCAGACGTTGGGACCAAAAATTCCAACCCTCTAATCACATGGCTGGTCCTCTAGGCAACAAGCCTTTACACTTGGGTGGGGTCTGAAAATTAGCTTCATTAATAACAAGACACCTACTTCACCTTTATGGGTCTAAAGATTTTCAGGAACCATAGATGAAGAGCAAATATATCAGAGAAATATATTTTGGTCATCTGAATGACCAAATATAGATTTCTTTTTTTTTTTAATTTAAATTCAATTGGCCAACATATAGTACATCATTAATTTTTGATATAATGTTCAATGATTCATTAATTGTATATAACACCCAGTGCTCATCACATCACTTCCAAATATATATTTCTTATAAATCATTATATTGCACCCAACCAATCTAGAATTTTGTATCCTAAGAAGTTATCCTTCAAAAGTCAAAAAGAAATAGGGTTTTCTCAGACAAACAAAAATTGAGGGAATGTGCTGCCAGTGGATATGCCTTACAAGAAATGTTCAAAAAAGTTCTTCAAAGAGAAGAAAAATTACATAGGTCAGAAACTCAGATCTACCTTAAAAAAGAAAGAATGTTAGTTGGCTCAGTAAGTTAAGTGGCTCAGGTCGTGATCTCAGGATGATGCCCGGAATCCAGCTCCACACTCAGTAGGGAGTCTGCTTGAGATTCTCTCCCTCTCCCTCTGCCCTTCCCCCTGCTCATGTGCATGTGCTCGCTCTCTCTCTCTCAAATAAATAAATAAAAGGAATAAATAAAGGTAAAATAAAATCCTTTACTTTTCTTATTCTTAAATGATTTAACAGATAAAAATTTGTTCATAATAATAACAGCAACAAGGTACTCAGTGAATATGGCTTATGGATAAAAAGAATGGCAGCAACGTTATAAAAGGCAGGAGGGAGCAATCAGAAATACTCTATTATAAGGTAACTACACTACCCACGTAGAGGTATAGTGCTACTTGAAGGTGATTTAGATTAGTTGTAAATATGTATTTCAAGTTCTAAGGCAACCATTAAAACTTTTTAAAAAGAAGTATAATTAATATGCTAAAGTAGAAAGTAGAATCATATAAAATGCTCAATTAAAAGCAGAGAAGACAAAAAAAGAATGAAAGACAAAAAAAGAACAAGAGGCAATGAAGAGAAAATAGTTGTAAATATGGAAGTGTATTAAACCAACTATATCAATAATCACTTTAAATGTGAATGGTCTAAATATACCCATTAAAGGGAAAGACTGTCAGATTGGATAAGAAAACAGGACTTAGGGGCTCCTGGGTGGCTCAGTAAGTTAAGCGTCTGCCTTCAGGGCGGGTCATGATCTCAGAGTCCTGGGTTTGAGCCCCTTATCTGGCTCCCTGCTCAGTGGGGGAGTCTGCTTCTCCCTCTCCCTCTGCCTGCCACTCCCCCTGCTTATGCTTGCTGGCTCTCTCGCTCTGTCAAATAAATAA
Organism: Ailuropoda melanoleuca; assembly: GCF_002007445.2. Lineage (NCBI taxonomy): Eukaryota > Metazoa > Chordata > Mammalia > Carnivora > Ursidae > Ailuropoda > Ailuropoda melanoleuca. The sequence goes on along the minus strand of NC_048219.1, from coordinate 140,036,546 downwards.
ATAAATAAATAAATAAATCTTAAAAAAAAAACAAAACAGAACTTAAAACACATGTTGTCTACAAGAAACCCATTTCAAATATAAAGACGCAGATTATAGTAAAGGAATAGAGAAAGACACACCATGCAGATACTAATCAAAGGAAAGCTGGAATAGCTATATAATTTTAGACAAAGTTGACTTCCACAATAAAAATTATCAGGGATAAACAGTCGCCTTACATAACGATAAAGGGGTCACTTCTCCAAGAAGACATAAGAATCCTTAATATGTATGCATCTAACAACACAATGTCAAAACATGTAAGACAAACTGACAGAACACAAGAAGAAACAAATCTACTGTTATAGTTGGAGACTTCAACATGTCTGTCAGTAACTGGTGGGTCTAGCAAGCAGAAAGTCAGTAAGGATATAGTTGAACTGAACAGTATTATCAATCAACTGGATCTGACTAACATCTAGAGAATACTTCATCCAATAATAGCAGAATACGCATTCTTCTCAGGCTTACATGAAATTCACCAAGAGAGACCACAATCTGGGCCATAAAACACACCTTTACAAATTTAAAAGAGTAGAAGTAATACAAAGTATGCTTTCAGACCACAATGGAAATAAATTAGAAGTCAATAACAGAAAGCTGAAAAATCCCAGAAGATTTGGAAATTAAACAACACACTTCTAATTAACACATGGGTCAAAGAAGTCTCAAGAGAAATTTTAAAATATTTTTAACGAAATGAAGATGAATAAAATATATCAACATTTGTGGGATGCAGCAAAAACCAGTGCTTGAAGGAAATGAATAGCACTAAATGTATATATTGCCAAAGGAGAGAAACTTCTGGGTTGGTGAACACATAGAGATTTAGGGACCGTAGTATGCTCAAAGAGTATGGATATTCTGTACCCCTTCCCACATACCAACAAATCTCTTCTATCTGGCTGTTCTTGAATTATATATATCCTTTTATAATAAAGTGGTAATCTACTAAGAAGTCAATCACAAAAGAGACCACATACTATGTGATTCAATTTATATGAAATGTTCAGAACAGGTGCATCTACAGAGACAGAAAGTATACTAGCAGTTGCTTATGGCTAAGGTTGATGGGGCTATAGCTAAATGGAATAGGGTTTCTTTTTGAGGTGATGAAAATGTTAACTGTAGTGATGGTTGCCTATATGAACCACAATGGTTCACCAAAATTCCTATCATTGAATTTCAATAAACTAAAAACCATTAAATTGTATACTTTAAATGGGTGAACTGTTTAGTATGTGAATTATATCTTAATAAAAGCTATTAAGAGAAAGAAAAATTCCATATATTTTAGAGAAGCAAACTTAAGTGTGGCATGGTGTTTCAAATATGCTTTAAAATACTTAGTAAAAAGGTCAAGGAAAAGGGGGCAATGGGATAGATAAGCAAATGCAGCAAAATCTGGATTCCTTTTGAATCTAGGTAATGAGTAGATGGAAGTTCACTATACTATTCTCTTTGAAGCAAGTTTGAAAATTTTCTCTTAAAACAAACTGAAAAAAAGGCAAATACTTCCAAAACAAAACATAGAAACTCTTGAAGGGTGCCTGGGTGGCTCAGGTCATGATCCCAGGGTCATGGGATTGAGCATCCAGCATCACATAGGGTTCCCTGCTCACGGGGAGCCTGTTTCTCCCTCTCCTCCCAGCTCGTGCTCTCTCTTGCTATCTCTGTGTCCCTCTCTCAAATAAATAAATAAAAATCTTAAAAAAAAAAAAAAAGAAATTCTTCTCTAAAGCAGCATCTAAATATTAGATACCTGGCTCCCTTGACTCTGATATCTTCTAAGCACAATAAAACACTATACCATACCCTGAGCAACCCATCATTTTGCCTGCACTATAAAGTAAATTCGTTTTAAATTGATATTTGCAAAGATGAAATCTCTAACTTTGGATTTAGCAAGATTATTAAATTACAACCCATTTTACCACCTACTCTTATTTTGGGCTCATTTTTCCATTCTTCCTATTTCATTAAGCGCTGATACAGCATGTGGTTCTATAAAAATTAGTTCAGATTAACAGTGAGGTGAATTACAGCAAAAATGTTCATCAAAAAGATACCTGCTGACACAGCACCGATAATTGTCAAAATATATTCTTCCTCTCTCATAGGCTATAGGTGACTTGGAATGAGTTGTCCACACATTCTTAAACTTAGTACTTTCCTGAAAGACACAAGTTATTTTGGTTTAGGGAATAACTCTTAAGTTTCTACCGTGCACCAATTTTAAGTGGGATAATTAAATCTACAGTTTTCAAAGTAATCTCACGCACGTTATTTAAAACATTACATTCCTATCTTCCTCACTCTGCCCTCACGTGTTAAGCGAGGTGACCAAATTTTAGGAAGCTCGTTTGCAGGAAGACCTAAGAAGCTTAAAACTGAAAGCATCTGGCTGTTCTATTAATAGCTATTTACTAATTCCCCAGGTTCAGTGCCTGGATTCCCCTGCTCATCACATGTGATCTTCTTAAAAAGGGGCTCTAACGCGTAAAAACTGCACCCCGACAGGAGGCTTAGCCGCTAGTCGCCCCGCTGCCCTTGGCCCCATTCCCAGCCGCCGGCGATCACCTGGCACACCAACGCCCTCAGGATGCCCAGGTTCGTCCTCTGCACCACGCCTGCATCCCGCGAGAAGAAGCCCAGCGCCCGGCGACTCAGCTGGCGGCACACGTTGGGTTTCTGAGTTGGGCCCATGAGGCAAAGGCTGGGTGCGGGATTGGCTGGGCTGAAGAGGGGAGCGCCCCTCGCTCCCGCGCCAGGCAGCGGCCGTTACCTCCGAACCTCCAGGCCCCAATTCCTTGACGGGCCCAGGAAAAGCTGACACGGGTAGCCGGGCAAGGAGCGCACCGCAGTGGGGCGAGATAAGGCGGAATCGGCACCGCCTGAGCGCAGAGTAGAGGAAAAGACACCCCCTTCCAGCCTGCTCCTCAAACACTCTACAGCTCTGGACCCTGGTTGCGGGCAGCGTGACGCCCCCGTAACGCGCGGCCTGCTGGCGCGGTTCCCTCAACGGGAAGTGTAGTTCCCAGAGCCCTTTGAGGGAGCCTAGCTAGTTCCCAGAACTACAATTCCCATCAGGCAGCGAGAAGAGAGCTCTTGCGCCGGCCCCGCCTCCAACCAGCCGTGGCCCCGCCCGGCCCGGTCCTGTGGAGGCTGCGCTGTGCGACAGACACCCCTTTCCTGCTTTGCACGCGGCGCGGGGCCGAGCCCCGGGGGCGCTGTGCTGCCGCCTCCTGGTGTCGGTTTACTGTGCGAACCGTGCCGCTCCGGTGCCCTCACTCCCCGACTTTTGTTCTGGGAGGCCCTGGCCGGGTGCCGAGAGGGGCGCTGTGTCGATTGCGACCCTTCCCCCAAAAGCAGCGTCCGTGCTAAAGGTACGCCCCGCGGCTTTCCCCTCAGTCGCATGTTGGACGTCGTGGATGAGGTTGACGGTTAAACATTTGGGGTCTGTAAACATTATGCTATTGTATTATGAGTTAGTAGTGGAAGATGCTGGCATTCCCACCAAACTAGGGTTGAATTACTCTTTTCCAGAGCTCGCCCTTCTGTGGCCTGCGGAGACACAGTCTGGTTTCACGATAACTGCTGTATTTTCCTTCCTCTCGCCTCTTTTTTCTTCTTTTTGTAATAAAACGTGAAATGTTTACATTTTTATCGGACTAAGATATTACACGTTGATTCCTCTAAGTGAAAGGTAACTTGGTCAACTACCCCTGCCTGTAGGGGGTAAAGTAAAGGTAACTTGGTCAACTACCCCTACCTTATTTTCAGTAATCATGCACTAGGTGTGCCCCGTTGCTTTGCACGTCCCTTGAGGGTGGTGTCTTTGCATCTCCCACGTGGGCTTGGCATGCTACCTCTTGTTCCTACGTGGGCAAGGGAGTGATTGCTTCTGACTGACAGAGCAGAGTACAGTACTGGGAGAGTGCGTTGGGTCACAATTCAAGTGTTTAGTAGACATTTGTCACATCTCTTTTTAACTCTGCTGAATTTCCTTCAGGGCCTGGGCTTTTGCTGATTTTTCATGACTTATTTACAGCATACTGTGGAGTGCTATGTATATTTTTAGAGCGCGCTATAATAGTTAATTTGTTAATTCATGAATGCAGCTGTCACTGAGAAAACTGGGACCCAGAAAAGAGAACTGGATTTTCTTTGGATGAAATGAAATTCAAATCATTGCTGACTTAAATTCATCATCTCTCTTTTCTCATTCTCCTTCACCCTCACTTGTTTGTCTTCCTGTGGTCTTTATCTCACCACCAACTCACACAGAGGGCAGTCCTCCTGGATACCCTCCTTTCCTCATCCACAGCCAAGTCCTTTTGATTCTAACTCCTATCCATTGCCTGTTTATATCACCTAAGTAATTTAGGGCCTCACCGTTTTATCACATTATTATATTAGGTAGCCTCCTTCCTGCCTTGCTTCAGTACTTTCAATTCCAACCCTCCATACTGCTGCCAGAGTGATTTTTCTAAAGCACAAATTTGTCGTTTCCTTATTAAAATCTTTCAGTGGCTCCCGATCCCCAGAACAAAATTTCTCAAGCCTGAGTAGATACCCGGGATTCTCTATTGTCAACTTAAAATAGTTTCAGTATGTTAAATATATGCAAATATAAAACTATATATAAACTCCTTATGTTGTATATCTTACACAACTATAACTCCCAGTTATAAGTTAAATGAAGCACAATTATAAAACAAATTCAAATGAATACTTATTCTTTGTTACCAATGAGACTGTTTTTGCTGGACCTAATATGTTTCAAAAGCAAATGTTCACTGTCCTCTGTAGTATAATTAATTTACAAAAGCCCTGTCCGTTTTGTACTTGTGTTGAGATTATGCCTTCACCTCTTTTCTTTATTTAAACCACTGCAAAGCTTTCCTTTGTTCAATGTGTCATGATTTCATTTGACCTTCACTTGTCAAACACCATCATTTACATAAAGTAGTTCCCATTTCTTTCTCATTAACCTGTGCCAATGACAAATGGTACCAGTTGTTTGCCAGCGCACTGCTAAACACAAACATGTGAACTGAAATCTTATTTGACAGTAATCAATTAAAAGGTGGCCATTCAGATTGTCCAGATTATCCTTTTAAAAAAATATTTGTTTTTTATTTGTATCAAGTGGAAAATAAAAGGTTTCTCTAAGAGAAACATAGCCTTGGGGCTACATCTACAAATCCCTAGGGGTCTGTGTAGGTGCCTTATAAGACAAAATCTGAATCCCTTAATGTAGTATACAAGGCACTGTTATCTGCATCTTGCCCACACTTTCAGCCTTATTTCTTTGTCCATCCTTAACATTTGCTCTTGCGGTTCTGACGTGTTGCTCACTTGCTGAAGCCAATGTATCTTTGCATCTCATATTTTCTTTGGAGCTCTCTTCCTTTCTTTCTCTTACCTGTTTACCTCACGACTCATCCCAGGTATCACAGCTCCACTCAGACACTTTTCCTGACCCCTTCACTTTAGTTACAGTCTTGCCTCTTCTAACATGTTACTCTGCATACATTGGTTGCAGCACTATATTAGAATTGTTGTTTGTCTTCCCAAAATATTGTTTTTATTCTTTTTTTAAAAAAAGATTTTATTTATTTATTTGACAGAGAGAGAGACAGCCACCGAGAGAGGGAACGCAGGCAGGGGGAGTGGGAGAGTAAGAAGCAGGCTCCCAGCGGAGGAGCCTGATGTGGGGCTCGATTCCTTAACGCCGGGATCACGCCCTGGGCCGAAGGCAGACACGTAATAACTGAGCCACCCAGGCGCCCCTCTTTTTTTTTTTTTTTAAGTAGGCTCTATTCCCAACGTGGGGCTTAATTCACAACCCCAAGATCAAGAATTGCATGTTCTACTGACTGAGCTGGCCAGGTGCCCCCCAACATATTGTTTTTATAGTAGTCCATTTATTCATTCAACATACATATGCATTGACCACATTTTAGGCAGTATACTAAGGACGCATATGTGTGTTGAATAAGTGGCCTAGTCTAAGGACAATGTATGGAATCTATTATTGACAACTAAGACCTTTAACATACATGCAGATTTATTCTCTCTTTATTTTTAAATCAGTAGGAAGCTACAATATTCATAAGAGGAAATAACTTTTTTAAAAACTTAAATCCCCAGCAGTTCTACCTATGAAGCAGATATTTTTTCCATTTGTTGAAGGTAAATGGCATGCACAGATATCCCTAGCTTAGAATTTGAAAATAACTTCTCAATTTGGGCCATAAAACAAACATTGTTTTTTTGTTTTTTTTTCTTTTTCAGTCTGTGCCTATGTGTTTACAGAATACTTAACTATCTTTACCATGATATTTTTTTTAAATATATTTTTAAATTTCTTTTTTCTTTTTTTTTTTTTAAGATTTTATTTATTTATTCGACAGAGATAGAGACAGCCAGCTAGAGAGGGAACACAAGCAGGGGGAGTGGAAGAGGAAGAAGCAGGCTCATAGCGGAGGAGCCTGATGCGGGGCTCGATCCCATAACGCCGGGATCACGCCCTGAGCCGAAGACAGACGCTTAACTGCTGTGCCACCCAGGTACCCCTAAATTTATTTTTTCAAGTAATCTCTACTTGCAACGTGGGGCTCGAACTCATGACCCCAAGATCAAGAGTCATATGTTATACTGACTGAGCCAGCCAGGCGCCCCTACCCTGATATTTTAAAGACAAAGAAGAAGAGATATGAATTTAGAAGTTAATAAAAATGCTTTTTGTTTATATACTTTGTTTAAAGAAGCATAGTATAACCAAATAAAGCATTCACGTTATTAAACTTGAGCGCTTGTTCAGAGACAAATTTGAACCAAAACCACAAGAGGTCATTCAGTCAGCACGTAATTATATACATGTACATTATGGTGGGAACTATTTTGGCATAGGGTATAGCAGTGAATGGGATTGACAAGGTCCGTACATGTGGAGGGAGAGAGACAATAAATAAATAGATTTTTAAAATAAGATTTCAGGTAGTGATAAGGGCTGTAAAGAAAATAAAACAGGGTGGTATGCTTGATAGAGTGTGGTTGGAAGCCCTGCTTTTGCCAAAGTGGTCAGAGAAGGCCTCTTGGAAATTGGACTTTTTTTTTTTTTTTTTAGTGTTTGGACTTTTGAGCTAAGCCCTGAATGATGAGGATGAGTCAGTCTGCAAAGAACTGAGGTTAGAGTAGTCCAGGCAGAAAAATGCTTGAATGCAAGGTCTGCAAGGCAATAATAGCCTTGTTTTTTTCTAAAACTGTCAGGCCAGTGTGGCTTTTCAGTGTGCACGAGGGAGATGAACTTGGAGAGGTAGGCTGGAAGGAATTTTGGATTTTATTCTGTTGTAATAGGAAGCCAAAGGAGGATTTGAAGAAAAAGAGTGACATGATCTCATATGTGTTATACTAAAATCTTTATGCCTATAGTGTGGAGAATGTACTGTGGGGAGACAAGAATGGAAGCAAGGAGACAGGTGGCTGTTCATTTGGTCTAGGTAAGCGATGATAGTGTTTGGACTGGAATGGGTGGTAGCAGCAGAAATGGAAAGAAATGAACAGATTCAGGATGTATTTTGGAAGTAGAGTTGATAAGACTTCTAATGTAGTGGATATTAACAATGAAGAAAAGAAAAGATTCAAGTGAAATCATGTTAGGCAGAACCACAAATAAGCATACCTAAATTCCCCGGAACAAATGGAAAGCAGGGAACTACTTATGATGCGATGTCTAGGAAGCAATACCTGCATTTTATTAAATGTACACGTCAGCTTTTTAGACATTAATGCTAAGGAATGTTAGGATCTGTTCTGTGGTTGGGACATGTGGGAAGAGGGAAATAAAATCAGGTCCCAGAGGTTCAGGAGTCAGAGCATGTTGGACCATGGTAATTTGATGGAGAAATCACTAGTGAGAGGACATTCCCTTTAAGAACAAGAGTGAAGTAGGCTATTTAACAGGTAATTGGTATAGTTTAGATGAGAATCACTTTCGTAAATTTATTTTTAAATTATTGAGGCTTTTGACCACAAGTTTGGTTCTTATGTTTCCTTTCCTCTGTATATTTTCATATTTGTTTGAACATGAAGTACATTCATGCATATATAACATCCAGAAAGATTTAGATTTAAAGGTTGATAGTAAAGTTTGTAAACTATTCTTATTTTAAAATTATTTTATTATTTAAAAATCATGTATTGATAACATAGCATAATTTATAAATAATAATTATAAAATGAATACCCATATATTTATCATCAACTTATAAGAAAAACCCAGAACATTACCTACAACTTTGACATCTCCTTTGTGCCTCTTCTAGTTCCCAGATCCCTCTTTCCTCTTTAAAATAAAATATTGTTGGGCACCTGGGTGGCTCAGTCCGTTAAGCATCTGCCTTCAGCTCAAGTCATGATCCCAGGTTCCTGGGAACTAGTCCCACATCAGGCTCCCTGCTCAGCAGGGAGTCTGCTCCTCCTTCTCCCTCTGCCCCTCCCCTGGCTTGTGCTCTCTTACTCTCTCTCTCAAATAAATAAATAAAATATTTTTTAAAAGATTAAAAAAATATATTGTTAAGTTTTGAGTGTTATTGAACATCGTATAAATTGAATCATACTATAGATATGTACTCTTCTACAACTTGCCTATTTTTTCTTCATCGTTTCTTCAACACTTGACAAAGTACTTATAGTTCATTTCATTTCTTTTTACTGCTATATAGTATTTCGTTGTTTGAATTTACTATAATTTATCCATTTTCTATTGGCTGGGCTTTTGTGTCTTTCAAGTTTTTTTATTCCTAGAAAGGTATTGCTATAGACATCCTTATACATGTTAAAGAGTATATTTCTATTGCTGTGTAACAAATTACCACAAATTTAGCAGCTTAAACAAACACCCATTTATTATCCCTAGTTTTTTTTTTCCTACATAAATAATCACTTTGTCCAAGAACCACTTTTTGAAGGGCCCTCATTTCTGCACAGATCTGCAGTGCTAACTCTGTTGTATATCAAGTTTACATTCATAATTAGGTCTATTTCTAGGCTCTGTTTTCTGTTCTCTTGTTCTATTTCTATTCCTGGGCTAATACCTGACTGCATTTGTAGTAAGGCTTGAGAGCTGGTAGGGCCACTTCTCTACCTTATTCCTTTTTCTCAGGAGTGTCTTATTTCTTTTTTGCCATTTGCATTTTCATATACCTTTTTAAATCATCTTCAGTTCCCCAAAAAACCTTATTGGAATTTTTATTGGTATAGCATTAAATCTGTATATCAACTTGAAGAGAACTAACATCTTTACCATATCAAATTATCCTACTTATGAAGACCATATGTCTCTCCATTTATTTAGATCTGTAGTGTCTTTCAATGAAGTTCTATAATTTTTTTAAAGGATTTGCATATTTCAAACTTCCTAAATACATTATATTTTTGGTCAGTGTTATAAATGGTAAATTTTTAAATTAGATTTTCTAACTATATTTTTGCTAGTGCGTAAAAATGCAAATTTTCTTCTTGTATATTGGTCTTTTATTTAGCAACCTTGCCAGACTTTATCTTTAGTAGTAATAATTGTCATTTGTTAAAAAAAAAAATTTCATTTGTAAGGTTTGAGGGATTTTTCTATGTAGATAATCATGTCCTTAGGAAACTGAGAGTTTTATTGCTTCCTTCTCAAATATTACCATTTATTACACTTTTCTTACTGTGCTGGCTAGAACCTCAAATGCAGTGTTGAATAAAACCAGTGATCATGGACTTTCTTGTTTTATTCATGTTTATAAACAGAATACTTCTAATATTTCACCAATAGTATATTTTGGTAACTACCCTTTAGCAGATTAATGAAATTCTCTTCCATTCCATATGTGCTAAAAGTCTTGTATATTTGATTTTTTAATCATGAATGGGTGTTGAATTTAATCAACTATTTTCTCTGTATCTGCTGAGGTAATAATATAATTTTTTCCTTTAATCTGATAATGTGGTGAATTACCTAAATATATTTTTTAATGTTAAAACGAGATTGAGTTTATTTTGATAAATTTTTGTGATATGTTTGTTTTTTATACATTGTGGGATTTGGGCAGCTGGTCACTTCAGTTCTCACTCAGCTTTCTGGACCTTTGCTAGCTTTTGATTTCCAAGGATTTTTCTTTCTTTTTGGCTCAGTGATGTATTTTAACAAGATGTATTTTTTTAATCTATTTATTCTGCCTTTGGGAGTATTTTATAACAGAAAGGTTTTCGGGGTGTCAGTTCACCAAATTACCAAAACTAGAATTCCACTTCAATATTTTTAGTGTAGAAGCTTCCATTAATGTAAGATATGATCACTACCACCATTTCTGTCTTCTCTTCTTGTTTCTCTGCGTAACCGTCCCCATTCCAGCTGGAAACAAGGAAGCAGTGTTGTGTAGTAGAAAGAGCATCATACCAGGAGTCAAAAGGCACAAGTGTAGTGCCAGCACCAGCACTTAGTGAGATCTTAACCAAGCTACTTATTCTTCCTGAGTTTCATTCAACCATCCACTGAGAGGAAATACTCAGGATTGAAGTGAGAATTACATGAGTTTATAAACGTGAACATGTTGTCAGGGGAAAGGACGAGAAGCAGTGATGTTGAGTACATTCTCTGTTAGGGAAATGTAACTGAAACAGGGAGTTTAGGGAAGGGAGAGGGTTGATTTGGTAGCACAGAGGATTTTTCTAGGGTGGTGAAACTATTTCATGGTTTTGGAATGGTGGATACATGATACTGTGTATTTGTTAAAATCCATAGAGTTCTGCAGCACAAAGAGTAAGTCTTGACATAGGCAAAATTTTAAAAATAAATAAGGGGAAATAAGGTTCAGAATGGAAGGCAGACATATAAAAGAATCTAACCATATTACAAATGTATATAATAACCTCACTGAAAGGGGCCAAGGAAAAGGTGCTGACCTAAGTAACTTTGAAAATAAGACTAAAACTAAAGGCAATAGGAACTGTACATAAGCACTGTACTCTAGTTGATAAAGTATGAACTCTGGCTTGCTATAGATAGAGATGGATACATATCGAAACATTTATAAAGACATGTGTTTATACAGGGTTTAGTATACCTACATCTATTTCCTTCTTTTGTCAGTTGAGAGGGCCTGTAAGGAGCCTCGTAGCAAGGAGCACACCCAATACCCAGTCTGTTCCCCAGTAAAAGGAACAAACACTCTTTGGAGAAATAGCTGATTCTAGGACTGGGTCAAGGAACATCTTATAGTACCAGAAAGTAAAAAAGTGCCCCAAAACAGAAACACAATGATGGGAGTATGTCAAAAGGATACCGGAGCTAACTGTAGAAAGAAACTACAGAAGAAAGAGCTCTTCATGGCCAAAACAAAGAGTTTGAGCAATAAATAGCATGGGGTTATAGTCCACAGTTTAAAATAAATATGAGTCCATAGTGATAGAAACAAATGATTAAATAAATAAGTGGGGGAGAAGAGACAAAGCTCCCACGCAAAAGAATTCCAAATAACGTATGTTATTGCCCTTAAAGAGATGGAGCGTAACTCCCTACTCCCCAAGTGTGGGCTGTGCATAGTGACTTCTTTCTAAAGAATACACTGTGGAAAGAGGGGAGGGAATAACTTCACAGTGGAGAAACTTGTCAGTCACCACCTCAGCCAGGTGATCAATATTAACATCAACCCATGATAAGTCATGTTCATGTCATGAATACCCCTGATATGATGTGATAAGAGTGTCACTTTACTTCTGTGGGGTTTTCCCCCCTAAAATCCAAACCCCAATCTAATCATGAGAAAAATATCTCAAAAGTATTTATTGAAGGGCATTCTACAAGATACCTGATCAGTATTACTCAAAATTGTCAAGGTCTTCAAAAACAAAGAAACTCAGAAACTATTAGAGCCAAAGAGTAGCCTAAGGAGACCTAATCACTAAATATAATGTGGTGCCCTGGATGGAATTCTATGAGAAAAACACATTGGATGAAAATGAAGGGAATTTGAACAAAGTATGGACTTAGGTTTATAATAATGTAGTAGTATTACCTTCTTAATTGTAACAAATTACCATGCTAATAATGTAAGATTTTAATAATATGGTAGAAACTATGTTAGAGGGGTGCCTGGTCATGATCTCAGGGTGATGAGATCAAGCCCCGCGATGGGCTGGGTGCTGGGTCTGGACCCTNCCGCGATGGGCTGGGCTGGGTCTGGACCCTGCTTAAGATTATGTCTCTCCCTCTCCCCCACCCCGAATTGGGCATGTATGCTTTCTCTTGGAAGGAAGGAAGGAAGGAAGGAAGGAAGGAAGGAAGGAAGGAAGGAAAGAAAGAAAAAGAAACGAAACCATGTTAGAATTTGGGAGCTCTCTGTACCATCTGCAACTTTTCTGTAAATCTAAAACTGTTCTAAAATTAAAAGTTTGCTTTAAAAATGCAGTAAGAATATGGTAGACCCCACTGTATAGAGGCAGCATAGCTTTAGTGGTTAAGATGAACTCGATTACCAACCTGCCTGAATTCAGATCTCAGCCTCACAACATGCTAGCTGTGCCAACCTAGGGATGCTAAGTAACTAGAATTACTTTAATTTCCCTGTGCCTTATTTACTTACCTGTTAAATGGGTTCTTGGGAGGTCTAAATGAGTTATCATATGTAAAGCACTTAAAGTAATGCCTGGCATATAGCAAATACTATATGTGATTCCATTTATCATTACTACTTTATTTTGATCTTTAGTTTTGGGGAGCTCTGTGTTTATAGCTGAATTTTACTGAATCTCTCTTCATCAGCATACTGATTTTTAGTTTGGCACTCCAACAGTACAGTATCCATAATACTTTTTTCATAAGGGGGAAATTATTAAGATTATAAAGATTCAAGAGGAATCAGGGCCAGAACTGGTGGATTTGCCACCCCGTTTCATGTTGTATAAATAGTATTGACGGAGTTAATGCGGAAGTTACAAAGCCTGGCAGTATCTACTTTTTATGGGCATAGACATGCCACATATAGAAATTCTGAAGTTAACTTTATTTGGTTTTCAGTAGATTTCTTATTAAAATGTCTACTCCCCTTGTTGAATGGATTTTTTTTTAGGACAAAGTACAGCCTACGGGACAAATCCCTCAGATGTAGGGGTCAGCATCTAAAATTTTTGTGACCTTTGAAACAAAATGGAATGTATTATTAAAAAATGTATATAAAAACATGTTTTAGGCCTTTTACTTCTCTGCCTGAAATACATACCGACTCTAATAGGAAACTCCTTATACATTAGCAGCTCAGGTATAATAGTGTACTGAGTAGAACAAAGAATTTGGAGTCAGGAAGTCTGCTTGGACTATGGGGTCTTATAGCTGTGTGAACAAGGCAACTCATGTAACCTCTTTGAGCCTCATGTCCCACATCTGTAAAATGGTGATAACAAAAATGCTTGTCCTGCCTTCCTCCCTTACTTATAGGACTGTTGTAAGGATAAGATGTGAAAATGAATGTGAGAGCTTTTTGTAAATTGTAAAACGTATACAAATATTATTGTTATAGTAATTCTCAGGCTTTCAACCAGAATGAGACTCTAATGAAGCTTTATAGTCAGATTAGGTGTTGCACACCTTTACTTATTTAATTATGTAATAAGATGAAATCATTTGAATTTAACATGCCTTTGATGGTGTATTTTCTTATAGCACTTTAGTTTTTATGATGTTTTTCTTTGGTGTAACAAAGGAAGGCATTGTTTTTTATCTGGAATTGTTTCCTTCAGGTGGCAGTTTGAGGAAATAGTTTCCAAACTCTTCACTGAAATTAGCTGTATAGAGAACACAAAAGTGTATCCCTCTGATTTGTTGTCTCCTTAGGACATAGATCCTCTTGTCCTGGAGTGGAGCTGACCAGCAGAGGGTGCACGAGCTTTCCCAGGAGCTGGCCTCAGAGACCAGGCTGGGCAGACCTGACTGGTGTGTCATCTGTGTTTGTTGTGTGATGATTAACAAGTACTATAAATGAAAAGGTTCTGGCACACCAAAAACACAGTTACCAAATGGAAAGAGAGAGCAGCCATATGTCAGACAACAATGTGGCAAGTACCTGCCATAGTTGGTGAATAGGAAGTTTCTAGATGACTGGAATTTGGTATTCTACAGTGAGTTAAAATTTGTTTTCTACCTCCTCCTACTACTCTTTGCCTTTTCCAGTAATTTCTTTCCCTTTTCGGGGTTCTTTGTCCCCCACCTTCTGAGCATCTGCAGTTGTCAGCCTTATGTGGTCTAACAGATCGGAGTTTTTAAAACTAGTCTTTCTCTAAACTTTTTGGGCCCTAGGGTATTAGGGTCCTGGATCCAACTGGCCGCAGTCCCCTGTCTGGGTCCCCTTACCAGGCTCCCACAGATTCCATGGCATCTTTTCCTCCATGTAAATGGGTGACCGCTAAAAAAGAAATTTTGACACTTTTTCGAGTGTTACTATCACTACTGCCCATACCATCTTTTTTTTCCCTTCCTTTCCAAGCATGAATCCTCTACCCATAGATAGTGTGTAGAGTTTATATACTTAGTGATTGTAAAAATATTTTTATGTTTCCTGAGTGTAAAGGTTATTTGAGTTTACTTACAGAGAAAAAGAAAAGAACATTTTGAGACGTATTAATAAAAAAGAGGCTCTCCTTGAGCCTTTTAATCAGAGAAAACTATAAATTCTTCCAGACTTTTTTATGCATATGTATATTTGTTGTTATATAAATTAATTTTTAAAAATGAGATCTTACTGTAGGTACTATTCTGTACCTGATTTTTTCCTCAATAAATAATTGACTTCTTTCCATATCAATAAATTTAGGTTTAAAAGCAACATTTTTAAGTAGCTACATAATTTCCCTTAATTTAGTCAGTTTTCTAAAGATGACTATTTAGATGGTTTGCAGGTTTTCAGGATAATGTACAACAATGCTGTAACAAATCCTTATATCCTTCTGATTATATTCTTAGGCTATAGTTCTAGAAATTGAATTTTCCATCAAATTTATTCTTTAAGAATTTGCATAGAAGTGGGTGTCTGAGTGGCTCAGTCAGTTAAGCATTGGAGTCTTGATTTCAGCTCAGGTCATGATCTCAGGGTTGTGAGATCGAGCCCCGCATGGGGCTCCATGCAGGGTGTGGAGCCTGCTTAAGATTCTTTCTCTCTCCCTCTGCCCCTCCCCCCAAAAAAAGAATTCTCGTAGGTATTGCCAAAGTTTCCTCAGGAAAGGTCTCTCAGTGTGTCTCCCCTGACAATGTGTGAGGATGCTTGTTTTTGCACATCACCGATCACAACATTTTACTTTGCCAAAATGATAAGTCAAATACTTAAGTAAGCCATCATACTCTTTTTTAAAAGAATTAGTGGACTTTCCATTCCCCATGTCGCCCCAGAAAATTAATCTAAGGCAGTGGTTTTCCAACTTTTTGGTCTCAGGACCCCTTGACACTGAAATATTATAGCCCTGAGAGCTTTTGTTTATATGTATCATAGTTATCAATATTTATGGTATTAAAAGTTAAACCTAAGAAAAAATGTAAATATTAATGAAGTCATTTAAAAATAACAATAATAAATCCATTGCATATCAGCATGAATACCATTTTTATTAAAAATATTCTCCAAAAGAAAAAAATTAATGAGAAGAGTGGCATAGTTTTACATTTTTGCAAATCTCCTTAATATTTGGCCTAAGAGAAGATGACCGGATTCTTTTTCTTTTTCTTTTTTTTTTTAGTTTATTTAACATATGTTATATTAGTTGCGGATGTACAACATATTGATTTAACGTTACTCAGTGCTCACGGTGTTAAGTGTAGTCACCGTCTGTCACCATGCAGTGTTATTATGATATTATTGACTATATTTTTTATGCTGTACTTTTTGTCTCTGAGACTTATTTTATGACTGGGAGTTTGCACCTTTTAATTCTCCTACCTCTTTCACTGGATTCTTACGTTTGCTTCTGCATTGAGTCTGTTATGATATGTTGTTCTGGTTTATATATATGTGAAGAAAATCTGATCTCATGCAGAAATGTAAGTAGTTAGGGGCACCTGGGTGGCTCAGTCAGTTAAGTGTCTGCCTTCCGCTCAGGTCATGATCCAGGATCCTGGGATCAAGTCCCACATCGGGCTCCCTGCTCAACAGGGAGTCTGCTTCTTCCTGTCCCTCTGCCCTTCTCCCTTACTCGTGTGCTCTTGCTCTCACTCTCTCTCAAATAAATAAGAACTTTAAAAAATAAAATTAAAAAAAAAAGAAATGTAAGTAGTTAGAAAGAGGAGGAGTACTTTAAGAATCTCTTAGGGTGAATGTGAATGAATATTCTTAGATAGTATACCAAATTCCAATAGGCAGTAGTTTCTTAAAGGTTAACTGCAATATAATATTTGAAACCATGTCAGTGAACTCTGTAACATTAAAATCCATTGGCTGTCTTGCACTTTGAATAGATATTTTATCCAGGCATGATTCTGTGATATCATGTGTGTCATCTGGAAAATATTGGTTCACTGAGCTGTGCAGGTCTTCCAAATGTTGACATATTTCATTATACCATATCAAAAATACCGTATTCTCATCGGAACAGTGTTTAAGTGTCAGAAAGCTGTTAAACTCAACATGGTAGGCACAAGTTTTCTAGAATTCTAATTTTTTGCTTAAAAGCTTGAATTTTATTAATGGCATCAAATAGTGTCAGTTGTTTTCCTGACAGGCTTACTTGGTTTTTGAGAAAATGCCAAAATAGAAATGGTGTTCCATGAAAACAATTTTTATTGCTTCGTCAAGGATATGCTTAAGTGAAACTGGCTTTTTTCCCCCCTTCTGTCATTGCATGGTTGGTGAAGAAAATAGTCACCTGCAGTACAGTTTGGTGCAACTGCCTTGATTCAGACGAAGATGCCAGCAGCTTTAGCTACCATTGCCTGTGCACCATCAGTGCAACAGCCACCACTGTAAAAAGGACAGATAATATGTTGACGTAATTATGAAAACAATTCTGACCTTTTGCAGACCCCCTTAAAGTGTTTTAGGCCCCTAGGGATCCCTGGAACACACTCAGAGAACCCTAAGCTAATCATAGGAACCCATTCTCTTACCAGAGAGCAATGTAGTGATAGTTTGTGACCTCCAGTTCTGGCAGTGAAATCTGAGAGCAAACGTGTTGAGAAGCTTGTGAGAAAATTTCCCCATCCCTAAAAGAGACATAAGAAATGGTCCTTTTCTTCCTCTGGATGTTACCATGTCTGTTGTGATACCTGGAACTGCTGCAGCCATTTTGTAACTGGCAAAGGGAACCAGCCTTAGGATGAAGGTGATGCTGTGAAGAGCAGGATGGAGAAATGGCAGGAACCCGGGTCCTTGGTGACATTATAGAACTAAAGATGAAACCATACCTAGAATTTGCCCGGCCTCTGGACTTGCAGTTATGAAAGATATTGTCTTATTATTTAAGCCAGTTTGGATTAGGTCTTCCATTACTGGCAGTTGAAAGCATCCCCCAAAGACATTTTTTTATTAGTGTGATGAATATTTTTAAGTTTCTGGTGGCCATTTGCATTTCTTTTGTGAATGTTTGTTGATGGCAGTGGCACATTTTGTACTGAGGTCATTTCTAAGTATTTTCTAAAGATTCCTTAGTGTTTTTTAACCATTCCTTACATATCAGTATTACATTGCGGTGTTTTGCAAGTATCTCTACCAGAGTCTTTTTTTTTTTTTTTAAGATTTTATTTATTTATTTGACAGAGAGAGAGACAGCCAGTGAGGGAGGGAACACAAGCAGGGGAAGTGGGAGAGGAAGAAGCAGGCTCCCTGAAGAGCATGGAGCCCGATGTGGGGCTCGATCCCAGAACCCCGAGATCACGCCCTGCGCCGAAGGCAGATGCTTAACGACTGAGCCACCTAAGCGCCCCCTCTACCAGAGTCTTTTATAGCATATCTTCCCATACATTTTTATAAGCAATCTATTAGTCTTTTTCTTTCCTTTTTTACTTTATAGCTTTGGTATCATGTCCAAAAGAGTCTTTTCTACTCCGCTTTTTAGTTAGTATTCACCTATATATTTTTAGGTCTATTAAGGAGTATTTTTTACATTAAAAGCTTTAACTTATCTGGAATTTATTTTGGTGTTAGATATAACATAGGCATATAACTTTATTCTTTCCAAATAGGTAGCCCTTTTTCTTTTCTTTTTTTTTTTTTAAGATTTTGTTTTATTTTTTTAAGTAATCTCTACACCCAACATGGGGCTCAAACCTACAACCCCAAGAGCAAGAGTCGCATGTTCCACCGACTGAGCCCATCCAAGTGCCCCTTTCTTTCTCCCTCCCTCCTTTCCTTCCTTCCTTGAGTTCTGCACTTAAGGTGAGGCTCAAATCCACAATCCCAAGATGATCCTGGAGTCACATGCTCCCCCGACTGAGCCAGCCAGGCTCCCTGGTAGCCCATTTTCTTTTTCTTTCTTTCTTTCTTGCTTTCTTTCTTTCTTTTAAAGATTTTATTTTATTTTTTTTTAAAGATTTTATTTATTTATTCGGTAGAGATAGAGACAGCCAGCGAGAGACGGAACACAAGCAAGGGGGAGTGGGAGAGAAAGAAACAGGCTCATAGTGGAAGAGCCTGATGTGGGGCTCGATCCCACAACGCCGGGATCATGCCCTGAGCTGAAGGCAGACGCCCAACTGCTGGGCCACCCAGGCGCCCCTAAAGATTTTATTTATTTATTTTGACAGAGAGAGACAAGCCAGCGAGAGAGGGAACACAAGCAGGGGGAGTGGGAGAGGAAGAAGCAGGCTCCTACCAGAGAAGCCTGATGTGGGGCTCGATCCCAGAACGCAGGGATCACGCCCTGAGCCGAAGGCAGCCGCTTAACGACTGTGCCACCCAGGCGCCCCAAGGTAGCCCATTTTCTAAATACACTTTTTTGAACAGTCCAGCTTTAACCCACTGATTTGAAATAGTAGCTTTATTGCAAATGGAATTCTTACATACATTTTGACTAGTGTCTAGACTATCTATCCTGTTTCACTGCTTTGACTGTATATCCTGGCTAAGATATACTTGCTTTATAGTGTACTATAATGTCTGGAAGGATAAGCACTTCCCTACTCCCCTCAACCCAACCCCACCGCAAGTAGCATCACTCTTTCTTTTCCAGTATTTTCCTGGCACTTCCTGCATGTTTATCCTTCCAGATGAACTTTTATTTGTTCAAGTTCCTCAAAAACATTTTTGGAATTTTGAGTGGGATTTCTTTAATTTTATGGATGATTTTGGTGAGAATTTGCATTTTTACAATATCGAATCTTCAGCTTCAGAAAACCGTGTGCTGTCTTCCTTTTTATTAAAATTGTCTTCCATGCCTCTCTGTAGGATTGTATAGCTTTCTTCATACCAGTCCTGTATATTTCTGGCTAAGCTTTTTCCTACATATTTCATATTATTTTTGTTGCAGTCATAAGAGGAATCTTTTCCCCTGTATATTTTCTATTTTTGCTATTGATATTTTTTTTTAAACTTTTTAAAAATTCAGCTCATTTTTCCAGATAGTTTTGGCTTCTTAAAAAAGAATAAACACAAAGGATACTATCATTTGTGGTGGTACAGTGTGTACTGTGTGAACCTGATTTATGAGGTATGACTGTTTCGGGCTGTTTAAGGAAACAGAACATACCAGAAACTATATCTCAATGAATATGATCTTTCCAAGCTGGTTATATTGGGAGTCTATATAGTTATGGCTAAAAGAGCAACAACTTACTCTAAAAAATAAAAAATAAATGGTATTATCCTAAAGCAAAGGGTTTGCTACCACTGAGGATATGAAAAGGAATCAATAAGCCCCAATCAGAGAAAGACAATTATCACATGGTTCCATTCATATGAGGAATAAAAGAAACAGCACAGAGGATCATAGGGGAAGGGAAGGAAAACATAATGGGAAGAAATCAGAGGCGGAAACAAACCATAAGAGACTCTTAATCATAGGAAACAAACTGAGGGTTGCTGGAAGGGAGGGGGGCTGGGGGACGGTGTAACTGAGTGATGGGCATTAAGGAGGGCACGTGATATGATGAAGCACTGGGTGTTACATGCAACTGATGAATTGCTGAACTCTACACTTGAAACTAATGATGTACTATATGTTGGCTAATTGAGTTTAAATTTAAAAAAATAAAAATAAAAAAAAGAATCAATAAGGCTGCTATGAGGACATTATCTGAAAATGGGATTTCAAAGATGTTTATTATTGTAATAAATAGTAATCTCTCAAAGTGACTTACTTGAAGGGTCAACATTTATTTTGGTGCACAGATCTACTTTTAGTTAAACAGCATCACTTTATAGACACACCTTATGTTACCAGGTGGCAAAGAAATGGCTGACAGGTTTTATGTGGTTTTTTTGTTGTTGTTGTTGTTTTAAAAGAATCATCATTTAATCATACTGTTTTCATATTAAATAAGATTCAAGTTGCCCCAGGCAGTATGGATTGGCAGTGTTTCAACTTTTGGGAAAATGGAATTTGCCAGTTTTCTAAGATCATTTAAAATAAACAAACAAATTTATTTTCATCCACATTATGGATTTAAAAAGCATGTGTGGGCTAACCTTGTATCTTAATCACCATTTAAAATGTTTCTATAGAAAATGTGGTGCTGAGCTCTTAACAACTGAGTTACAGATAACCTTAGAAATAAGACCTTTTATAGTTTGAAGATTACTAAGGTTTCTCTACATGATGTGATCCTTGGAGGTTAAGAATATAATATTCTCTTGGGGCACATGGGTGGCACAGCGGTTAAGCTTCTGCCTTTGGCTCAGGGCGTGATCCCGGCGTCACGGGATCGAGCCCCACATCAGGCTCCTCCGCTGGGAGCCTGCTTCTTCCTCTCCCACTCCCCCTGCTTGTGTTCCCTCTCTCGCTGGCTGTCTCTATCTCTGTCAAATAAATAAATAAAAAAAAAAAAAGAATATAATATTCTCTTGTGATGCCTGGCTGGCTCAGTCAGTAGAGCATGCAACTCTTGATCTCAGGGTTGTGAGTTCAAGTCCCATGTTAGGTGTAGAGATTACTAAAAAATAAAGTCTTTTAAAAAAAAAGAATATAATATTCTCAATTATTCTTAACTTGCTGTAGCATTATTATTCATGGGCTTTATAAAATCGTTCTTTAANATTATTCATGGGCTTTATAAAATCATTCTTTATTGATTTTTTTAGTTTATGTGATTTCTTGAAATAAGGTTTATTATATGTTTGGGTAAAGAACGTATGTATTCTTTATTTCTTTGAGTGAAGAGTCTGGCTCCAGATCAGAATCCTCTGTGTGATGTTTCAGGCCTGACCACAGGCAATTAGAAGACTTTTCCTGGAAGGCCTCATAGGAAGAAGCTGCCATTTCCACAGCCCGGGCACTGCAGTTTTCTGGAGGGATTACAGTTAAGGCTCCCCTGGGCAGTCATGCTCAATAATGAGGACTGCTGAGATACTTTCTCCACTTTGGCTCCGTATCATTCTACTCCTTGCTCTTCTTCCCCCTCCTCCAACCCCCTTCTGCTCATGGATCCATAGAAAGGCAGGAGACAGTCCCCCCACCCATCGGTGCTACATCTCTGTGATCCTCACCCAGTGCCATTCCACAGGGGAAAATGGAACACTGGAGAGCTGGTGCTTCTCTTTGCCTCTTGCTTGCACTGTTACTTTCGGTTTGGCTTGTTGTCCTCATTTACCACCTCAATACTTGATTGGGAATTTTTTGTGTGGTATATTTTTTTTCCTTTTCAAGCTTTAAGGGGTGCCACTTAGAAATGTTTTTGGAATTAACTGAATAATAACTNTTACTTTCGGTTTGGCTTGTTGTCCTCATTTACCACCTCAATACTTGATTGGGAATTTTTTGTGTGGTATATATTTTTTCCTTTTCAAGCTTTAAGGGGTGCCACTTAGAAATGTTTTTGGAATTAACTGAATAATAACTTGACTTTACATTTGTTACTATGTAGTTTGTAATGTTCTGTGCAAGAACTTTGTAACTTAAGAATAATCTCCATTTTACAAATGAGCCAATAGGTTCAGGCAAAGTAAGTGGCTTTTCTAAAAGTCATGATAATACTTGGACCAGGACTTGAACTTGAGGTTAATATATTCTTGATTCAGCACTTTCTACTCTACTTCCACACTTCACTGGTAAATTAGTCTTTCACCTTCTTGGGAAGTTGGGTCTACTTTAAGGCTGTTTAAACTAAGCAGCACAGTGGAAGGCTTGACGCTGTGCTGTTCATGAAGTACTGTGGAAGTTGGTAGAAGAACCAGACTAACGGTAACAACAGTAATATCAGCTAAAGTTTGTTGAGCACTTACCACATACCCAGCACTATGTTACATATATATGTTACGCAGATCACCTTCTCTGACCTTCCTAAATCTTAAAATAATCTTATTAGCCACATTTTGAGGAAATTGAAATTAACAAAGTTAAATATCATATCAGAGGTTGTGTGGTAGCAAGTGGCAGAGCCTGGGTTCAACTAGTCCAAACCCTTTGCCTCTTCACCTGAAATTGCCTTCCAAGAAGACTTGAGGTGATTCTGCCCTACTTTGGGGGTATTTCAGCTATTAAGGAGAAATAAGAGGAGAATTCTCTGAAACAGAATCTCCTAATGTAGTATTTCTCAATATTGAAAAATATATAAACCTCCATTTAAAGGGAAAAAAAATTCTCAGACCCCTGGGTTGACTTAAATTGACTTATATTGTTACACAAATCTAGGTAAAAGCTCCTTGTGCACAGAGCTCTTATTCAACTATAAAATCAAAATAAGTACAAATATAACCGTAAAGCCAATAAAATTCAAATTAACAGCATAATGTGACTGCTGATGTGTTACCAAAACTCAGTTGCAGCTCTCATTATTAACAAGTGCTGACCTCCACCACACAGGTTCTTTTGACTTTAGCCCAGCTTTACTTTTGTGTGCTGTGTGTCTTTTTTGCTTTATCTCAGGTCAAAATACTGCAGAATCTTTTACAGTATACTCAGATGCACCATTTCCATATTACATATCTGTGCTGCTTGTTGCCAACAAGATCATAAATGCAAACGTAGGCACTGAAATCAAGTAGCAGAGATACGTTTGCTCCTTTTGATTTTATTTTTAGATCATTATCATAATAAAAACACGTTTTTAAAAAATTGTCAGTTTAGGACCTTAGTTTAACAAACCCTGTTTGTTTTTGTTTTTTTTAATGTGTACGTGGTTTTTTGGTTATTTTTTTTTTTTAAGTATTCTCTACATCCAACACGGGGCTCGAACTCACAGCCCCGAGATCAAGAGTTGCATGCTCTACTGATTGAGCCAGCCAGGTGCCCCAAACCCTTTTTTAATAGATGTGTCCAGTGGAAGATTGTTACTGAAGAGCGAGGGATGGAGATCTATTATAATGATCTTAAGAAGGTTAAAGTGAGGTGGTAAGTGGCAGTCCATGTTTTAGCTTTTGTCTGCTCTAAAGTGTTTTTCTTTCATAGGTGGTTATAACCTTGTGGTTCTTTCTAGCCACACTTAAGAGCTTCTCATTCAAAGCAGGATTTCCTTCTCATTGTTATAGTGTCACAGTTTTTGTTACTAGGTGACATGGGTTAACAAACTCAGGAGGCCTAATTGCTAACCAGTATGTTCTATCTCTCTTCTCTTCCCCTTATTTCTTTTCTTTTTTAAGATTTTGTTTTTAAGTAATCTCTACACCCAAAATTGTGCTTCCAATCTTGAGATCAAGAGTTGTATGTTCCACCAACTGAGCCAGCCAGCCCCCCTCCTTCCCTTATTTCTATTTAACCCAGACTTAAGCCACATCAGGTCCATCAGCTGCACCCCACCCTCATCCCTCCTTTTCCTCTGTCCTCTTTATATTTTATTTTTGGTCATTTTGGGCTTACTTCGTGGTCATCAGTTATATTGTCCCTAAATTCCACTGTTCTATATCGCCACTACTTTTTGTACTACCAGCCTGGGCAGGCCTAATGTAGATAAAAACAGATATATTGCCCCCTGCCAGGTGGTAGAGGAAATAATATAATGGGTCTATTAGGTTACTTTTGTTTGCAGATAACAGAAAACTTAGATTGGCTTAAATAATTGAGGGAATGTATTGGCTTAATGGCTGAAAAAGCCAGAGGTGGGCTTCAAATGAAACGTGATCCAGCTACTTAACAATGGCACCTAACTTCCTTTTATCTTTCCAGTTTTCCTTCCTCAGAGTTAGTTTCATCCTAAAGTTGTACCACCCCGAGGCCAGGGCCACTCAAGTCTCTAAGATGGCTTTTGCTATGTACTAAACTGTGACCCTGCCCCCACCCCAATTCATATGTTGAAGCCTCAGCCCCCAGTGTGACAGTTTTTTGGAGATAGGGCCTTTATGAAGGTAATAAAAGTTAAGTGAGATCATAATGGTGGGTCCCTAATCCAATAAAACTGTGTCCTTGTAAGAAAAGAGACACCAGAGAGATACCTCTGTCCACAGCATGCAAGAGGGAAGGCCATGTGAGGACACAGTTGTCTACAAGCCAGCAAGTGATACCTCACCAGAAGCTAACTTTGATACCACTTTGATCTTGAACTTTGGCTTCCAGTACTGTGAGAAAATAAAATCTATTGTTTAAACCGTCTAGGCAGCCTGAGCTAACTAGTAACAGCTTTCAGCAGCGTCAGGGCTTCATGCTTCCTCCTTCATGCATAGGAAGTACAAGAAACCACCTTCGTCCCCAAATCTCTAGACTTAAGATGCACTCTGTTGGACAGGTTTAGTAGTCTATTCTAAACCAATCACTATGCCCATCAGTTTGGAATGAGCTGATTGGTTTACCACAGGCTAAGCAGTCCACTTCTGGTTTCAGTCATGTCTCCATGTCTGTACAAATTCAATGATCTCAAATCCGTGAGCTTTTAATGGGGAGTGAGTGCTCAGGAGGCAACCAATAAGTGATTGCTACTTGAGTTGCAACTTCAGATGGGCCAATTAGCTGTTAACATTCCTTTACTCAAATGTTGTTAGTTTCCTTTCCATTTTTTTCTCTGTTCCTCCTTTTCTCAAGTTCCCTACCTTGCAGCCTCTTCTTTTCTCAAGGAATATAACATTGGCAAAGGGCTCACTGAACAATTGAACAATCTTCCTTTCAACTACAAAGTCACCTGTTCTCACTCATGAGAGGATGAGATTGTTCTTGACACCTTACATGACTGACACATTTTTGGTGTCCCCTCCCTTCCTCCCACTTCTTAAAACTTGTCAACAGTTTATCTCTTTCCAGTATTTTCAGTCTATTTTTCAACAACAGTGGGTTGTCTGTCATTCTACAAAGATACTCAAGATTCTTTGCATCTTAACAAATACTCTTCTTTGATCAGGTTACACCTCAAGATGTGATCCAACTTCTCTTTTCCTTTCTACTGCTCATCACAGTCATCTACATTCGCTACCTCCCCTACCCCATTGACCTACTTATTCCTCAGCTCTGCCTTCTGCAAGACACCTCTCCCTCTGCTGGCACAACCAGGATCAAAACACTTTGATAAAGATCAAAACCTATTATTTATTTTTAATTTCTCTCTTTTAGCATTCTTTAGTATTTGATCACATAAGCTGGCTTCTCTTCCTCTTCCTGTCTCCTAAGTGTTGTATTACCATGAGTTCCCTCTGTCTCTTTTTTTTTCTCAATCAATTCATCATGACTTCATCCACCACCTGTAAACCAGTGACTTGTCTCCCAAAGTGACATCTGTACCAATGCCTACCAATTACCTAAATTCATTTCCAACTACCTGTGGGCAATATCCATGTAAATATATTGTGGGATCCTTAAAATTTGTCATGTGCAAACTGAACTTTTTATCTTCTCTTTCCTACCACCATCCCACATTATCTATCTTTTTTCTGAACTCTGTCTTAATAGTCTCATCCTTTACCCAGCTACCCAAGCCAGAGATCTTGTTCCATGTTTGGCTTCATCCTGTGTATTTGGCTTCATCCTGCTTTCATATCTAGTCATTTCAAAAGATCTATTGATTCTGCCTCTAAAGTGTGCCTTAACTTGGCCCCTTCCTTGATTCTTGTGCTATTGTCTTCTCTGGCTCCCATGATCTCTGACAAATTCTTATTATTTGGAGCTCTCCTTTAATTAATTCTGTATAGGAGTGGTTCTCAGTCATTGATGTGCACCAGGATCACATGTGAAGATTTAAAAAGTTATACATGCACAGTCCCAGAGCTTTGATTCACTAGTCTGGTATAGGACCCCGTGTTTGGTGGTATAAAACCATCGTAACAATCTTTATAAAATACAGATCTGATCATGTTGCTCACCTGTTTAAAATTCTTCAGTTGTTGTCAATGCCTGTAGAAATTGCCTAAGGGTATGTGGGTAGTGTAGTCGGCTGAGCTTCCAACTCTTAGTTTTTTGGCTGGGTCGTGATCTCAGGGTCATGGGATTGAGCCCACCTTGGACTCTGGGCTCAGCATGGAGGCTGCCAGAGACTCTCTCTCTCTTCCTCTCCCTCTGCCCTTCCCTCCCATGTGCTCTCTCAATCTATCTCTTAAGTAAATAAATAAATCTTTTTAAAAAAGAAAGGAAGGGGGGAGGGAGGGAGGGAGGAAGGAAGGAAAGGAAGGAAGGGAGGGAGGGAGGAAGGACATTCAAACTGCTTAATGTGATATGAAGATTCCTCACTATCTGGCTCCAGTGTGAATTTCCAGCCTTATAAACACCTCACCATCCCCACCCCCACCTGCCCCTCACGTCATAGGCTGTAAGCATACAAAGTTAATTTTTTTATATAAACTTTCAATTTCAGAACAGTTTTAGCTTTATAGAAAAATTGTGAAAATCATGTAACTACCATATACTCCATACTGAGTTTCTCCTATTATTAACATCTTACATTAGTATGGTGTATTTGTCACAATTAATGAACCAATATTGATACATTTGTGTTATCTGTTAACTAAAGTACATAGGTTACTCAGATTTCCTTAGTTTTCACCTAATATCCTTTTTCTGTTCTAGGATCTCAGGATACCACATTGCATTTTTTTTTCTTTTAAAGATTTATTTATTTATTTGAGAGAGAGAGGGAGAGAGAGCATGAGCACGGAGTGGAGGGGCAGAGAGAGAGGGAGAGAGAATCCCAAGCAGACTCTGTGCTGAGTGTGGAGCCTGACAGGGGGTAGGGGGCCTCGATCCCAGAACCCTGAGATCGCGACCTGAGCCAAAGGACACTCAACCGGCTGCACCACCCAGGTGCCCCAACACCACATTGCATTTAATCATCATGTCTCCTTAGGTTCCTCTTGGCCCTGACAGTTTCTCAGATTAACTTGCTTTTTGATGACTTTGACAGTTTTGAGGAGTACTGTCAGGTATTTTATAGAATGGTACTAAATTGGGGTTTGTCTGATGTTTTTCTTATGATTAGACTGGGGTTATGTGTTTGAGGGAGGAAGAAGAACACAGAGAGGCAAAGTGCCATTCTCATTACATCTTATCAAGAATACATGCTGTCGGGGCGCCTGGGTGGCACAGGGGTTAAGCATCTGCCTTCAGCTCAGGGCGTGATCCCGGCGTTATGGGATCGAGCCCCACATCAGGCTCTTCCGCTATGAGCCCTGCTTCTTCCTCTCCCACTCCCCCTGCTTGTGTTCCTTCTCTCGCTGGCTGTCTCTATCTCTATCGAATAAATAAATAAAATCTTTAAAAAAAAAAAAAAGAATACATGCTGTCAACATGACATCCATTGTTGACTTAACTTTGATCACCTGACTGAGTAGTATTGGTCAAGTTTCTCTACTTCAGAGTTAAGTTCCCCCCCTCTTTCATACTGTACTCTTTAGAAGGAAGTCACTGTGTGTAGCCCACACTTAAGGAGTGAGAAGTTATGGTCCACCTCCTTGAGGGTAAAGTATTTACATAAATTATTAGGAATTCTTCTGAATGGAAGATTTGTCTCCTTTTCTTCATTTATTACTTATTCAATCAATCATTTATATCCATATGGACATACAGATATTTATTTTATTGGGGAGATTATAACCCAAAACTGTTTTGTTGCTCCAAGTGTTTCAGCTTTTGGCATTAAGAGCACTTTCAGTTGGCTCACATGTCCCTTTGACATACCTCTATCATTGTGGGGTTTGGGGTTTTGTTTGTTTTATTTTTGAGCACTTCCTTACTTTCTGGCACTAAAAGATGCTACAGGCTCATCTTGTATATTCCCTGCACCAGTCCTAGCTAGCATCAGTCATTTTTCCAAGGAGCCCTAGTTCCTTTTATTTGAGAATGGTGTTAGAAACCAAGATCTGGGTGCTTCATATGCTTGTTGGTACTGGGATGTGGTTGCTTCTAGCAGAGTAAGGAAATATATGTGTGTATACTAACTTGTGTATATATATAGCTACAAATATTTCTACATATAATATGTGTATTTATATTAAGCTAAACATAAGTTCATACTGATGATTGCAATTCTTATCCATTACCGCATGGATCATTTCAACCTTCTCCCCTCATTTGTTTGTAACCTTCCATTCCCAGTGAGAAACCTGGTTCCCACCATCCACTATCTATTTCTTAATTGTTCAATTCTGGTATATTTTTATAGTGGTTTCAGAATTGTTAACCCCCTTTCAGCTGGAATACAGTGCTTATTGTACTTCTTCTTGCCTTTAGTCTTAAAGACCCCAACTCATTTTCAAAGTTACTTTACCATCTTTTTCCAAATTACTTTTTATTTACTGAATGTAGCATATGCTTTCACACTTCTTTGTCTTTAATTGATCTAGTCCCTCTGTCCGAGATGCCCTGGTTTTTGTCCTTATCTCCTTGAAATATTGCCACTCATTCTTCTAGACCCAGCACAGATTTTGCCTCCATCAGGTAACTTTCCCTGGCCACTGCCAGTGGACTGTAATCATTCATTCCTCTGTGGTCTAATAGCACCTTATACCCACCTCTACCATACCTGTATCAGGACTCTTTATTTGCATTTCATTCTTCTTCACTTGATGATAAGTTTCTTGAGGGCAGAAACCAAATGGATTTTTCTCTGGATTCCCAGGACTTAACAGGAGTGCATATTGTATGTTAGAATCCTCTTCGATGAAAAGTAACAGAAAATCTAAGAGTGGCTAAAGTATATAAGGATCTATATTTCTTACCTACAAAGAAGTCCAGAGGGAGGGTGGTAACTGACATTGGTTTACCTGTTCAGTGGTGCATCAAGAATCAGACCCCCTTTCTCCTCTGCACACAGCATTACATCTAAGTTCAGGAAAGAGATAGGGTGAGTTTGTACCAGCAAGCTATCTTCTGGCCCCTTTCCCTCCATAGGGAAGCAAAGACTTTAGTCCCTTAGCAGACTTCTATCATCCAGAACTTGGTACTGTGTCTCCTCCAACTGCAAGAGAAACTGGAAAGCTGAGTTTTTAGGAAGACTAATCCTTTGAATGAGAACAAGATGTTGGAATAATCACAGATGTTCCAAGTAATCACAAGACCACAAGGAAATCAGGGATCTGTTTCCTATTGGATAAAAGACCTAAGGATAGAAGGCCTTCAAGACCAGTCCGAGAAGGCTCTTCAAGACAAGAGGAGAAAATGAGTGATCCCAGTGGGAGCAGCACCTGACCGTTATAGGTGGAAAGCGCAGGTTCATCTGTTGAGGAATCTAACTTACTCTGGTCACCCACTCTAAAATCCTAGAGAATTCTGTATTGCTCTGGAAACTTTCAGCTTGTCTTCTTATGTAGAAATTTTACCGTTCCTGTGAATTTTACTTTTTGTTCTTTGGCCCCTTTTCTAACTATCATGCCTCCTATGGTTTTGCAGTCAGAATTTTTCCTGATAGTCCGTGGTGCAGTTTGTCTTGCTTTTTTGCGAGTTATAACTGGTTGTGTTTCTTTAAAATAGAATTTACACAGTGCTATAGCTTCTACCTACCTAAATTCCGTGTTTGTTTTGAAATTATGGAAATACAGTCATTTGGACACCTTTATTCACTGATTCTATATTTCAGATTTTTTATATCTTAATCATTTATGATTTGGATTTTTTATAATATTCCATTTTATAACAGGGCAGCCTTATTGATACATTAGTCCAAAACATGAGTGGGTAAATCCTGCCTGCCATCTAGTATACCTAGGGATAGAGACCTTTGCAATGAACAGGAAAGCGGAAGTCTCGTTAAGGGATGAACTACATTAATCTCATCCATGCACATTTTTTTACTAGAATTTATAAGGACTGATACACATAAAGTATGCATGTAACTTAATATCCTTTCTCAGCCCACCAAATCTGATTAATGTCTCCAGAAGTTACTACAGTGCACACAAATGTGAAATGCTAAGTGGATGAGTTAAAACAGATATCATTCTGATCCAGCATCATGATTTTGGAAACAACTTCCAGAGTAATTAGAATGGTATATCCTTCAGATAATTAGGATTGAGGCTGCTTTGAGATGGGTTGACATGAAATCCATTAAAGAAAACTTATGAATCCCACTAGCCTCTAGTTAGTACATGGTGTGGCCACCTTTAAGGGTGGTCATGGTGAGCAAACACCGAGTGTGAGCTTTCCATTTTGAAGCTGCAGAGTGACTGATGTCATAGTGTGATCAAAGTGCTCTGCAAATACTTACTGTAATTATTGTTGTTGTTCTGTTCTTGCTAATAGCCTTATTTATACCCTGAAATTATAATCATCCAAACAAAGATGAAAACAAGATGTATGAGTTTTCTGAGCTGTTTGCCTCACAGATGGTCACCCTTGGAGTTCTCCGAAATTGCCAGGGTTAATTGAAGCTTCAGTCTTCACTGCAGTGTAGTTGATACTTAAGTGTTTCTTACCTGTAGGCTTTCACTATCCAAAAACAGTACAACAATAGCACTTTAATTTGCTCTCATTAATGCTAGCCTCTCAGGTAATGTTAGTGCAGTTTTATCTAGATGATGTTTGTTCCTCTGAATGAAACCTTTGTACCAGCTTCCCAGCTGAGAAGAAAAGCTAAACAGTTACAAAGAGAAAACACAAATGTCTCACTAATTTATTTATTTAAAAGATGCTCAGAACCCAGGAAACATCAAAGGAGAGTTAACTTTTAAATGGAGGGCAAGCATTTAGTGTGTGATTAACAGTGGTTTCTTTTCCTGAGATTTCAGTGAGCTGAGACAACTGGGAGTCATTCTTGGGGAGCCTAACAAATAGTTTTTGCTCGGAGCCAGCTGACTGCTTCAAGGGTAATTGTTACAGACTCACACAAACAGCAGTACTATTTGCTCTAGTTCTTTGGTGCTCTTCTAGTAGTAGTGAGCTGTGTGAAAAAGCAGTCCTAGGATCAAGCTTAGATAGAGGGGAAGTAAGTCCTTCTTTGCCTCTGCTCCTCAGCTGTGTTAAAGTAGAAGACCACTATTAAAATGTTCCATTGTTTAGGTGATGCAAGAGCATTTTGTCTCTATCTTGAAATTTGAATACTGGAAAAAGAATAACTATGCTTTCCTAGATCTGAGCACTAGTGTCTCCCATTGGCATTACTTACTGTTTAATTAAGGCAAAAGAGAAGAAACAGAATCCCAAAAGGTGAAGGGGGTAAAGGGAGAGAAGGAATTCTGCGTCTCCTTAAATCAGTTACAACAAATTAACAACTCCAGTAAAGACTGAAGAATCACTGCTGTGATCCTTCTTGCATGTGTGGTGTACAAAAGTAGAAAGCAAATAGGTGAACTATATGTATGTGAATAACAAAGATGTAAAAAAAAAACAAAACGAGGAAAGATAGAGCATGAACTCTCCAGTTAGACTGATTGGGTTCAAATTGAAGTGTCATCAGTTATGGGTTGGGTGACCTTAAGCATATTATTTTATGTCATCCTGTATGGATTTTTCCTCTGTAATGTGGGTATAAAAATAATACCCCTTGATAGGGAAATGATGGTTAAATAAGATAATACATGTAGGGGCGCCTGGGTGGCTCAGTTGGTTAAGCGGCTGCCTTTGGCTCAGGTTGGAATGGAGCCCTACCTTGGGCTCTGCTCAGTGGGAAGCCTATTTCTCCCTCTCCTTCTGCCTGCCACTCTCCCTCTCCCTCTGCCTGCCACTCTCTCTGCTTGTGCTCTCTCTCTCTGTCAAATAAATAAATAAATAAATAAAATCTTAAAAAAAAAAAAACCCAAAAGATAATACTGTAAAGTGCTTATAATAGGGCCTCACAGGGGCACCTGGATGGCTCAGTCGTTTAAGCATCGGACTGTTGATTTCAGCTCAGGTCATGATCTCAGGGTTGTGAGATGAAGCCCCATGTGGTGCTCTGCATTGAGCGTGGAGCCTGCTTAGGATTTTCTCTCTCCCTCACCCTCTGCCCCACCCCCTGCATGTACTCTCTCTCTCTTAAAAAGAACAGGGCCTCACACATGGCAAATACTTGACTTTTTTATTAATTGAGATTTACATGAAAGATAAATTGGGATTGGGCTTTTACTTCCTCAAAGACTTTTTCAGTTTTCAAAATTTAGTATGGAGTATTTCCTTCAACTGAAATTATCCTTTTTATTTAAAAAGTACTCAAAACTATTATTCTACGAAAATTAAATTTGCAGTTACTTAAGAAACACTTTTTCATGTTTGTAATGTGAAATATCCTTGTACACCTTACATATTCTGATAGGAAATGGTATCGTTTGTTGGTATGGTAAGACAGATAGGTAAAATCATTGTGAAAAGGGCTCCATTTTAGTAGAAAGCAAAGCATCTAGCCAAAATTTGGAGGTAGGACAGAGATCTCTTCCTCCTAAGTCTTCCTATACCAAGGCTGCTGCTTTTGCTACGCACAATGTGGTAGCAGTGATGAGGCCAGAAAAGTAATATTAAAATCATCTTCTCCTTGGCTTGTCATACTGTATGTGGAATCTGAATCATTTTGTATATTTGTGCTTTTCCTTGCATTCTAAAATAAGTGCACCCTTAGCTATATCTAAGTAGCAGGAAGTCTGTCAGCATTTCATGGCATATTTCTGTATAATTATAACTAATAAGTATAGTAAATGTTATTGATAATGAAATTTTGTCACTCTGGCATTTGTATGAGCTTCAGTTCCCTTCTTGATCTGTTCCTTTGGGATTTCTCCAGCCAGTTAACTACTCATGACTGAGTCGCAGCATTGAAATCTTAGAGATCCGTTGCCCTAAAGTCATGTTCATTTCTGTTTCATTTTGACCTTGACAGGAGTTGATAGGAAGAACCACTAAAAGATGGTGAGCTGCAATTGGGAACCTATAGGCAAAGTAAGTAAAAGAAATACCATTTGATTGTATGGACTAGAATTTGATATAGTGGAATTAGTTTGAGCTAAGTTAAATGAAGGATGAGGATCACAAAATTCTTCAGGTGCTTCCAATAGTACATAAAACCTTTTCAAACACCAAACAAGGATCTGTGAAGATTTTTGTTACCTTCATTTTTCTCTGCTCTGAACTCGAAGAACTCAAACTTAGTATCAGCCTTAGCATTTAAAGCACACTAAAGCATGCCTAGAAAACTCTTACCTAGGTTTCTCCCTTTTAGATATCCTCAAGTTTTATTTCTGACAAACCCTTGATAACTTGAAACTATAATGAGAAACACTAAGTCTGTGAGAAAAACTGCATTGTAACTATCTGGCCAATATTCAGACCTTTACTTCATACAATTGTACTACTTATCCGGGTTATGTTGGCCTCATGAAACAAAATAAGTATTCTCTCTTCTATTTTCTGAAAGACTCAGTGTAAGATTGGTGTTATTTCTTCCTTAAGTGTTTGATACTCACTAGTGAAGCCATTGGGGCTTGTAGTTTTCTTTGTAGGCAGGTTTTTTGTTTATTTGGTTTTTATTGTGGTAAAATATACATAAAATTTACCATTTTAATCTTTTTCAAGTGTACAGTTCAGTGGCTTTAAGTATATTCATATTGTTATGTAAATATCACAACTATCCATCTCTAGAACTTTTTCATTTTCCCCAACTGAAGCCCTATACCCATTAAACATTAAATTTCCCATTCTCCCCTCCTGGCAGCCTACCACCATTCTACTTTCGACCTCTGTGAATTTTTGACTACTCTAGGAACTTCGTATAGGAGGAATGATACAACATTTCTCCTTTTATGATGATTGGCTTATTTCACTTAGCGTAATGTCTTCAAGACTCATCCGTGTTGTAGCATGTGTCAAAATTCCCTTCTTTTTAAAGGCTGAATAGTACTCCATTTTACATGTATGTCATTTTGTTTATCTGTTCATCTTTTGGTGAACACTGGTGGTTTCTACCTTTTGTCGATTGTGAATAATGTTGCTGTAAACATGATATACAAATATCTCTTCAGGTCCCTTATTTCACTTATTTTGTGTATATATCCAGAAGTAGAATTGCTGGATCGCATGGTAATTCCATGCTTAATATTTTGAGGAATTGCTGTACTGTTTTCCACAGCACCTGCATCATTTTACATTCCATCCAGCAACACACAAAGGTTCTAATTTCTCCATATCCTCACAAATACATTTTTTTGAGTAATAGCCATCCTAATGGGCATGATATTAATTTTGCCTTTAATTACAAATTTAATTTATTTAACACATTTAGGGCTATTTAAATTTTTTTTCTTGTGCTGCTTTGGTAGGTAATTATTGGTAAATTGTGGTTTTGATGGCATTTATCCCATCTAATAAATGGAATAAATTTTTCATAATACCTCCTTATTACCTTTTCAGTGTCTGTGGGGTCTGTGGTGACGTCACCTCTTTTATATCTGTTATTAGAAATCTGTGTTTTCTGAAACACAAGTGTTTGAGATCAGTCTTGCCGGAGGCTTATTCGTTTTATTAGTCTTCTTAAAGAATCAGCTTTGACTTTGATTTTCCCTGTTTTGTCCATTTTCTCTTTCATTGATTTCTGCCTTTAGTTTCTGTTATTTCCTTCTTTCTACTTACTTTGCATCCCATTTACTATTTTTCTAGCTTTTTAAGATTGAAACTGGATCATTGATTTGAGATCTTTCTTTCTAATAGAAATTTAAAACTATCAGTTTTCCTCTAAACATTGCTCCAGCTGCATCCCATGAATTTTGATATTTTAAGATTTCATTGTTATTTAGTTCAACATATTTTCTAACTTACCTTAAGACTTACTCATGTAAGTCTGACCTATAGGTTATTTAGAAGTGTGTCGCTTGGGGCACCTGGGTGGTGGCTCAGTTGTTTGGGCATCTGCCTTTGGCTCAGGTCATGATCCCGGGGTCCTGGGATCAAGCCCCACATTGGGCTGCCTGCTCAGCGGGGAGCCTGCTTTTCGCTTTCCTCCCCGCTCATCCTCTTTCTTGCTATCTCTGTCTTTCTCTCTCAAATAAATAAATAAAATATTAAAAAAGAAAAAAGTGTGCTGCTTAATTTCCAAATATGTGGGAACTTTCTGGATATCTTTTTATTTAAAGTTTGGATAAAAAAGCAAGAATCAACATTATGCTCCTATAAGAGAAACACTTTATGTATTTTTTTAAAAGAGAAGCACTTTAAATGTAAACACACAAATGCATTTAAAATGCATATATAACATATAAAACACTGCATAAGACAGCTGGTAGAGTTATATTAATATTAGACAAAGTAGACTTCAAGAAAATAGCTATTACCAGATATAAGGAAGAATATCTATTAATGAGTCAATTCATCAAAAATACTAACATTAAATATTGTTATGGCCAGAAAGCATACTCTATGATTTTAATACTGTGGAATTTACTGAGACTTCTCTTATAGCCCTGCATATATGGTGTGCCTTGGCAAATGTTTCACGTGCACTTGAAAAAAATGTGCATTCGGCTGTTATTAGGTGCAGTGTTCTTTCTGTATGTCATTTAGGTCAAGTTGATAATGTTTAATTCTTCCGTATCCTTATTGATTTTCTGATGGTTTGCTTTCTTAATGTTGTTCTATTTATTACTGAGAGAGAGGTATTAAAATCTCCAAGAATTACTGGGCA
The DNA here is from genome assembly GCF_002007445.2 of Ailuropoda melanoleuca. Taxonomy (NCBI): domain Eukaryota; kingdom Metazoa; phylum Chordata; class Mammalia; order Carnivora; family Ursidae; genus Ailuropoda; species Ailuropoda melanoleuca. The sequence continues at coordinate 140,000,398 of NC_048219.1, read as the reverse complement.
TTTGTTAATTTCTCCTTTTAAAAAGTTCTGTCCATTTTTGCTTCATGTATTTTGAAGCTCTGTTATTATGTACATGCACATTTAGGATTGTATGTCTTGATAAATTGGCTCATCATCAGTAAATATTCCCTTTTATCTCTGTAACAGTCTTTTTGTTTTTTTTAAGTCTATTTTGTTATTAAATAACAAAAATTCAACAGTAAATTTTCAAGATCTAGTTGACTTTATTAACCAATTCACGAATTGGGCAGTATCCCATCTAGCAAGTAGAGAGGAGCTCCAAAGGGCTAGAGAAAGGAAAAGGTTTTTAAAGGTAACAAGGGTGGGGGGTGCCTGGGTGGCTCAGTCGTTAAGCATCTGCCTTTGGCTCAGGGTGTGATCCCAGGGTCCTGGTATCGAACCCCGCATCAGGCTTCCTGCTCCACTGGGAGCCTGCTTCTTCCTCTCCCACTCCCCCTGCTTGGGTTCCCTCTCTTGCTGGCTGTCTCTCTGTCAAATAAATAAATAAAATCTTTTAAATAAATAAATAAAGGTAACGAGGGAGCAGAAAAAGGAAATTATTAGCAAAGAATCCATTATTTTAGGCAAGGTTGCTCTCCTAAGGGGAACTGAAGGGGCCTCTCAATAAAGTCCTTAATGCTGACCAGGACATTCTCATGTTAACTGGTTAAAGGTTACATTTCTGGGGTTTTAAAACAGCAGATGTGTTAGGTTTTAAGTCTTGTTTTACTGACTTGGGGCCTCAACCTAAATGATGCCATTTTGGGCCTGTGGTTTTGTTTTTAACATTATTATTACTATTGTTATTATTATTTTAATACCTACTTCTTTTTTTAAAAAACATTTATGTTTATTTATTTGTCAGAGACAGAGAGAGAGAGTATAGACAGTGGGGAGCAGCAGGCAGAGGGAGAAGCAGGCTCACTGCTGAGCAATGAGCCTGATGTGGGACTCAATCCCAGGACCCTGGGATCACGACCCTAGCTGAAGGCAGATGCCCAACTGACTGAGCCACCCAGGCGTCCCTGTTTGTAATATTATTAATATAGCTCCACCAGTTTTCTCATGTGGCATTTGTATAGTATCTCTTTTTATTTTAAAAAATTTGTGTCTTTATATTTAAAGTGCTTCTCGGGGCGCCTGGGTGGCACAGCAGTTAAGCGTCTGCCTTCGGCTCAGGGTGTGATCCTGGCGTTATGGGATCGAGCCCCACATCAGGCTCCTCCGCTATGAGCCTGCTTCTTCCTCCCACTCCCCCTGCTTGTGTTCCCTCTCTCGCTGGCTCTCTCTATCTCTGTCAAATAAATAAATAAAATCTTTAAAAAAAAATAAATAAAGTGCTTCTCTTATAGACAGTGTATGGTTGAATCTTGCTTTTTCATACAAATTGACCAACTATGTCTTTTAATTGGACTCCATTTACATTTAATGTAATTATTGATATAGTTGGGTTTAAATATGCCATCCTAGTATTTGTTTTCTTACTGTCCCTTTTGTTTTTAGTTCCTCTGTGCCTCCTTTCCTGCCTTCTTTTGGGTGATTGGAATACTTTTAGCTATACTTATTTGTTTTATTTCAAACAAAAATACTACTTCTTCATACACTTTCATTATGCAGATAATATCTTAGTTAAACTTATATTCAAGTTAGGGTATGCCAAAAAAGAGTGAAGAGAGGGTACACAAAGAGAGTGGAACCATCTGGTGGCAGAAATCAACTTTCTCTATCAGAATTCTGTTTGGGGTTGACCCTGCCCATCTTTTCTTTTCCCATCACAAAATGGAACCATGACTTAGTAGACATTAAGCTAACATGATAGTTGTAACATCTCATTTGCCTCCACCAAAGAGCTTGCATTTAGCAGAGAAGGAAAAACAAACAAGAAAAGAGATCTGCACTAGCTATTGAGTATTTTGTTTCTCATCACACACTTTTAAATCATTGTAATCCATGTAACCGGATTGCTGCCTTTTTACTGTCACACTCTTCTGTCACTTCCTTCTTCCTCACTGTAACGATCTTAGGAGCCACCCTGAAAAATGTGAAGTAGTTTCCTTCTAATTAAATTTCTCGGACAAATATCATTTTGGTATTATCAGCCCAACAGTTAATTCCCAAGCAGCTTGGTGCTGCCCTTAGAAGCTTGCGATTTAGTTGAGAAGACATTTATATAATTTTGTTATGTATTTTTCTGTATTGTATTTATTATATAAATGTATCATTTTTATATAATAAAAAAGACAAAGAGCAATACAAGGCTGTGTGTGACTGTTACAGATAATACGTAAGTGAGGTAAGGTGTTTTTGTAGTTAATTAGAAAAACAGCTGCCTAAACAGCTTCCTATGGAGATCTTGATCATTTATAGTGAGAGAAACTCATATCTTTCTTTTCCCTGTCTTCCTCTTCTCTATATAAGATAGATATAGTTAAGTATCACATGATTATTTGAAGATTAAAATTTTATTTTGATTTGACTTTCCTGGGTGGAAAACATTTACCTCATTTTACACTTTTGAGCATGAATTGTCTCTTCCTAGGTATAATCAGTTTTTACTCTTCAGCATACAGATTTTATGAGTAACAGTCAGTGCAGAAAGAGCTCTAAAAATAATTGTGCCTGGGGTGCCTGGGTGGCGCAGTCGTTAAGCGTCTGCCTTCGGCTCAGGGCGTGATCCCGGCTTTTGGGGATCGAGTCCCACATCGGGCTCCTCCGCTGGGAGCCTGCTTCTTCCTCTCCCACTCCCCCTGCTGTGTTCCCTCTCTCGCTGGCTGTCTCTCTGTCACATAAATAAATAAAATCTTTAAAAATAATAATAATAATTGTGCCGGTAAGGTTTGGTTATAGTCTTACGTGGAACACAGGCAGGAGATAAGAACAAAGGCCCCTCAGAGGAAGGGTAGTGGTTGGCAGAGCATTTAATCTCTGCCTCCACGAAGGAGCTTGCATTTAGCAGAGAAGGAAAAACAAACAAGAAAGGAGATCTGCACTAGCTATTGAGTGTTTCCTTTTTCATCACTGTTAGTTACATTTGAATGGAACCATTACGATCTTTTTGGTGTATAACTAAACACTTTTTTTCAAAAGGAATATCTTGAATTTTATGTTTAAAAGCACAATGAGATGTTTTTGACATTCTGCAGTTCATTTTGGAAATCACTATCTTAAAATCCATTGCCTTTCAGTAAGTTGGTAAAGGATGTGCAATACATGTCATTTTTACACAAAATAGTACCTTAGGTAGTCTCTAATATGTATTATATCTACACACCTTTTAGCATCTGTTTCTACCTGGCAGCTTACGGCGTTAGGTTGAATGTTGTGACGAACAACTGAATGGGGATGAAATGCTGAGCAGTCTTACAATGGATTTTCATTAGAAAAAGTAAGCTCTTCAGAGCTTCTTTTTATACTTTTCCATAAGGATTGTAAGCCAACATATTTGTCAGTACATAATTAAGATGACATACTCTTTAAATATTTAAGTTTTTCCAGAAATTGGGATGGACTTGACTAACCAACTGATGATTCTCCTCTTGAGCCAAGATTGTATATTTTTTTTTTAAAAGATTTTATTTATTTATTTGACAGAGAGAGAGACAGCCAGCGAGAGAGGGAACACAAGCAGGGGGAGTGGGAGAAGAAGAAGCAGGCTCATAGTGGAGGAGCCTGAGGTGGGGCTCGATCCCATAACGCTGGGATCATGCCCTGAGCCGAAGGCAGACGGTTAACCGCTGTGCCACCCAGGCGCCCCAAGACTGTATATTTTTCGTACGCAAAAATCTATTTTTACAAATGTATTACTCTTCTTATAAATATATGTGTACAGGGTTGTTAGAACTAAGAATTGCTGGATCATATCTTCAGTATTTACTTATTATTTGACTCAGTTTCATCCTGTTCAATTCAGCCCAGAGAAGGAGATTTAATAGGCTTGTTTTCTTATTTGGCTACTACTGTACTTGGGTTTTTGTTCTAGTGGTCATAAAATATTCCCAAGAAACATGTTCACTTAGAAGTCCCAAACCAAAATAATAAAATCACTTTAAAAAAAACTTTTAATACACAAAATTCAGATCCTAGGCTGACATGCTTTGGCTGTGTGCTAAAAATTAAATGAACAAATACCAAACAAAGCAAAGTTGGCCAAGGTTGTGACTTATGAAGAATGTCAGCCAGTGGTACACACTCTAAATATTCTTTTTCCTTCTCTTGGCCTGAAAATACTTCAGGACAGAAGCTGTCATGCCCACCTTTCATTTAAAAATGTTTAGTTTTCATGTCTTCTCTCAGGTTGTAAACCTTTTGGACCACTTTTTGGCTATTAGGTAAATAATACACTGTGTAATCCATACTGACTGATTAATCATTTGTAACTTTCCAGGTACTGATTCGGATGAATGTGATTTGGAGAAATTCTGTTTCCTGTCTAAGGATAAGAAATGTGCCACATAGATACCAAAGTGGTAATCACCCAGTGGTCCCTCTGGGATCAAGGATTTTAACTGACCCAGCCAAAGTTTTTGAACATAACATGTGGTAAGTTATCTTTCCAGGTCTGATGTTACATATGTATACTAAACATTAACAGTGTTATTATTTTCATTTAGAGCCAAGAAAGGATTTTTAAAGTTGATCAGTGTTGTCAAGGTCCAAAAGGCAGGGTCCTAACTTAAGTGTTGCCAATTCTGAATTTCTTTGCAAATGGAATTGATAAAATGACGTTTCCCAAGTGTTTTCCTCAGCTTTGGGGTTCTTGCAGACCCTCCCTGCCCACCTCTGGTCCTGATTTGCCAGCATATGGTGGGAAGGGAGGCTCTTTTCTAGGTAGAGCCCTCCTCCTGCCCTGCAGGCCCTTCCACCTTTTACAACTACTTGACCGTCAGCAAATATGTATTCAGCATCTGCTGCTTACTGAGACCAAGGAAAACACACTGGTATGACCCTAGTCTGTGCTTTCAGGAAATCTGTACTCTATTTGGAAAGATAGTTATTTATAGGAAAAATTGATAATTAGCAATACATGGCAGCAAATTGTACGTGCCGAATGTGTTCTTATAAAGCGTATACTCTGTATGTCTTACGAGAACAATTAAACAGTGCAAAACCGGGGCGCCTGGGTGGCACATCGGTTAAGCGTCTGCCTTCGGCTCAGGGCGTGATCCCGGCGTTATGGGATCGAGCCCCACATCAGGGCTCCTCTGCTATGAGCCTGCTTCTTCCTCTCCCACTCCCCCTGCTTGTGTTCCCTCTCTCGCTGGCTGTCTCTATCTCTGTTGAATAAATAAATAAAATCTTTAAAAAAAAAACCAAAAAAAACCCAAAAACAAACAAACANGCTTGTGTTCCCTCTCTCGCTGGCTGTCTCTCTCTCTGTTGAATAAATAAATAAAATCTTTAAAAAAAAAACCAAAAAAAACCCAAAAACAAACAAACCAAAAAAAACAGTGCAAAACCACTCCTGTTTTGACATAGGAAGATTTCTTTTTTTTTCTTTTTTCCGTTTCCACTTTATTGATATATAAAGGAAGATTTCTTTAAGTGGAGAAATTGAGATCAGGATTATTTATTCTGTCTCCAGTACATAGTATGGTACCTGACACAAATATTTGTGAAATAATGACTTGGATAGTTCAGGCTGGAGTAAGGGCATTCTTGGTGGGTAGAAAGTCATAAAACACAGAGATAAAGAAGTATAAGGCATATGCAGAAGACCGTGAACAGGATAGTTTGTCTAAAATAATACTCTTCTAGGAGATTTATAGGGATAAAGTTGGAATGATATAGGCCGGGTGTGGCGGTGGGGGCAAGATTGTGTGAATTCTTGAATTCACAGCTGAAGCAGAAGGCATTACAGAGCCACTAAAGAGAAATGGCATTATACATGGGCTATTAAGTACTGTGTATGTATTTGGTTGACAGTGTATTAACTAGACAGATCAGCAGGTGTAACTTAGAAGCAGGAAGGTGCCAATGAGAGAGATTTTGAAGGAAGAATAAATAGAACTTGATGCTTTTGTAGAAAGGAAAAGGAAACATTTGGCTGTGAAGTTTTGACTCTAGATGACTAATGGAAACTTACTAATTAGTTCCACATTATACAGTATGTGGCCACTAGCCAGATGTGGTTATTGAGCACTTGAAACCCGATTAATCTGAATTGAGATGTGCTGTAACATTTTGAAGACTTAGTACAGGCTCTCTCCGCCTTAGCGCCATCTTTTTGGAAACCTCTGCACCATGAGAGCCAAGTGGAGAAAGAAGCAAATGTGCAGGCTGAAGTGTAAAAGAAGAAAGATAAGGCAGAGGTCCAAGTAAACCTCTAGCTTGTGCAACCATGGAAGCCACAGGAGCAGAAATAAGGAAAGCCAGAGGCCAGAGACGCTGGTACAAATTGTTGAACTGCGTATCTACTTTCTAGAACAACCATCATCTGATCTCAAGGACTACCTTTGAGAGACCCACCTTGCTTATACCAAAACATTCCCTTTTGGTCCTTTGCCCTGGACCTGTGACTTTCAAGACTAATTCTGTTTTCATTTGTAGCAGAATATAACACATGTACAATAAATCATCTCTTCTGTCTTAGCTGAAGAAAAAAAAAGATAGTACAAAAAGAAAGGGTAAAATATATCATTAACTATTTTTATACTGAACTGCATGTTGATGATACTATTTTGGACATATTGAGTTAAAATATATTATTAATATTTCATTTCTTTTAGCTTTTTAAAACATGGATACTTGAAAATTTTAAATTACATCTGTGACTGACGTTATACTTTCTCAGACAGTTGCTGAATTAAACTACTTTGCCTGCCATCACCAATATGGACAGTTACAGTAGGCCGTGAGATCATGGCCAGGCAATTAAACCTCCACAGGAACTGCTGGTCCTAGGCAAGCTCTTCGTTCACCAATTTTTGGTTCTTCGTTAGAGTTTAGTGAGTTAGCAGTCTGTGTTCTCTTTTTCTGTCTACTTCACGAACTCTTTTGTTTAAGGTTCCTGCCTACCCATTTAAGTTCTGTTTTGTCATAGGTTCTCGGGGAAGCAAGGGTCCTATGGGTCAGTGCCCCTTAAGCACTGTGGGCTAGCTTTGGGATGCTGCACAAGAATCCGTTGGGAAGTTATTATTTCACTAGGTCTAGACGCCCAGGAATTCATAATTTGAAAAAGCTCTTTTAGTAATTCTGTTGAGCAGCCAGGTTTAGGAATCTTTGATCCAGTCCAGTGGTTTTCACACTTCTCTTTAGCAGTAGAATTTTTTTCCGAGTGAAGTCCTAACATGGAATCCCAATATTTAAAAGGTAAAAACAAACCTGGTCTTAATGAAGTAGGTATAGAGGCCTGGGGCATCAACAGCTCCACCTCCCATTTCTCCCCTCACCCCCTCACTGTAGCAGCCTCATGGATTTTTAGGGTTCTGTTGATCAAAGTTTGAAAAACCTTGTCTAGTCCCGAGAGCTATCCTCCACAGCATACCCCCTTAAAGGGTATGCAGCCTGTGCCAGGATACTTGTAGTGAACTCTCTCCGAAGGCAGATTCATACTGTAATAATAAAAATAATTTCCTCCAAACGAAGAGGAAAGTATTTGCTTCCTGTCATCTCCTTAATTACCTGTTGTTTTGTTGCATTTTGTTTTTGTTTTTTTGGGGGGTGGGGGTTTGGTTTTGTTTTGTTTGTTTGTTTTCTTCAAAGAGAAGATTTTTAAATTAAACTGAAAACCAGAAGAGTGGTTGACTTTCCCCTTCCTTCAGGTCCACAGTTCTGTCCAAAAGTTCTGACTTCCTTATTTTCTCCTTTGTGTTTAAGAATAATGTTTCTTCCCTTGCTGAATTTTGATTTTTAAAAGGTGTTTCTAGAAAACTACTATACCTGTCAGTTTTCTCTCAGAGATGTAGAATTGTCTACAATTTATTTTTCCGTTTAGCCTCTAGTTTAGTTAGTACTATTTCTATATGGCTCTCTTTTTAATAAAAATATTTTTTGAGGAAAAAATAAAGGTACCCATTTTTTATTCAGTTTCTAATATACTGAGAAAGAATTGCCCTCCAGATCCTGTATATTTGGGTTACTAGTATTTACATCTCCCTATAGTCTTATTTTTTAATAATTTAGTGAAGTGAATTTCACATAACATAAAAGTAACTGTTTTAAAGTAAACAGTTTAGTGGCACTGATTAAATTCATGATTTTACGTAACTAGCACCTGTGTCTCATTCTAAACATTTCCATCAATCCCAAGTAAAGTCCCTTACCCATTAAGCGGTTTATCTTCATGCTACCGTTCCCCAAGCCCCTGGCAATCACCAGTCTGTGTTCTAGCTCCATGGATTCACCTCTTCTGGATATTTCATATAAAAAGGATCTTATAATATGTGACCTTTTGTGTCTGGCTTCTTTCACTTAGCATAATGTCTTGGAGGTTCATCCACATTGTAGCCTTTGTCTCTACTTCATTTCTTTTTATGACTGAATAATATTCCATTTGTGTATATACCACAACTGGTTTATTCATTCATCCACTGACAGACATTTGGGCTATTTCTGCCTTTTGCTTCTTGTAATTAGAGCTGCTGTGAACATGCATGTACATGAACTTGTTTGAGTCTTTGTTTTCAGTTCTTTGAGGTATATACCTAGGAATGGAATTTCAGGGTCATATGATAATTCTGTGTTAACTTTTTGAGGGCTTGCCAAGCTGTTTTCCACAGTGACTGAAACATTTTACATTCTGCTTAAAGTCTTTTAATTATACTTAGCACAATTTTTAATTTGGGGGAGCAACTAACGTAAAATTATATTCAGAATGCTTTTAAGACGTGTTACCAGAGATCTGTCTATAGTCAGCAAATTACAGTTACTTGGAAAAATCATTCCTTATTTTACACTGCTCCTGGTTTAAGTGTGTAGTTATTTTTCAGAAGATCCTGGAAATTTATAAGGAAGTAATAAACACATATAATTATATGACTAAATCACCTAGGCCAGTGGCTTTAAGCTTTTTAGCATGATCCACAGTAAGAGGTACAGTTTATATCATGGACAGGTAACATGTAAACATAACATTTGCACATATATGAAACAGGAACAAAAGCTTCTTGTACAGTTTTACCATGTGAGACATTCACTAATAGCTTCCATTTGTTCTATTCTACTCCATTTCTGTTTCTTTCTCATTTTAAGTGTTGGTTAGATTAATGAAGTTGACTTTATGACTCACTAAAAGGATCATGACCTTTAGTTTAAAAAATACTGAGCTAAACCTTTCTCTGTAGATCCAGCATAGGACCTGTATGCTGCAACATGACTTCCTATTTTAAAATAAAAGACTATTTACAGAATTCCAATAGAGTTAACTATCAGGATATCTTTCTTATTATATGGTCTGAATTTTCCTTATGTATTATCTGATTCCTCTTACCTTGTTTCATACATAGTTCTTTAATACAGTTAATAAATATTTTCTTTATCTGTCTCCATTATAACATTTGTCATGAGAAGTAGTCTAAATGTTGAGAGCACTGACTGACTAGTTGTTAACCTTGGGAAGTTACTCTGTGCCTTGGTTTCTTCATCTTTAAAATGGGATAATAATAGTATTATCTACCTCAAAAGGCTATTGTAAGGATTAAATTAATATAAAAAATATAAAAGGTATGCACATAGTAAATAAGCAATGCATAAGAATTAGCTATCATATTATTATTATTTTCTAACATGTACTTAAGTTTCTTATGTATTTGTTTTTTCCTCTGGCCTTTTTCACTAAGTATAATTATTTTGAGATTATCTGTGTTGTTGCATGTTATCAATAATTTGCTCATTTTTTATTGTTAATATAAAACTCATGAGAATATATAAAATCTCTGAAAATTCAGTCAACAAAGACTTATAATGAGAATATATAAAAAGCTCTCAAAATCAATAAACAAGCAGCCCAATAAAAATGGGCATAATATTTGAACAGACACTTCACCAAAGAAGATACACAGGTAATAAGCATATGAAAGGATGATCATTAGGATTAGTCATTTCGGAAATGCAAATGAAAGTCACAATGAAGTACCACTACAAACTTACTAGAATAGCTAAATTCAAAATACTGCCCTGAGTGTTGGAGAGGATGTAGAGGAACTGGAACTTTTATATACTTTTGGTGGGAATATAAAATGGTATAACCACGTTGGAAAACAGCTTGAGTGTTTCTTAAAAAATTAAACCTAAGTGTGAAATATGATTCAGCTATTCCATTCCTGGATATTTACCCAAGAGAAAAGAACGTGTATGTCCATACAAATACTTATACATGATTATTTATAGCAGCTTTATTTTTAATAGCTAAATTTGGAAATAACCCAAATGCCCATGAACAAATAATGGACAAACTGTGTACTATATATATAGAATACTAAGTAATAAAAAGAAATGAGCTAGGGGCGCCTGGGTGGCACAGCGGTTGGGCGTCTGCCTTCGGCTCGGGGCGTGATCCCGGCGTTGTGGGATCGAGCCCCACATCGGGCTCCTCTGCTGTGAGCCTGCTTTCCTCTCCCACTCCCCCTGCTTGTGTTCCCTCTCTCACTGGCTGTCTCTGTCTCTGTCCAATAAATAAATAAAATCTTAAAAAAAAAAAAAAGAAATGAGCTATTGATAAACAACAATATGGATGAATTTAAAAATAATTATGCCGAGTGAAAGAAACTAAAAATAGAGTATATATTATACTCTTAGTACTATATTAGAAAATGCAAAGTAATATGTAGAGACAGGAAGCAGATCAGTGGTTGTCAGTGGAGTTGGGGGGTGGTGATATGAAAGAGGGGACTGGAAAGGAGGAATTATAAAGATGCACAGGGAACCTTTTTTTTCTAAGATTGTATTTATTTATTTGAGCGAGAGAGAGAACATGCGAGAGCATGCACGACTGGGGGGGTGTAGAGGGAGAGAGACAAGCAGACTCCTCTGCTGAGCAGGGAGCCCAATGCGGAGCTCAATCCCAAAACCCTGAGATCATGACCTGAGCTGAAGTCAGACACTTAACTCACTGAGCCACCCAAGCACCCCTAACAGAGAAACTTTTGAGGGTGATGGATGTATTCATTATCTTGATTATGGTGATGGTTTCATGAGTGTCCCCGTATTTCAGAACTTACCAAATTGTGCACTTAAATATGTGCAGTTTACTGTATGTCATTTATACCTCAATAAAATCATGAAAAATATGGTTCTATCCATACTTTGGAAAATAATATAGCAGTTAATAAAAATAAGAGAGATCTATGTATTTTGATATCAAGAGATGGCTATGATATGTCATTAAACAGAGCAAGTTGCAGAAAAGTATCTTTAGTTGGTCTCATTTTTATTAAGGAATTCTTGTACATGTGCTACATGTGTATATAAATCTTTGTTTTTATATGCATAGAAGTCTGGAAATGTCCACATCATACTGATAAGTGTTTATCTCAGGAATGGGCATGAGGATGAGAGAGAGTAGAGATTAAACTTTATATTTTATATGCATTAGTATTGTTTGAATTTTTTCTAAAGAATGCCCTCCATGTACCTGTTCCTGTCTCACTATCTACCTGATAAATTCTTTATTCTTTAATAACCAATTACAACTCCTCATCTCATTAACAATTTTGAGTTCTACCAAATCTTCTTCATCTTTATGTCTCCAGTTCACAGCTCAGTGCCTGAAAGATATAGGTTCTCAATAAATGTTTAATGAGGGAAGTGGGTACTGGTTTCTTCCAGCAGCCGTGATCTCTATTCCATTATATGCAGAAATGGGAAGGCATTATACCTTTGTGTCTTTTGTAAGTCATTCATTCCTAAGTAAGAAACTGATATACTAATAAAAATAATCAATGCAAATATTTTTTATAGCCAAAAAGAGAAGTGGGCAGCCAGGAGTCATAAGTATGAGTTAGTGTCAATAGTAGAACAAATTTAATTGAAATTAGTTAAATTATTAGCTGATATACCTATAACAACTGTATTGCATCCGAGGCTCACATTTGTTTCACTGATTAACATCTCTGAAATCATGATACATCTTACAATTGTAATTGGAGTGTTTTTTCCTTTCTTACTGGTACAGAAAATAGTGGTATCTTAGATTTGAAGAAATAGAATAATTATAATTTCAAAGTACTTAATTATATACCATTTTGAGAATTATAACTCTTATTTTACTAATACAAAAACTGAGACATAAAATTTAAATGATTTTTCGCTACCATATATCGAAGTTAACATATGTAATATTTGTTATATTGTCAGAAAAGCATTTAAACCTTTTGCTATATGGATAAATGGACAGTAGACTTAGGAAGTTGATCCAGGAGAAAGTTGCATTGAACATATGGGGAAATAGACAACAGTAAAAGGAGTACAAATTAAACAATAAGTTCCCTTTTATATCTATTAAAATAGTATCAAAAAGAAAAAGAGGGTGGGGGGCCTGGGTGGCTCAGTCGGTTAAGCATCCAACTCTTGATTTTGGCTCAGGTCATGAGGTCAGGGTCAGGAGATGGAGCTGTGGGGCTCCACCCTGGGCATGGAGCCTGCTTAAGAGTCTCTTCTCTCCCCGCTCTCCCTCCGCCCCTCCCTGCTGTCTTTATCTTTCTCTCTTAAAAAAAAAAAAAGAGAGAAATTTCAAATAACACTCAATCCTGATTAGCATTGTAAATTAATATAATCTGGTTATCTTTCGAGATTTTTTTATTTGTCTCATTTCTTTTATTTACTAGCTTTTTAGCTATACATATTTATATTATTTTTACATATTATTCTAGAAAAATAGTTTCAAAATTTTGGTCTCAGAACCCCTTTTCACGCAAATCTTTGAGGATCTGAAAAAACTTATTTATCTGAATTGTATCTATTGATTTTTTCCTTATTAGAAATTAAAACTGAGACATTAAAATATTTAATTCATTATAAAACAACAATTATCAATCCATTGCATGTCACATAAATTACATATTTTAATGAAAATATCTGTTTGTTTCCCCCAAAAGAGTAGCATTTTTTTTTTTTTAAGATTTTATTTATTTGACAGAGAAAGAGCACAAGCAGGGGGAGCAGGGCAGGCAGAGGGATAGCAAGAAGCAGGTTCCCTGCTGAGCAGGGAGCCCGAGGCAGAGCTTGATCCCAGGACCCTGGGATCATGACCTGAGCCAAAGGCAGCTCCTTAACCAACTGAGCCACCCAGGCGCCCCATCTCTAATGCTGGATTAATGGAATAAGCTGGATTCTCGTTTTTGCTTGTGCATCCCATCTGTTGTACCCCCAGCACAGAACCTGATGCAGGGCTTAATCCTACCACTCTGAGATCATTATCTGAGCCAAAATCAAGAGTCTGACACTTAACCGACTGAGCCACCCAGTCATCCCTCATTTTACTTACTTTTAAGACATGCCAGATACCCAAGTCTGAATAACTATAATTTGTCTACAGTTCCTCTTTCAACTAAAAATAGCATTCTCCGAAAAAACAAAAAACAAAAAAAGCAGATAATTCAGTTCACAGTGCAAACAATTATACAAATGCTTTTCTACAAGTCAGTCATTGTACTTGAGAATGCAGCAAAAGTCCTTTATGCGTGCCTCCTGTTTTGTTTGAATATTAAACATGTTACCCAAGGGTCAGTATTTTATAAAATAGTTTTTACTGATTTATCAGCCACTTCTTCAGTGAATTAGACTTTTTAAACAAAAATTGGTGAATTCTTTACCACCCACTGGTTGGTGGTCTAGAATCAATGACCACTGGTACATTTTGGTGCCACTGTCTTGTTTCATACTGGGCAGTTGCACTTTGTTGCACCACCATTGTTTTTATACTATCAGTGCAAATGTCAATACAGTGAAAAAGGCAAATAGCATATATAGAATAGTTTTGACTTAGTGAACCACTGGAAAGGGTGGACAAAACTTTGAAACCATAGTCCTAGGATTACAGTGTTACTGTAATTATTTTAAGTTACTTCCTCAACTTGATACAGTCTACTCAGAATTAATATTGTGAGGGGCACCTGGGTGGCACAGTTAAGTGTCTGACTCTTGGTTTTGGCTCAGGTCATGATCTCTAGGTCCTAGGATTGAGCCCCATGTCGGCTCCGCACTCAGTATGGAGTCTGCTTGAGATCCCCTCTGCCTCTCTCCCTCCCCACCATGCTCTCTCTCTCTTAAAGAATAAATAAATCTTAAAAAAGAATTACTATTGTACCACATAATATAAATGTAAGAAGATTACAATAATATGATTCTACTTACCCATTCAATCTGTGTTATACTGTTGCCATATAGTTTACTTCTATATATGTTGTAAGCTCTAGAATTCATTGTTACCATTTTTGCTACATATAGTTAGTAATTTTTTAAAGAAATTAAGAAAAAGTATAAAAACATTGTCTTTTATAGTTAACACATATTTATCATTTCTGGTCTCTTTATTCTGCCCTATGCATCTGAGTCTCCATCTAGTACCATTTTCCTTTAGCCTAAAGAACTTTCTTTAACATTTCTTGTATTATCGATTCTGCTGGCAACAAATTCTTTTAAATTTTGTTTATCCAAAAATGTTTTTATTTTTAAATTCTGAAAGATATTTTCACTTCATATAGAATTCTAGATTGACAGACTTTTTTCTTTCAGTACTTTAAAGATGTCATTCATTTGTGTTCTGCCTCCATTGTTTCTAATGAGAAGTCAGCTGGTGTTTGCATTGCTTTTGGCCTGTCTATAATAGTTCCTCTTAATATTTTTTTTTTAAAGATTTTATTTATTTAGAGACAGCCAGAGAGAGAGGGAACAGAAGCAGGGGGAGTGGGAGAGGAAGAAGCAGGCTCACAGCACAGGAGCCCGATGTGGGGCTCGATCCCAGAACGCCGGGACCACGCCCTGAGCCAAAGGCAGACGCTTAACCGCTGTGCCACCCAGGCGCCCCTTAATATTTCTTTTTATCTTTGATTTTTAGCAGTTTTCTGTGTATTTATCATGCCTGGGGTTTGCTTTGCTTCCTGGATTTATTTTTTTTAATCAAATTTGGAAAAACTTTAGTCACTATTTCTTCAGGTTTTGTTTTTGTTTTTGTTTTCTTATTCACTCTGTCTCTTCTATTACTGGGCCTTCAACTTGTATGTTTCTTAGACCCAATTGGTATCATCCCATAGATTATAAAGACTTGTACATTTTTTTTCCAATTTTTTTTCTCTGTTCTCAGTTTGGATAATTTCTACACCTTCAAGTCTTTAAGTTCACTGACCTTTTTTTCATCTCAGATATTTTATATGGGTTAGTTCTAGAATTTCCTTTTAGTAGTTTCCATTTCTTTGCAGAGGTGTCCCCATCTATTCATCCATTCTGTCCATCTTTTCCTTTAAATCTTTGAAATCTTTGAACATTTTAAAAAGCTATTTTGTACTAATTCTAACATTTGTGTGCTAATTCTAACATTTGAGTTTTCTTAGTCTGTATTTATGGCTGCCTTTTCTCTTGATTAGGGATCACATTTTCTACTTCTTCACATGCTAATAGTTTTGATTGTGTGGTGGACATTATGGATGATATCTTATGTGGAATCTGGATTATGTTTTCTTACTTTAAAGGCATTGAATTTTTTCTGGCAAGTGGTTGAATTACTGCCAAATCTTTTTGGTCAGGTGAGATATAATTTTTAAATTTTTTTAATTTAAATTCAATCTAGTTAACATATAGTGTATCATTAGCTTCAGGGGTAGAATTTAGTGAACAAGCAGTGCTCATTTCATCAAGTGCCCCCCCTTAATGCCCATCACCCAATTACCCCATCCCGCCACCCTCCTCCCCTCCAGCCACCCTCAATTTATTTCCTGTAGTTAAGAGTTTCATATGTATTGCCAAGCAACGCACTGCCTATGTCCGGTCAGTTCTCTTTTTGCTACCTTCACCCCCAGAATCCTCTCTGTACATCAGGACCTGTGGAGTCTGTCCTGTTGGTGAATAGCCAGCACTAGTTAAACACTAGGAGAACTCCCTTGCAGATTTTAGGAGCCTACCCCTCTGTCCAGCCCCCTTTTCTTCAGTATTCTAATGCACAAAGTCTTACCACCTCAGCGACTCTGAACCCTGATCTCTGCCTTCCAGCTCACAAAAGTGCCACTCAGTGAGACAGCCACTCTCTGCTTGGGCTCTACCTATGCACTATAGTCTAGAACATGTTCCTGACAGAAAACGAGGGTGAATGTGGGGACTGACCTTTTGTTTTTCTCTTCTTTTAAGGATCACAGTCCTGCACTGTCTGAAGTGTAATCCAGTGCCTAAAACAATTCCTTCATATATTTTTTCCAGTTTTATCATTGTTTTTGGTAGGAGGGTAAACCCATTATGACATACTCTGTCATGGCCAAAATTACAAGTCCTATTCAGCAGTTCTAAGTAATAATTATGATTTTATAGCTATATAGAAAAATGTTTGTGTATATACACATATGTACACAAATATAGGAAAGGAACTTGAAAAATTAAGAACTGTTAATCTGTTAGGATATTAAAAATGAAAGGTAAAACTTTTTAAATTTTTCCATTATTATAAATGTAACTGTGTAATATAAATGTAACTGTGTAATAAATATGATTTTGTTATGGAATTAAGGATTATTGAATTAATTTTAAGCTGAAACTAATAACCTCCATTTCATCCTTTTACCTAGGAATATATATTTTTAAAGATTTATTTTTGAGAGAGTGAGAGAGAACATAGATGGGGGCAGAAGGAGAGGGGGAGAGAGTCCCAAGCAAGTCCCAAGAGAGTCTATGCTGAGCATAGAGCCTGATGCAGTTCTCAATCCCATGATCCTGAGATCATGACCTGAGCTGAAACCAAGAGTTGGACGCCCAGCCAACTGTGCCACCAGGAAGAATATCTTATTTTTAATTCATTAGTTACCTAAAATTTGTTAAATTTGCCTTTAAATTTTTTTTTATAATGAGACTTTTATATACACAGTAAATGTCAAAGACAGGAAAACATTCTATCCATATAGATTGCACTGGGTACTTTGGTTTATATGTGATTATTAAAAATTATAATTGTACACGGCACCACATTTGGCAGAATTTTCAATATGTAGGATCCTCAAATATGTTAGTACCCAAGCTAAACAATTGGGGTCTATGTATGTGTCTGTGTGTTTTAACTTTTCCAAACCAAACCAAATGCACAGTTATTTAGACTATTATTGCAATCAACTGGGAAAGCAAGGAATCATCATTCAATTACACTTTACATATAGAAGGAATAGGAAATACATATGCACATTCATGAACTGAGGTCATTAAGACTCACGACTACTATAAAATTATAGGACAAATTCTACAAACCATGTTATAAAAATTTCTTGCTCAAAAATCCTGTCTTTTATTTTTGAGATTTCTTTTTCTCAAATTCAAGTTTTCAGGAAAAATATTAAGTATATTTTATATTTTCTACTCAATTCTCTTTTTTTAAGAAAACATATCTTCTTTTTTATTATATGGATTGCTGAATTTTCTCTTAAGGATGATATAAAGCTTTAATGACAGTTGTTAATATATAGTTTTTTTTAAGTCACCTCTAGTTGAAGGGCACCAGGGTGGCTCAGTTGGTTAAGTGTCCCACTCTTGATTTGGCTCAGGTCATGATCTCAGGGTTGTGAAGTCAAGGCCCGCATTGGGCTCCATGCTGGGCATAAAGCCTGCTTAATATTCTCTCTCTCCCTCTGCCCCTCTACCCACCCACCAAAAAAAAATTACCTCTAGTTGAAGCAGCTTTATAATATTAAGGAAATTTTAAGACCGTTATCTCTTAATTCCACCATTCTAACATACTTGTTTTTATTTTACCCAATGTCTCTATAGTTTTATTTAGTTGTGATTATAATACATATACAATTTTTGGATCTGCTGTTTTAACCTCACGTTTCATAAACACTTTTCCATGTTGGCACATAAGCTTCATATTTATCATTTTAAATATCTGCATAATATTCCTTTAAGTTACCGTAATTTTTTCCTTACCCTATCACTGAGATTATTTCCAATTTTTTGCTATTATATTTGGTATTCTAGTGATTATCATTTTACAGGTACTTCTCTATATAGAATTTCTCTGTTCTTTTGAGTTACTTTGTTATACTAATTCCCGGAAGCACAACTCATAGGTCAAATAGTATGAACCATTTTTTTTCCTTTGGTGGTAATGGCAGTGGTTGTTAAATACCTGATTATTTCAGTTCGTTAGTTATTTGTCTCTATGCTTAAATTCTATTGAAATTGTATTTATTACTTACAAACCCGAATGGTTCTTATTGCTGTCTGTTGGGTTTTTGTATATGTGAATCAGACTCTTCTAATATAAAGAAATGCCATAAAGCAGCAGGTCTAAAGGAAGTCTCCATAAATATAGTAGGAATGTTTTATAGGTTTCTGTAGGGATTCTGTAACTATACAGTGGAAAATCTGTTCTGCAGGGGCTTAAGGTATAATATTCCCCTCACTTAGCAGTTAAGAAAATGAAGCAACATAAAGAACAGTGTACGGAAGTGAGAGCAATTTAAGAAATAACTAAATCTATTAAATACTAAGGAAGAAGCAAGTTTAACAGTTTAAAACAAATGCGTAAGCTAACGGCCATATATATATATGCTTAATGTCTCAAAGCTTGGTGTTTTTTTTTACAGGGAAATGGATTGTTCTATTTTCTTTCTTATATGCTGTAGAAATTTATAGATGAGAAACTTGTACCCAGCCTTAGTAATCCTATTTTTTCAATAAATTACTTGTTGCCTTTAATATCATAACTATCATTTAATAACACTCTGTATGTATTTATATATACAGAGTATAAAATATAATTGCCAGCTCCAAGTTATGTATGTGATTGCTCACATATATTAAAATAAGTCAAAACAAAAATCTGGGTTTTTTTTTTTAAGATTTTATTTATTTGAGAGAGAGAGAGCATGAGCCGGGGTGGGGGGGGGGACAGAGGGAGAAGCAGACTCCCCACTGAGCAGGGAGCCTGACAGATACAGGGCTCCATCCCAGGACCCTGAGATCATGACCTGAGCCAAAGGCAGCCACTTGACTGAGCCACCAGGTACCCCCAAAAATCTGTTCTCATTAAAGCAAGTGGACAAAGCTGCTTAATAATTATTTGGGCTGTGAATGATTTTTACTTGAAATAATGGTAGTTAAATTTTCATCTTTGGAACTCTGATTTTTTAACATTATCATTTACTTTTCCTGAAATTTCAATATATCAGTTTTGATCCTTCTTAAAGGAAAGCAGTTTCCTATCTTTAGGTGGTGTATTTATAGCCAGGTCACTGGAATATACCCTCTCATATCTGATTGCATAAACATGACTTAAAAGAGTACCAAGCTTATCATCATTCCACCCAAAGCAACTCCTTATTCTGTCTTGGTTACCCCCCTGCCACACACACACACACACACACACACACACACACACGCACACACACACACACACACACACTGTCCCTTGGTACTCTGTTTTAAGACCTTAGAATCATTCTTGACTCTATTCTTCTTTATCTCCCAGCAGCTAGGTCACAGATACTGGTCACAGAAACCAGTTTTTGTCACAGTGGCTCCCCCTCTGCTCTGCCTTTCTGTTTGCAGTCACCACCACCTTGGTCCTGGGATTCCTTACTCCTAGACCACTGCAACAGACTTTTCATTTGTCTCCCTTCCACCAATCCTTCCCCACTTCATTTTATCTTATACATTACTAAACTATTCACACTTAAGATCTTTGGAATCTGACCATTACGCAGCTGCCAGCTTCATAATGAAACGTATAAATTGCCCCAACTCCCTTCCCCCTAACCTGAGCCCAAACTCACCTCCTTCTCAAGGCTTCCTATTTGCCCCAGCTGTCGTTAATTGGCTACATTTACATACAATAGATGCTCACCAAGTGGGCTACATTGTATTATAATTTACATATTATCATTGATGATATCAATGTATTATTATTACATTGTTAATCTGCCTGTATCAGGAGCATATAAACCCCATTATGGCCAAGGATTAAGTCTTAAATCTCTCAGTATCCCCCACTGTCTTAGTAGACAGTAATAGACTACTGGTCAAGAGGATGGACTTTGAAGTGAGACAAAACTGGGTTTGAATTCTGGCTCTGTCACTTAATGGCTATATGACCTTGAATAAGTTCCTAAATTTCTGTTTCCTCTTATGCAAAATGAGAATGATTATAAACCCCTCATAGGGTTTTTCAAAGGATTAAATAAGACATATATGTATGTGCACAATGCCTACCAATATAATCAATAATAATAGTAATTATCATAATAATTATGATCATACTAAGTGCTCAGTTAATGTTTGTCAACCACCATTATGATACATGTCAAGAATTTGATATTTCACCCTCTTTTCATCAGTGAGATAGCTACACGTATATGATAATAATGTGAGAGATTTTTCTTACAGTTATCAGTAGGCTACATGGAGCTTGAATTTTGGATATGTGGCTTCTTTGTTGTTTAGAAAATGGTTTATTCAGGAAATTACATCACTCATTTATAACCTTACCTATTGCAAAAAAGGAAATACAAATTTTGTAAGAACAAACCCCCAAAACCCCCACCTTTTTTGTATGAAGATGTTGCTTCTATTCCGTGAAGACATTTTAGCAGCAGAAAATAATATCGTCTCACATAGGAAGTATAAATTTTGAAACTGAAAATACTTATAGAAAGTGCCAGATCTTGGAAAGTTGACCTTCTTATATACTATATCAACTATTCTGTTATTTAAATGTTAAAGAATCCATTTACAGAAATTAAGGGAACCAGTAAGATAAATCTAAAGTTACTTAAAAGACTGGGGGTACCAAAAACAAATAATCCAGTCAAGGAATGGACAGAAGACATGAGCAGACAATTCTCCAAAGAAGACATACAAATGGCTAACAGACACATGAAAAAATGTTCAACATCACTAGCCATCAGGGAAATACAAATCAAAACCACAATGAGGCACCACCTTACACCATCAGAATGGCCAAAATTAACAAGACAGGGAACAACAAATGTTGGTGAGGATGTGGAGGAAAGGGGAACCCTCTTCTTACACTGTTGGTGGAAATGCAAGCTGGTATAGCCACTCTGGAAAACAGTATGGAGGTTCCTCAAGGCATTAAAAATAGAGCTACCCTATGACCCAGCAATTGCATTACTAGGTATTTATCCCAAAGATACAGATGTAGTGAAAAGAAGGAGCACATGCACCCCAATGTTCATAGCAGCAATGTCCACAATAGCCAAACTGTGAACGGAGCTGAGATGTCCTTCAACAGATGAACGGATAAAGAAGATGTGGTTCGTATATACAATGGAATATTACTCAGCCATCAGAAAGGCTGAATACCCACCATTTGCGTGACATGGATGAAACTGGAGGGGATTATACTAAGTGAAATAAGTCAAGCAGAGAAGGACAATTATCATATGGTTTCACTCATGTGAAACATAAGGAATAGAACAGAGGACCACAGGAGAAGGGAGGGAAAATTGAATGGGAAGAAATCAGAGAGGGAGACAAAACCATGAGAGACTCTGGACTATGGGAACCAAACTGAGGGTTACAGAAGGGGGTGGGATGGGGTAACAGGGTGATGGGTATTAAGGAGGGCACCTGTGGTGATAAGCACTGGGTGTTACACGCAACTAATGAATTGTTGAACACCACATCAAAAACTAATAATGTACTATATGTTGGCTGACTAAACGTAATTTAAAAAATGAGGGTAAGTACAAAATATTTTAAAACATATCTCTTTGATAGTAAAGCATTAGAATATAAGTATTATAAAAGATTAAAAAACTACTAAAGAATGCCATATTCATAAATGAACAAAAAGGCAAATAAATTTAGCCTTAGAGTAAAATACACCAAACCATACTAGCACCCAAATAATCATGCGCCATAGTGCTCCTGAGACATGACTTAAGCAGTTATTTCCAAAAGGTGGTTGGGGCTTGCCACACAGCCACATTTTAACAGAAGAACTGTAGGAGTTCCAGGGTTGTACCAGCACTATCAGAAGAAACATCTAACACAAAATATAGTCATTCAACATGGAATTAGTTTGTATCATTTGCCTTTGATTATTTTAGAATGAAAGATGTATCCCTTGTCACCCTTCTTCTGCCTTCAATTATGAAGCAGGTTTTACAACCTTTTCATTTTTTGATAGGGATCACATGCAATGGTCTGAAGAAGAAAAAGCAGCAGCCAGAAAAAAAGTAGAGGAAAACTCAGCTGTGCGAGTCCTTCTGGAAGAACAAGGTAGGCAACTGCATGTTGTAGCTCCTGGAGGCTGGTTTTTCTGTTCAGCCTTCCACTGATTCAGTTCACATGTTCTCCTCCTAATTGTGTCATTGCTCTGGAGAGTTTTTGGCTTCTACCCATGCCAATCCACTTGCTCCATTTGGGAGAATTCCATTATTCTAGTGTAGTGGGACCAAAGTTAGTGAAATTAATTATGGATTGACTCTTTAGTTGCCGTTTTGGTAACCATAGTATTACCTTTTTCTGGGAGATACACATAAGGAAATTTTAAAATTTCCCTCTTGCTATACATCTTTTAGTCTGCTGTTGTGCATTGTATTTAACAGGAGTATTTAACAAATTCAGAAACTTTGAGCAAATATGGTAAAGTCATATCCAAATGTTATGGCCTTTTAGGCTAAACATCAAGTTTCATAAGGATTCAAGGTACTTTTCTTGGAGGCTTTTTGATATTGCAAGTTTAATTGAGGTAAGACCTTGTCAACCTTCAAAGCTGGCTTCTAAAAAAAATTGGCTAATGCTACTATCACAAAAACAGAAAATAACAACCGTTGGTGAAGATGTGGAGAAATCTTAGGTGCTGTGGAATTGGTAAAATTGTAAAATGGTGCGACCTCTATGGAAAACAGTATGGAAGTTCCTAAGAAAATTATAAATGGATCTACCATATGATTGAGAAATCCCACCTCGATATATAGCCAAAAGAATTGAAAACAGGGTCTTGAAGATATATTCATACACCTGTGTTCATAGCAACACTAGTCACAACAGGCAAAAGGTAGAAGCAACCCAGATGTCCATTGACAGATAAATAGATAAACAAAATGTGGCATATACACACAATGGAGTATTAGCCTTGAAGAGGAAGAAGATCCTGTCACATTCTATGACATGGATGAACCTTGAGAATATTATGCTAAATGAAATAAGCCAGTCACAAAAAAGGCAAAAACTATATGATTCCACTTATATGAGGTATCTAAAGTAGTCAGATTCATAGAAACAGAAAGTAGAATGGTGGTTACCAGGGGCTGGGGGGAAGAGGAAACACAGAGTTGTTGTTTAACAGATACAGAGTTTCAGATTTGCAAGATGAAAAAGCTGTGGACATCTGTTTCATAACCAAGTGAGTATACATAACACTACTGGACTGTATACTAAAAAATGGTTAAGATGGCAAATTTTATGTTGTGTATTTCTTTTTTTTTTTTTTTTTTTTTAAGTTTTTTTTTTTTTATCTGACAGAGTNTTTATTTATTTATCTGACAGAGATAGAGACAGCCAGCGAGAGAGGGAACACAAGCAGGGGGAGTGGGAGAGGAAGAAGCAGGCTCACAGCAGAGGAGTCTGATGTGGGGCTCGATCCCAGAACGCCGGGATCATGCCCTGAGCCGAAGGCAGACGCTTAACCGTCTGTGCCACCCGGGTGCCCCTATGTTGTGTATTTCTTACCACATTTTTTTTTTAAAGAACACTAAAAAAAATTTGGTCTGTGTCCTCACTGCCATAGCTAGGAACCCATATACACTTTGACCAACACATGTACTCTCGAGATAAGCTTTTCTACCTTGTTTTTCTTAAAATGATTTCCCCCTTAAAACATGTTGGTTCTTTTTTCTTTAAAAAAAAAAAAAGTTTATTGAAGTACCAAACATACACAGAAATTTTCACAACTTCTAAATGAATTGTCACAAAACTCAATGAATTGTCCCGACATCCACATCAAGAAACAATATTACCATTAACCCAGAAACTTCCTCATTTTCTGTCCCAACAACAATACTTCCCCCAACCCCTCTGACCCCACAAAAAGCAACTATTATTCTGGCTTCTAATACCCTAGATTGATTTTACCAGAACAGCTTGGTTCTGGTCATCATGATTTCTTGATCACTGTTGGAGCAGTATCAGTGTACCTATTAGAGCGAGTGTCCAGAAACTATGGCCAGGACCCAAATCCAGCCTACTGCCTGTTTTTATAAATAAAGTTTCATTGGCACACAGACATACTCATTTGTTTACATATTGTCTGTGGCTGCTTTTGGGCTCTATCTATATAGTCGAGTAGTGATTAAAAGAGACTGTACATAACCCACAAAGACTACTTACTATCCGGCCCTTTACAGAAAATTTTGCCAACCCCTGCGATAGGATTTTATTTCCAGATTGATCCTATGTTCTGAAACTCCCCTGGGAAAGATGTTTGAATTCCTCTGTGCAAGCCAAGCATAGTGAAAATCACTAATCTCACTGATAAAGTTAACTATTATTCTAGTGACTTTAGTCTACATTTGTGGCTAAGGTTTGCAAGCAAAGGTAGCTGTGGACACTGAGCTAATGAGACAGCTCTCAGGCAGTGAAGGGGGCACTTCTGCCCTATCTTACCCTCTGCCACCATCGATGACTTACTTTATCCCCTGGCATTGTTTGCTCTTCATTAGAGCTAGTTCTCCTTCCTTATCCTAAGCATGAATGTGTCCTGCAGGGTGGACAGCAAAGACAAGCACCTGATCCGCAATGGAACCATTCTATTTTTATGAGCTCCAGCCATGCAGTTCCAGAGTGGGATATGGCCAGGGAGTGTTGGGGTTGGATTTGAGGGTGCATACCAGTGGCAGTTCTGCTTACAAATCAGCCAACATTGCATTCCTCTGCAGGAACTCTGTCACACTGTTTCTGAGGAAGTATAATTTTGCTTCTTTGCCAGCAGCTGCACAGACATATTTTCCACATTACTCAAGCTTCTGCTAGTGGCCACCTGGATGTGACAGAGAGCGTCAAGCCTAAACAGAATTAAAAGTTATCAGTCATCTTAATTCATTTCCGGGAAGTTAAAAATTATCTACAGTATATTTCCTGATATGAAAAACCAAGGATTTTTTTTTCATGCTCTCTTGAATATTTGTTTAGGACATAAATAGATGAGCAGTGCTGATAATGTTCCCTTAAAGTGCGCTGTACGAGGCTGCCTATTTTGGCCTATTTATGTTAACAATGAACTTGAGTGAAGCTAATGAGAAGGTTATTTTAGGGCCTTGGAAACCGCAGTAAAGGAAAATGACAGTTCCCACAGAACCATAGTGTGACTGAAATAGAAAGGTGGTGACTGGCCTCTCTCTACAGAAGCAGGAAAAGCAGGCTGGAGAGGACTGATGATACTGCTTTGAAGCATTTGGTTTGCTTATTAGCACGTCCAGTCACTTTCTAAGCAAGTTTTCTGGCTGCTGTGGAGACACAGAACTAAAGATTCCATTTTAAAATAGCTCAAGGTGAGGAAGGATTCTGCTGGGTCCCCACCCCGCCCTGGAGCACGACTTGGTGCAGTGGGCTTCACACAGGTCAGGGAACTGGCACAAGGAGAGGACCCCACCATGCGGTGACTGTGTCGTCACGTGTAAGTGAGGATGCAGAGAGCAGCAACTGAGGCTGCTGTGAGGATGGCAAAGAAAGGGAACTTTTGTCCTGAGGAACTATGTTGAGGGACAGGACGTTACAGCGAGAGTAAATACCTTCCCAGCCACCCTGCCGGCTCAGCCGGGGATCAGAGACCTGCTGGGCTGCAGACGCCCTAGGCGAGGCTTCCTGTTTGATAATTAGCATCTCTGATGAATACAGGTCAAGGTGAATGGATCGGTGAAAAAGCTCCACTCACAAACTTTGTGAAAACCCAAAGGAAGCTCTGACCCGGTTCTTTTTCTGTGCCTGTTAGTTAAACACCATCTCTTCTTATCCAGGAGAGTCCTAAGTCTTTGAAAGAGTGCATTTTCTCCCATCACAGAGCATTCCATTCGCAGACATTATACAGCATAAACACTGTCTGTTGATCTTATCTTACTAATTGTAATGCCACTGGGAGGAAATACTGGTTGTTCTGCCCTGCTGGCCTCCTCTCTAGCACACTTCTTTTGGTCTCTGTGTGTGTCACTCTCTCCTGTCACTCCCATTTCTCATTTCTCACCTATTGTCTCAGATGTTGTGAGAACTGAAGTCAGGAAACACCCTCACAGTTCTGAAAATAAGAGCTTAAGCATCACCAGTAGTACAGTCTTTTGCTGTGAGATGGTTGACATTTCATTTCTGTGATTAAAATGTATAACATCCAAGCTCTCGTTAGCAATTTTTCTTTCACTTAGATGCCCAGATTAATCATTTTAATTCCACATTTCCTTTTGGTAATTTCTTTTGCATTTTATGATAGCTCAAATTTCTTTTAAAAGCGGGTTAATTCAGAGAAATAAGGAAAATACATTTGGCAGTTTTTGAGTTAACATGATTATATTTTATAATTTCCTAAAAACATCTCCAGTGTGTTATATCTCAGCCGGTTATTTAGAAAATGTAATGGGTTTTTAAAACTTAATAATGAAAGCAGCTGTTATTTTTACTTTAAAATATTCTTGCGAATAATTACCTACCTAGGGTGAGTTATCTATGTCCACCAAAGTGGTAAAAGAATTCCATTATACCTTACCTTGTGAATTCCTTTACCACTTCAAAGTGTCCTATGTAAAAAAAAAAAAAAGTCGTTGTAAGTTTTGTGCACTAATAAATCTAGAGTACTTGTTTTTAAGTAAGCTTTGGTTGTTTAAAATTTCATGCATTATTGTTAGAAATATACTTTTCACAGGGCACTTGGCTGGCTCAGTCAGTGGAGCATGCGACTCTTGATCTTGGAGTTGTAAGTTTGAGCCCCATGTTGGGTGTAGAGATTACTTAAAATCTTAAAATTATATACACAAACACACGCACACCCTTTTCGTAATAGTCTTATTTGTTTAAGGTTTTATTTAATTATTTACTTTAGAGAGAGATTGAGAGCGAGTGCATACACAAGAGTGAGGGAGGGAGGGAAGGGAAAGAATGTCAAACAGACTACACGCTCAGCCCTGGGCGGGGCGGGGGCACAACAGGGGGCTCCATCTCATGACCCTGAGATTATGACCCAAGCCAGAACCAAGAGTTGGTTGTTTAACCAGCTGAGCCACCCAGGTGCCCCAAGAGGTTTTTCTTAACTAGACAATGAACTTCTATCAGTGATACATGGAAATTTCCAACTTTGAGAGCGTAATTGGTGTGCAAAAATAACTCTAAATTGCTTTTTGTTACATTGTAATGGGATAATTTTTCATAATTAATATTAATCATATATATGGCAGATACATAAATGGTTTAATTCAATTTCTTAGTTGTGATATTCAGTGTGATTCAGGGTGAATTCTGAGTATTTAAGTATAGTTAGTATGTCACATTCTCTCTTCCCTCAGCAGTATTGAATTTAATAAGTGAATAATTGAGAATTTGCTTCATCTGTCTGTGGTTAAATATATTACTGCATCCCTTTACTGCCATTGGCATAGACCAATTAGCTCTGAATCCACAGCCTAGGAAAATGAAAGGAAAAAACTGCTTCTCCAAGAAAAATTGATCATTAATATACCTGTTTAGAAAATCAGGTGGTAAAAAAAAAAAATTAGTTGGTTGGGTCGCCTGGCTGGCTCAGTTGGATAGAGCATGTGACTCTTGATCACAGGGTCATGAATTTGAGCCTCATGTTGGGGGTAGACTTTACTTTAAAATAAGCAAATAAGTAAATAAATAAATAGAAAATCATTTGGACAAGATTAACACAGGGCAGATTTCTCCACACTGTATTTAACTTTATTGGCCTGAACTTGAGATGAGTTAACAGCAGGTCGAAACTAAATATTTCACTCATGGTCAGGAAAATAGCTCTTCCACTTCCCGTTATCACAGATACCTTTAAAGTTCAGGAAATCAACTCATATGCTGACGGTGTTTACCTTGTTTCATAACCATAATTGTGAGTTTGATTGAGCTTTTGTGGCATCTCAGAAGCTGTCACACCTTACTGGTAACTATGAGTTGCCAGCATTGATTGAGATAACTGCTGAATGCACAACTTAGAAAGCAAAGGACAAAAAAGGTCCAGCCCACTAGCCTTCACCCTAACCCATGCTAGGTGCTGTTTCTGTTTTGTTTCTATCCCACAAACCAATCTATTCTCACAGAACATTTTATGTTTCCATTGCTCATCATAATTTCATCGTAAAATCTTGCATAGTTTATATTTTATATAAATCAAATGGTGTTGAATTCTGTATTTCTGATCTGTTTTTATGAAGGTTCCCTCCAATTAGCATTATTTTTCAGTTTAATTATACTGACTATGTCACACTGGGGTTTTAATTTCTATTTGATGCTTCATAATGAGAGGAAAGTACAAAATCAGAAAAACTAGGTTATGTTCAGAGATATTTTGAAGGGGTCTACTATTGATTCAGTGTTAGGTTGGCAATGTAGTGTAATGATTAAGAGCATGAGCTTTATTTTTTTGAAGTTTGTTTTTTTTTTTTTTTAGTAATCTCTACACCCAGTGTGGGGTACAAACTCACAATCCCAAGATCAAGAGTCACATTTTTCTGACTAAGCCAGCCAGGCGCCCCAAGAACATGAGCTTTAAAGCCCAATAGACATGGTCTAGGTCCTGGCTTTAGCTAGCTGACCTTGGAAAATTTTTTGTCTCCTCTGACCTTGAATTTCTTTGTCTGTAAATTGGAATAATAATATGTCTGAGGTATTATTAGGATTAAATGGGGAAAAAAATCCAAGTAAAGCATTTGACATAGTACCTGGCACATAATAAACGCTCAATATGTGTTATTGTTATTATTCGTATAGTAATTTATGTTTGTTTTTTGTTTTTTTTCTCTTAATTCCTGAAGAATGGGAAATACTTGGAAAAGGCTTGGAGTGTACATATTAGCAGCCCTTGACCATGGTGTTCTCATAGTAATCAGATCCTTTCTAAAGATTGCATAATCTGGTTGAATAGAGATGCTTTATATATTTGGAACCTGAACCAGATTCCAGTCACCTTGCTGCACATTCACCTTCTTTATAAGCTGTAGAAATTAAAACGGTGGTAGCACAGCCTCATATTTAAGATAGCAATCTGATCCAAGATTTTGTTGTTTGTAGAACTGAAACTGTTCAGTGTTCTCCATAAATTCATGGGGTTTAATAAGAAAGTACATAGACTTCTTAGACATTGAACATAGAGATAACCTTATTCAACCCTCATCAAATGAGACTCCATAGGCAAGTTGAATGAAGCATTCAACTAAGATTCTGTTTTTGTGTGTAATATACAAATAAACGTTTATAAAAGAAAGAACTACCTAATAATCATTACATTATTATCGTCGCTCTAAATTTTCATCTGATTATTATAAATCAGTATAAAATAAATTTTAGAGTTACAATCAGTGTATAGACCAGTCTGTGTGAATGTTTTCTGTTAATACCATTATCCTTTAAATTTTAATTGCTACGGAAAATTGCTCTGCTTTGACCTGCGTGTCTTGCTTGGTCATTGCTATGTTGTTGAGTATTTAAGTTATTTCCTACTTCTTCCTATTTTATTTTTTTTTTTATTTTTTATTTTTATTTTTTTAAAGATTTTTTTATTTATTTATTCGACAGAGATAGAGACAGCCAGCGAGAGAGGAAACACAAGCGGGGGGAGTGGGAAAGGAAGAAGCAGGCTCACAGCAGAGAAGCCTGATGTGGGGCTCGATCCCACAACGCCGGGATCACGCCCTGAGCCGAAGGCAGATGCTTAACCGCTGTGCCACCCAGGCGCCCCTCTTCCTATTTTAAATAGCACTGCTATGAACATCTTTTCTTTCAAGTTGCGGTCCTGCTATTTATGCCCTTCCCCCCACTTAATTTCTAGGGAAATATTTCCACAAATTAATCGAGGTGTAATACTACATTCTAGTTAGTGATAGGTTCAAACTCACTTCACAGTAGCTTGGTATTGAAAACTCAGATACTAGAGATTTGACTAAATGTAATTCTTCTTAGGTGGTTGCTTTTTATTAAACAAAATTTTTTTTTTTACCAGCATAGAGTAACAGAGTTTTTAAGGTAAAAGGAAGAAGGTGTGAGAAGACCCTGGGGAAATTTGATAGTTTCCTAATTCCTCCTGAATCTGATTTCAGAATGTTGTTTTATTTTCTCACACAGTATATAACAGGTACACTCCAGTTCTTAAAAGTAGAGATAGAACTGTTTTAAAGATAATATATAACATTTTTAGATTAACCGTAAATGGCCTCCTTCCATTAGTGCAGATGTGAGCATGTTTTGTACTTCAACTTCACATAATTCTTTTGTTACAGAGATCTACTTTCATTTCTCAGACCTTAAATACAGAAGGGAGTTTCTGTCTTTATAGCAGTGCTGCTGCCAGATACGATTCAGCCTTGATGGGAAGGAAGTCTTGTGGCCAGATGGGTGGAGATCCATGTACAAGGCCATAAAGATAAAAACGGAAAGAAAAGGAAAACTATACAAGATTCTATAAGAAAAATGAACCTGACTTCAGGCAACTGCTTGATCCGAGGATTGGGATTTCTTTAAAATTATGAAAGAAATGAGTCCATTGTTTTTATTTGTAATTTAATTTATTTGGAGAGTAGTTATTTCATACAGATCAAAATTCAAATAATTCTTTTACAAACCCTGGCCCCCAGCCACCGAGTTCCCCTTCCTAGAGGCAGCTGGTATTACTGATTATGTGATTTTCCTTCCAGAAGTATTCTGCACATATACAAGTAAGTATATGTATACATGCATTATGTTTCTGTATATGCACACGTGTTCTTTATCTTCTTTTTTTTCCTAGCAGATGATTGTGTCATAGACATACTATTCTACACTTTGCTTTTTAACCCATCATTAAATCTTGAAATTATATCAATGGAAGGCCTTTTTTATTCTTTGAAAGCACTTTAAAAATGTCATGTGTCTATATTGGATGAGAATAATTCTTAACCCAGGGATTGGGCCTGGTGCATAGTAGTGACCAAGAAATGTTTGTTGAGTGAAGGAGTGAGTGAATTAATTATTTTATTAATTTAAGGTACAATAAAAAGAGGCAGAAAACTAAGAATTGTCTGAAGTTCTGAGACTGTTGACCTAACCCTGACCCTGGGACCAGGGAAATCTAAGGGACATCATAAAATGCAAATGTCTTTTAAAAAGGCATATTTCTTTAAGGCTTCATACTAGGAAATGTCAGTAGGAAGAGATTCCTCTGGAAGTAGGGGAAGAATGGGATGGCCCCTAGATTCCAGGAGTCCTGGCTCTGTTGTGACAGGGCTCCAGGACCTGGAACAAGTGGGTTCATAGCTCTGTGCTTTTCATTGTTCAAATGCAAAACAAGGGAGTTGGAATAGATTATTTCAAAGGGCAGTTCTGGCTCTAAGTTTATGTCATTTATAATTCTGCAGTTTCCTCTCTGATTATCAATTTGCATAAGATATTCGTCGTGTTGAAACTGCATTTATAGAGAAATTTAAAAATGAGGTGTCCTTTCCTTAAGATGATAAAGAGCCCTACAGGTTATTGGTGAAAATGTGATTATTAAGAATCCAAGATTTAGACTATAGAAAGTAATTTGCAATGATTATATTCCTCACAAAAATTTATTGGCCAAACGATTAAGGCAGAAGCAGATTTATGGGGATAGGACCTAATACCCCACACATTAACACATTTTGAGAGAATCAGTACTCTAGTTTTAACCTGTAAGAGGAAAAAAAATCAGATTAATAAAAACTCTAATATTAAAATTATTCAATAATAAATGTAATTGTTATAAATGATAACGTCTGTAATATATTTAATAGTATCAAATATAGTTATTAAAATAGTAACTAATAGTAAACATAACTCATAGTAAAATAAATCTTTTTTTCCCTCTTTATTTTAGTTAAGTATGAGGATGAAGCTAGTAAATATTGGGACACATTTTATAAGATTCATAAGAATAAGTTTTTCAAGGATCGTAACTGGCTGTTGAGGGAATTTCCTGAAATTATTCCAGTTGATCAGAAAACTGAACAGAAGTTGCGAGAATTATCCTGGGATCATGCAAAAACTAGTGCTGCAGATGGTTTCTCAAGAATGCACCGCCCTACCATGCCTCAAGAAAAAAATCATGAGGAAAGGTGTGGTTCCTCAGATAGTCAAAGCAAAGCAGCATTGCATTTTTCCAACCTAGACTCTAAAGAACACAGAAAAGGACCTCTGAAGACAGAATTGTTTCCTGGTAGCAACGCCACTTTCAGAATCCTAGAGGTACTGTCCAGCCGGGGCGAAGATGGGAGGTGGCAAATAACTTTGAAATGTATATTCTATATGTCTTTATTAATAATCCAGATTTTTTTAGGGGAAAAATGATCAAATCTAACTAAATAAGT
The DNA here is from genome assembly GCF_002007445.2 of Ailuropoda melanoleuca. Lineage (NCBI taxonomy): Eukaryota > Metazoa > Chordata > Mammalia > Carnivora > Ursidae > Ailuropoda > Ailuropoda melanoleuca. Next base: position 139,967,735 of record NC_048219.1, on the reverse strand, counting down.
GTTCAGCATACTTCTGTGCATTAAAAATATTTAAGGGACTCATGTCTATCATCAGGTTCTAAGTTTGGATTTTAATTTTTTTTTTCATTTGTTTTCATTTTTAACTTGAAGGCAGTTTTAAATACCAATAAAGTTTTGGCCTTAATTGCTATCTCTTTCTGTTATTAACCCTTTTTAAGTGAAATAGAAATAAGTGAGATATATAATTAGCTGTAATCCAGTATAGACCTTGACTTTCTATTTTTAAAAATAAATCTCTTCCTTCTGGTTATAAAGGTAATATATATTGATTAGAGAGTTTGCTAAAGAGTAGATAAAATTATCTACCATCCCACATACAAGGGAGTTAACCACACTTAACATTTTACTGACTTTTCTCCTTTTGTTTATACTATTTTATACAGTTGAGCTATACTGTACCTGTATTTTGGAGTTTTGCTTTGTTTCTATTTAACATTATAACATAAGCAACCAAAGCAGTTTTTTCTAACTCAAAAATTCTCTATAAATATTTTCATGGCTGCAAAATGTTTTTCTATGGAAAGTACTTTAATCTGCTTATCTGTTTTTACAATACTAGGCATTTAAATTGTTTTCATGTTTTCTACAGAAAATATCTTTGGGTATAGATTTTTCTGTATTTCCTTTTATTATCTTGGGTTAGATTTACTGGCTCATAATTTATTTTAAAAATTTAATGCCCTTAAATATATTGCCAAAGCACTTTCTAAGAAGTTGTATTAATACCAATTCATGGCATTGTATGTCTGTTTCATCATACCCTCATGGGATAGAATATTCATATTTTTAGGGGCACCTGGGTGGCTCAATTGGTTAGGCGTCCACCTTCAGCTCAGGTCATGATCCCAGGGCTCTGGGATTGAGTCCCGTGTTGGGCTCCCTCCTCAGCAGGGAGTCTGCTTCTCCCTTTCCCTCTGCCCTTCACCCCTACTCTTGCTCTCTCCCTCTCTCTCTCTCAAATAAATAAATAAATAAGATATTTTTTAAAAAATTCTTATTTTAAGTGCTTTCCTCTTTGACAGATGAACATTGTACCTCGTTTTGATTTGCATTTCTTTGATTGTTAACTAGGTCACATAGTTCTTCAAATGTTTAGGAGCTATTTGCACTTCTTTTGTATTCTATTTATTTTCTTTGCTTATTTATCTTTTATTTTTTTAAGCAAACTCTACCATTCTACTGTATTTATTACCAATTTTTTTTACAGTGTGTTGGTCACCATTTAATTTGGTTTGAGTTTTGTTGTGAAAAAATTTTAAATGTTTTCATAGTTAAATTTGTCATTATTATTCTTGTGACTTACTCCATTGCTTTTGAGTTTATTTTTATTTCTTTTTTTTTAAGATTTTATTTATTTACTTGACAGAGAGAGACAGCCAGCGAGAGAGGGAACACAAGCAGGGGGAGTGGGAGAGGCAGAAGCAGGCTCCCAGCATAGGAGCCTGATGTGGGGCTCCATCCCAGAAGGCCGGGATCACACCCTGAGCCAAAGGCAGAGGCTTAATGACTGAGCCACCCAGGTGCCCCATGAGCCACCCAGGTGCCCCATGAGCTACCCAGGCGCCCTTGCTTTTGAATTTAGAAAACCTTCGGACACCTATAGGGAACCTGGGTGGCTCAGTTGGTTAAGCGTTTGTTTCAGCTCAGGTCATGATTCCAGGGTTCTGGGATCGAGCCCTACATTGGCCTCCCTGCTCAGTGTCAAGCCTGGTTTCCCCTCTCCTGCTCCCCCTGCTTGTGCTCTCTTTCTCTGTCAAATAAATAAAATCTTTAAAGAAAGAGAGAAAGGGAGAGAGGGTGAGAGGTTGGGAGGGAGGGAGGGAGGGAGGAAGGAAAGAAGGAAGGAAGGGAGGAAGGAAGGAAGGAAGGAAACCATCCAACACAGAGATCCAAGTACATTTTTTCCTAGTTTTTGAAAATAAAACAATCTAACATTGGTGAGGAAAATTTAACCTGGTTTTCATGATATTTGTTTATTCTTTTGATTTCTTAGGTTGGCTGTGGAGCTGGAAATAGTGTTTTTCCAATTTTGAACACTTTACAGTGAGTTTTAAAGTTTTCTCTTGCAAAATTTTACATATATATGGGGCGTTGAGAAATTCTGGAAAAATGTCATGTATATGCCAGTAGTATTCTTGTTCGCATATAAACAATGACTTAAACAAATTTCAAAAGAATTGTCTTAGTCTTAGTGTCTAATTTTATGTGAATTAGGAATTACTCTGAAAAGAGTGTTATGGGTTGAAGTAATTTTTTAAGCTTGTGTGTGTGTGGATGAGAGAATAAGAAAAGAGCAAGAGATTTGACTCTTCCACTAAGCTGTGAATTGCTAAACTTCAGAGATCTGTTTGCTCCTCCAGGTATGGTGGTGCCATTTTACACAGAGAATTGAATTTAAAGCTTATACTTTAACCCTTATTTTATTTTGTCATCACTTCTGGGGCTACACCCAGTATAAGACCTCCCTTTGTCAAATGATTGTGTCTACTCTTGAAATTGTTTAGAGGTGACAGCAACTAACCCTAAGACAAAAAAGCAGACATAGATGGTAGGGACAGAGGTGTTCTCCTCTTCACTGCTTCACGTATATGTTGTGGTATTTCCATGATGAAGATGACACTCCTCACAAAGCTTTTTCTAGCACCTTTTACCTATGGCTGGTCTTTGTTGTTGTTTTTTTTTTTTTTTTTGTCTCCAAGTTTACACAATAGCTTTCACATTATTTTTCTATTATAAAATTGACATGAGCACATTGCAGAACATTTCCATTAGAGGAAAGGAGGGTGGGAATCACCCATCATCCCCATCATCCTAACATAGCTGCTGTCAGCATTTTTGTTTTAATTCCTCTCAGTCTTTTCTCTATGTGTATTTTACATTTTAATGATGCTATTTTTTTTAGCTTCTCCTTGTGAAAATGTAAAAGCATTCAGAAAGGTAAAGAGTAATACAGTGAATTCTCATATACCCACCACCTCAATTTAACAGTTAACACAATGCCAACATCATGACACTTTATTTTTAAATACTTATGATGTAGGTCCAAAAAAATATCAGTACATTCTTCATTACTATTCTAAACCTAACATAATAAATAGTAATTTCCTAATACCATTAGATTACCAGTTGAAGTGGCCAGGCAGAAGTGATGGTGGCAAATTTGCAGTTCTGAATCGCCTTTCTCTCTTTGTATTTATTTTCTTTGTATTCCCTCTTCCCCATTTCTGGGCCAGTATTTCCTGCTCTTTTATACCACATACCCAGTTTCCTTCACCCCAGTAATTTCTGAACTTACAGTATACATAAATTTACTACTTTGGCAATTGATAATGTGTTACTTTATGACTCATCGCAAGGTATTATTTAGCATATCATTTCTTTAAGTCTTGTCTCTCCAACCACTATTTATATTCCTTGAAGTAGAAAGCATATTTTACCCTAATCTGATTTTCCAGGTAGCCTAATAGTGTAATACAGATAGAGCTCAACATATATTGGCTAATGTCTCTGAATTCCCACTTGTTAGTTCTATTTTTCCCTCTTTACTTCTCCATCCAATGGATAGTTGCAAGCACTTACTTCCTCACTCCCTGATACTTCTTGGCTCTGTGTTGTTGTTGTTGTTGTTGTTTTAATCATTGTAGCTTGATAACCTAAGATAATTAATTCATCTTTAAAAGGCAACCAGTGATTATTAGCCTTCCAAAGGGAGAATTAGACTTTTTTCCCCACCTAAGAAATTATATTTTATTACTTTTGGAGAGTATAGGATTAATGTTTTACATTTTCTGAATATTTTACCATAATTAGACCTCTGGAATTGAGAGGTCATATCATTCTCCAAGGATCATTTAATGCTTAACCCCTGCCAAGAGAGTGCTTAATGGTGTGGTGGTAGTAGTGATATTTACACCTGCTTGCTGGGAGAAGGGCCAAGGCAGTCAGCTGATTTTACAGAAAAGCTCTGGAAAGTTATTGGGTGGTCACAAGACTTCAACTTGGGCTGCCGTTGCAGTGGGAATTCAATCCCAGAGGTCATGCTGCCGTCCTGGTAGGAAACATGGCAGATGGCACATGATTTCCTTTAGCTACTAGACTATTCTGTATCTTGTGGGTGTTTAGTAACCACTGCCCAAAGGTTGACTGCATTTTTTATAATCAGGTAGATGTGCTAGTATCCAGAGAAGCATTTTGGGTTATATGGAAGTTTTTATAGAACTGTGATAAGTTCTTAAGTTTTTAAGTTCCTAGACAACAGAGGCAGATCTTCCTATAATAATAATATGGTGGTAATAATAATAATAATGGCAATAGCAACAACAATTATAATGACTAACATTTATTAGGTGCTTACTCTGAGTTAGGCATCTTTCTGGAAACTTATATGAATCCCTTCAATCCTCACAATGACCTTAGATGCCATATTTATCTCTGCTTTATAGATGAGGAAATGGAGTTACAGAGAAATTAAGTAACTATTCCAAGATCCTCAACTGAGTGGTAGAGCCAGGATTCAAACCACAGGCAGTTTGGTTCCACCCTTGCCCTTAGCCATCCTATCACGTAGGGCTATATGCATCTGAGTGCTTCCTGAGAAAATTTTGAACACATGTTACCACCCAGCAAGTTAGGGGGTCACAAATATATGGATTTCGTAGGAAACGGTAGGGGTATCAGCTGCAGTAAGGCGCTGTTTTTTTATATAGGACAGATGAAAATGGCAAGCAGTGCAAGTCATAACCAAATCCTATTCATCATATTTTAACTGATCTTAAATAGAATGTTAATCCCCAATGCCACAGAATGAATGCGTTATACATGAATGTAGTATCCATCAATGGGTAGCATTTAAGAGTATAATGTGAGCCTGGGTGAGATTTTGTTTGTGGAATACATATTTGTGCTTTATTTCATATTTATTTAGTAGTCCTCCTTGCTTGAAAAGTCTCCTGAACTAAATTAGAAGTTCTAATTATGTGTTTTAAGGCCCACTTGCATATCCTGCTACATACTGGTTTTAGCTCTCGGAATCAACTCTGCTTCTCATCCCTGACATAGGACTTCCATCTCTAAGCCCTTATACTATTTACCCTTCTGCCCTATCCACAACGTTATAGAAGCTATATAAAACCAATCCTGTCCTCAGGTAGGCTATAAAACCCACAAGAGCAAGGACCATAGTTATAATTATTGTTTAATGATATACCAATTTCTTTCTGTGATTCAGACATGGTATTAAGTAACATGATGCAAGAATTATTTGATACCAGCATACGAGGGATAATAAGGAAGGGCATTAGCCCACAAAATTCAAAGTATGTGTGTGCCCGTGAGTTACCATGGTCCAGACATTGTTACTGAATTTCAGGTAAAGGCCAAATAGAACTTGTCTAAGTTCAGTGGAGGCCAATTAAAACTACTCAAGACTTTCATATGGATAAACGTCCCCTGCCAAAAAATGACAGTAACTCAGTTATTTTACTTATAAATAACTGAGTCTTAGAGCAGTTAAGTCAAATTCACAGAGTTAATAAATGGTAAATTCAGGATTTAAACACAGGTCTATTTGGCTCCAAAATCTATGCTCTTACTATTTTATTAGACAATTTCATTTACTACCATGTATTCTAATGATTGGTACATACATGAAGCTTAATAAATGACCATACTTTGAAAAAAATTAATATATTAGTGTTTTATTCTTTTTTAGAAGTTGTATTTACATGCTCGTAATATATATGTATATATTTCTATTCCATTAGGGGTATCAGAGCCTCTCTGAGAGGCCCAAGAACCAAATGGGTTGTATACATAGAAAGGGGACTGAAGCACCAAGGACACAAGGGTCTGAGAGTCCTTGCACAAGGGTAGAACTTGATTAAGCTATGAGGAGCTACAGGCCTTCCTGGAAAGAGTGTGGTGAGGTGAGGGGATCAGGAGGAAGATGGAGCAATGATGATGGATGGCTTTGGAGGTTTCCCATGTGAGAGTATGATGGAATGTAAGGGCAGGTAGGCTCACATAATGTAGAATTTCAAAACCAGGACAGGAATTTGAAAGTTACCCTGTAATTAATGGTAAATATTTGAGACAGTACTGTTTTAGAAGCAACATGAAGGCACCCATACACTATTATAGAGAACGAACAACATCTAAAGAGAAGAAACAACAAGCCAGGTGTCATCCAAAATTCTATTAAAGAAATACTTTTTTTTAACAAGTTCAAGCCTACAGTTTCCTTTCTTCTGTAACCTGAGCATAGCTGAACTCTAGATTTAAATATTGCTTCCATTTTCCTAGGAATGCTCCAGAGTCCTTTCTTTACTGTTGTGATTTTGCTTCTGGAGCTGTGGAGCTCGTAAAGGTATGTCTCATATTTTCTTTAAAGAGAGCCAGGTAAGGATCTAATTTATTTGCTGCTGATGTGATAATTTTGAAATGTTTCACATGTTATCTGTGCCCATTCTTAACTGAGCTTTTCCTGTTTCTGGGAATCATATCATCAGCTGATGCCTAAGATACACCCTAAAATGATAGAAGTTGTTTTGAATTTAAGATAAAGTTGAAGGCACTGGTACATCTAGAAAGGTCAATAGCTCCTACAAGGTGATCTTTTTTTTTTCAAGAGTGGAGGGAAAGAGAGAGAGGGAGAAAGAATCTTTTTTTTTTTTTAAGATTTATTTATTTATTTTAGAGAGAGAGCCTGCACATGAGCTGGAGGAGGGACAGAGGGAGAGGGAGAGAATCTCAAGCAGACTTCCCGCTGAGTGTGAAGCCAAGTGCAGGGCTCAGTCTCACAACCCTGAGATCATGACCTGAGCTGAAACTAAGAGTCAGACACTCAACCAACTCCCAGTCTCCCCGGGAGAGAGAATCTTAAGCAGGCTCCACACCCAGTGTGGAACCCAACCCAGGGCTTGATCTCAGGATGGGGCTTGATCTGAGGATCCTGAGATCATGACCTGAACTGAAACCAAGAGTCAGACGCTTAACCGACTGAGCCACCTAAGTGCCCCCTACAAGGTAATCTTATTCATATTTATGTCCCTAGAGCCTTACACACAGTCTGACACATAGGAGGCACTCATTAAATTAAAAATTTTAAAGTTAAAAAAATTTGAGAAGGCATATGATACAAATGTAAACTGTCCTAGACTGTTGGGAAAGCAGTGGGGAGCCTGGACTTGTTTCACCAATCCCAAAAGCTAGTAAGCATTACCTTAGCAAAAAGTATTTTTAGAGATGGAAAAGGAATGGAAAGTCTCCTAACAGCAATGTGTAGCCAGTACATGGAACTGAATTTCTGATATTAAGCGTTAATAGTTATTTGTGGTAGACATTTTCTAAAATACTGAAAAGCCTAAACAGGAAGATAAAATTCACCTATAATCACACTTCTGAGAGTCCTGTGGTGAATTGAGGTTAGTATTTTGGTGTATATCCTTCTGGTGTTGTTTTGTAGGCAGGTGTGTGTGTGTGTGTGTGTGTACTCTAATTTTTTTAAATAACAGCTTTGTTGAGATACAGTTCACATACCATGGAATTCACCATTTTTAAATATACAATTCAGTGACTTTAGTATATTTACAGAGTTGTGCAATCATTACCATTATCTAATTTTTGATTGTGTAGTAGAGGATATTTGTATTTTATGTCAAAGGAGGCATGGAGCAAGCAGTAGGAGAGAGAGCTGAGGACCATTTCAGTGCCTCTGAAATAGCATTGGGTACGCTTCCAACAGCGCTGCCTACTGACTCAAAGGCCTGCCCTACTCTTTTTAACTAAAGAGGGACTGTGAAGAATATTTGTTATCGAGTCCAAGCGCAAGACTTAGTTTTTTATGGCAGCTTGAAATAAACTAACAGAATACTGAATCTGAAATATAGTGCATTCAGATTTACAGAGGAAAGGCACTAGGGAGAAATATAAAGTTTGACCTTTTTATTTTAAGAAAAATGCTGAAGTCTGCTAACGGCTTTTTTCCTTTTTATTCCTTTATCATGATAGTTGCACTCGTCCTACAGAGCAGCCCAGTGTTGTGCCTTTGTTCATGACGTCTGTGATGAGGGCTTACCCTACCCTTTTCCAGATGGGATCCTGGACGTCATTCTCCTTGTCTTTGTGCTCTCTTCCATTCATCCTGACAGGTAACCGAAGACAAAAGGGCAAAGCAAACGTGTAAAGCCCCTTTATCAGTCGTGGTTTTCAGAACTATCAAAAAAAAAGTGACAATTTTTGAATTTATTATTTAGAACTACACTGTGTAGAACATGCAGCCTTTTAAATGCAGTTTTTCCTTTCTTCAGACTTTGAGAAAGAAACTGGTAAAACTGCTTCATTAGTGAGCTTTCTATCACTGTCAGAGTGAAGTGAGCATATTCCAGCAAGACACATACCTATTAAAAGTGACAGTGCTTCAAGGAAATTACAAATTCAGAACAGCCTAATAGACTCCCAAGAGGGAAATTGTACTTGGTGATCAGAAACAAACATCTTTGATTTAGCATCTTACTGAATGTTCGTGAAGAGGTGGGCTGTGAATCTGTTTGGTTTCACACCGGTCTGTCAATGGGCTTTAAAAAATTTGTTTTAAAGAAGTCTTCCAGGGAATTAGGGGTACTCAAGATTTGCCAGATTAACCTTGGACCTTTGTAGTCTAAGATTGGCTAGTGCCGGGGCGCCTGGGTGGCGCAGTTGTTGGACGTCTGCCTTCGGCTCAGGGCATGATCCCGGCGTTCTGGGATCGAGCCCCACATCAGGCTCCTCCTCTATGAGCCTGCTTCTTCCTCTCCCACTCCCCCTGCTTGTGTTCCTTCTCTCGCTGGCAGTCTATTTCTGTCAAGTAAATAAAATCTTTAAAAAAAAAAAAAAAGATTGGCTAGTGCCATCATTTAAATATTTATGACTTAAATTTTTTGTTCACACAATGTTTTGAAACAATCAACATACCTTTTGTCCAGAGAGGAAGCAGAAAGAGATATTACCAGCCGTTAAAATGATCACTTCTCTTAAAATTCTGCCACCTCATGTATTAAGGCACACATGTGGTATCAAGGATTGTGCATTTGTAAGTTTTCTTAAAATTGGGTTTTCTGCTGTGGTAGTAGATTCAGCCCCAGAAAAGTTCCTCTGCTGGTAGATACAGATTTGGCATCAACCAGTCTTTGATGAATGTGACCCTTTCCCAAAGAAACTGAGTTAACGTGTGCTTTTTCCTTTGCAATTACAAACTCACTAGGACCCTTTACAGTCCTTTTACTTCTCATTTAGAGATGAGCACTTTGATTGCTTGTTGAAAGACAAATTAAATCTGAATGAAACATATTTTTGCACCTGGTGAGATATATCACATTCCATGAAGCTACTTTTTCCTCCCAGTTTCTATAATCTGTGTCTTTCTGCTAAACTGTTTAGAATATAGGCATCATTCAGGTACTGGTAGAGAGATGTCGTCTATGTATTGTGTTTCATAGTTAAAAGAATGAATAGTTAAAAGGATGGAGTAGGTGGATAGAGAACAAGATTTTCTATCTGACACCTATAACAGGAAATGTTTAAATTCCAAAAAGACCACAAAAACACTACTTGAAATTAGTTTAGATAATGTATTTTCTCATGATTTGCACTGAATGTTAAGAAGAAGGGGAAGCAGATGTCATGGAAAGATTACTGTTATCCTATAGTATGTTCATTCTATTTATTTATTATAAAATAAATTCAGATGTATCATGTCCCTAGCCACTTTCTTACCTATATGGAAGTGATCTAAAAATAAGGTGAATGAGTAGAAGGAGGGCAATAGTAAGTGGAAAGACAGTATCTTTAGGGTCATTTGGGACTGTGGTGATCTATTCAGCCCTATGAAAGTTTTAGAAAAGTGGCTTCTTGCCAGCTTGGAAAACCCATGCACAAATGAATGGCAAGCAGTTCTGCTAGACCTTGAGTCTGGGGGTCCCAGCTTAAAGGGGAGTAAACCCCAAGAGCGTACAAAAGAAGAGCTAATTGTCCTTATCACCGAAATAAAAGAAAGTACAATATGCTTACCACAGATCCAAGCATCGAGTAGGCAATCAATAAATACTCCTTTTTTTAATCTCTTCTTTTCCTTTTCCTCGCCCTCCATCTAGAGGTAGATGAGGATAGCAAAGTTGGCCCAAGACAGATAGAGAAAGAAAAGGGGGGGTCCTCTCCCATTCTTGTCCATCTTCCCCAGCCCACACCCACCTGCAGTCCTCAGGAACTGGTTCTGGAACTTGGCACTGAGGCAAGCAAGATGGGCTGATGAAGAAAAGCAGCTCCCCACCCTGGCCTTCACCCACAACCCCAGATGTTAAAGCGTAGTTGGGAAGAAAGGATTTGCAGAGGGAGATGGCTGCATTTTGAAATATTTAGCTCTTTGTTTTTCTGCTTTTATGTTTCATACTTGTTTTAGTAGTAATTGCAGAAAGATATTTTTCTCTGTACGTAAGGCATTTATCCTGAAAGTGAATATTTTAAGGTTTAGATATGGTTTTCTTTAATTGCCAAAGCCTAAGGCCATAAACACAGTGTGAAAATAACCAATAACAAAATAAACAAGGAAAAATACTTTTCTTTTTTCCCTTTCGTGTACTTATGTTCCAGTTTTTTAAAAGAGCATTTCATCTAATTATGCCACCTCTTTCTGTTATATTTGTATCTTGTTTTCATAGTTACTTTCATTTCTCACTATCTACTTCCTTCATAACCTGACATAAATCTGGCTTTTCACTCCTTTATTACACTGAACAGTGTTTTAATTGGAAGGAATTTACAGATTATCTGATGCAAACTCCTCATTTTTAAAATAAGAAAATCTAGAAGCTTTAAGTAGTGTGGATAAGGCAGAGATGGCAGGAACTCAGCACCCAGGCTGCCATTTACCGTTCTCTGCTCAGGGCAGACAGTCATAACTGATTTTGTACCCTGATTGTCATTCCCAGTGAGCTCTGTAGGCAGCCAGAGTCAGTCACTCGGCATTGATATGAGATCTGAAATCTTTGCCATCTCTGACCCATAATCACACATAAGACCATGAACATTTAACCAAAAACATTAAGTCAAGAGCAGTCACAAGGGGTCATATTTGATTGGGAGCCAGATGAAAAGAATAAATAATAGAAAGTAAAGTCTTCCCAGTATTGAGCTGGGGCTTGGAGTGTGAATAGAATTTAAATAGGCAGAAAGTAAGAACGAGACAATTCTCTGAGGGGAAACCACGTGAACAAAGGCATGGACTGCTTCAGAGCCAAGCATGTAACAGTTTGGTCAGAGTTGATGCTTCACATCAGGCCGTGGTGGGAAAGATGTTGGAGAGATTGAGGCCAGTTGTAGGAGATCTTAAGGGCCCAACTAAGAAACTGAGATTTTATCCTATGGATTAAAATCATGAACATTTCTGAGCAAAGGGATGATTTGACAAAACCATCATTTTAAGCAGAATAAATCCTCCCTGATAGGCAAGGAGAATTAACGGGGTGGGGGGGGGGAGGATAATAAAGGATGTTAGGAAGTATTCTGTTTCCAGGCCTAAGGAGGTAGCAACTGGTGCTAAAAGACTACCAAAGGGAAACAGAAAGGAGACAAAGCATCATTTTAAAAAAGAAAACCTAGAATTGGATGACCAAATGGTTGTGGAGAGGCTAGTGAAAGAGGAGGAAAAGAAAAGGGGTTAAAGATATCTCTGAGATGTAACACTTCAGTGAATGATGGTACCTTTGAACTAAATAAAGGAGAAAGAGCTAGTTTTGGAGGAAACGTGATCTCTTTTAGATATGTGCAATTTGGGATGGCTCCACCGTATTTTTTATCCTGCAAGAAGATGAGGCGACTTCAGTGTTTATCTGCCTTGAAACTACCCTAACTTGATAGAAACACCAGGAACCATCTATGCAGTTCTGCAGTGCAGCTTTGTCATATATATCCAGCTCTGAGAGGTCACCACTCTGGGCATTTGGGTGATTACTTAATACTTCAGGTCTTTTGAATCTGATCCTTTAGCAAGTTTTGGTATCCTTTTTCCTTTCTGTACAAAATATTTTTGGTTTTGTTGTCCTTCTGTTTTTGGTGAGATTTTTTTGGCCCCATAGAGCTTTCCTTATTTTATCTTTAAGAAGGTTAAATGTGGCATGTAAAACAAGATTTCTGCAGACAGTATCTTGCTTTGTTTTCAAAGGATGCAAGGTGTTGTAAACCGACTGTCCAACTTACTGAAACCCGGAGGAATGCTATTATTTCGGGACTATGGAAGATATGATAAGACTCAGCTTCGTTTTAAAAAGGGTATATTCAGTTTGGAATTCTTTCCCTGTGTTTTAAAGAACATCTTGTTTATATTTTGTGTCAAGTTTTTGTTTTGTTTTAAGGAATACTAAGTTTCTCTGATCACAATTATGTTTTTTAGGGCATTGCTTATCTGAAAATTTTTATGTTCGAGGAGATGGTACCAGAGCATATTTCTTTACAAAAGGTACGCTTATCTCTAAGGGTAAAGAATTAGCTGTAAAAACTCTCTTTGGTTACTCTGTAACCACAGTGTAACTGTTCTGTGTGAAAGCTTGAAAATGGCCTTTTTGTCTTTTAATCTTTTTCCAGTTGAAACTGCTTTAAAGAATCACTTGTTTCATCCTTATACCCAAACGAAGGTGTAGTCTGTTCCATTTTGGAAGCACTGTTAGCCCAGATATGAAAAAAATGCATGCCACAGTGAGAGGAGGGAACTTGATTTTAAGAGTCCATAGAAAATTACTAATCTCTTGTGACTTCTCATTAAAAAAAAAAAAAAAAAAGCAGCATTTAAAATGAATTCTACTTTCAAGGATTTTCTCCAGACTTATGTGAATACTTTTATAATGTGCCATTTGGGGTCTCTGCAAACCAACAAAAACTCAGAACAGAGGGCACCTTTCAAAATATTGAAATCTGCAACCAGTAGTATTGTATACCTGTTTATGCCTGCTATGTTAAGCTGTTTATACTTGGTATATTTCTGTGAAGTAGAAGAAATCCACTTGGTTTCACAGGTTTCCTTAACCAATTTGTACTAGGGAGTTTCTTGGTATAAATGAAATTTAGATGGTCAGTTATTCCATTAATATTCCATTGTTCCTGACTGCCCGCTCTCCCTCACCACCATGCCCCAGTCACATATACATTTGATTGCCATTTTTGTCTCACAGGGGAAGTCCACAATATGTTCTGCAAGGCTGGGTTAGACGAGAAGCAAAATCTGGTTGATCGTCGCTTACAAGTGAATAGGAAAAAACAAGTAAAAATGCAACGAGTGTGGGTTCAAGGCAAATTCCAGAAACCATTACACTTGACTCAAAAAACCTCCAAATTGGTATTTTCACTCCTTTCTCATGGCTGAAGTATGTACCATGTTAAGGTACAAATCAGAAGACTACACCGTACAAAGACTTCTATAGATCTTTCATTTTTGAAAGGACCATCAGAAGGAAAGAGAATTTGTATATCCTGCTGTTTATCATGGGTAAGCGCTTTTGTTTAAGCACTCGTAAATGATTTGGAAGAGTGTACCATATTCTGTGTTTTCAAAACTTAATATGCACAAGCTTGTTTGGGTTTATTATGTCTAACCATTTTATTTGTTCTGTGAATTTTATAAGCATTTGACTAAATTACTGATATCAGTCAGATGATTCTGAGAAACCATGCCCTGCCATTTTTTAGAAGTGTAAAAAAAATTTGTTTATGCATTAGTCTGACACAGTTAAACTCTCTTCCTCTCTTATCTGATTAGCAGAGAGGCAGCACTCCTTGTTTCCCTGGCAAGTCACAAGACCTAGGTGAATTTTTTGTTTTGTTGTTGTCTGTTTTTGCCAAAACTTTTTTTTTTTTAATTCAGAGACTAATGTCTGAAATAGAATTTTAGTTTCTCTTTCCTTTCCTAAAATTGGGGAAGTATGACCCATGCTAGCATTATTTTCAGGCTTTTCTTAGGTGTACAAGTTGTTGTAAGCTCTCTTTAGACAACTGTTATACCCAAAAAAATTCTTAAATTGTAGCAATTGAAAATTTATTTACCACCTTACCAAAAAAGGATATAAGTTGGCTTGCAAATTGGGCTTTGTAAAAATGGAGTTTCTAAGATTGGTTTTTCATTTGTTACACAACATATATTGAGTACTTACATTATGCTAAATTACATGGACTAATAAATACAGATCCAGTCCTGTCTTCAGAAAGCATAGATAGGATCTGGCTGGCAAAGCAAAACGTGTACATCCCAAGCCTCTAAATCACGATCTCAGATAATATATAAACAGGTACTCAAATAGGGAACTTATCAGCTAGCAGACTTTGTTATGAGCCACAGAGATCTAGAAGAAATGGATAATCTCTTAAAGGACCACCATTGGAAAAATTCAGTTGCCACTATTTTTCCTTTTTGAAATCACTTAAAATTTAGTTTTTCTGGAAGAATGTGATTGGTCCAACTTGGGTCATGGATTCATCTCTTGACAGTTTGGGGCAGGGCAGTTTCATTGATGGTGCCACCTGAATTTATGGAGTGGAGGAAAGTTCCTCAAAGGAAAATGAAGACACTATTGTCAAAAAAAAAAAGAGGAGGGATGCTGCCGGGTCACAAACAGCGTGTCACATAGTAGTGGTAGCAGCAGCAATAGCGGTTCCAAAGAGCGAGAAAGATTAGCTGCTGGGAAGGAAGCGGGAAGCATCAGGGTTCTGGGGGGTGGTGGGTGTCAGGTTAGTCCTTGAACATATGCTCTCCAAAGATGGAGATAAGACAAGTGTGTTTGGTCTGAGCCATTCCTGATGAGGAATCATGGAGAAAAGATGGGGGTGGGGAGTCAGCTTCTAGACAGCCTTGAATAGAGGGCACATTGGGTTCTAGTCTCTAGTCTGGAGCAATCTGAGGTTTGTTTGTTTCTGTTTTATCATACCCATGGCATATTATAAATATATGTAGAGAGATTGAGGCATCCTATATGGAATGGAATGCAGTGAGGTCAGATATCAGAGCAAGGAAGACCACATAAAGGTTTTTTGCATACACTTGCCTTGGTAGCAATTCCTCAGAAGTACGATATCAAGGTGTCTGTTTAAACATGGCATCAGTCAATAAATGCAGAAGTTAAAATGTGCCAGAGACTCTTGTCTCTGTTGTATTTCGTAATTAAAGTGTACATTTAAAAGCCAAACTAGTTGTGAAACTATTACATACAACAAGGGCAGATAGGTAAGTTAATGTTGCTATGGGAACCCCAGCAGATCTTCTTGTGTCTCAATTTAAAAATCATGGCCTAAGGTGGTTTTAAAAACAACAGAAGGTAAAATCATTCTCGCATTCTCACACATGTAAATTGTACTCTCTCTCTTTCAGTCCCAAGTAGCAGATTCAAGCCAGGCTTTTGACTGGCACAGTAAAATTCAGCTTTGTGTCTTTCTATAACGTATTATAGCATGTAGTTAACCTTTAGAAACTTCAAAAATACATCAACCAAATTTGGACTGTGAGACACAAACTGGGCTCTTTTGGGCTCTGTCTTGCATAGACCTCCTGTGCCACATGGCTGCTCCGTAGGGCCATGTCTACCAGTGTCTTCTCCTTGTCTGGTCAGTCTTTCTCTTGCTTAGCCCACTTAAATCAGCCCCCTACTTAAAGTTTGCTGCTAGACAAAATGCAGATTATTGGCAGAGGCGGGAAAAAAGAGAGAAAGACCTGATTTGGAATATTGCCTATAGATACTAAAAAATCATGAAGCATTGCAAATGTATCTGCTTGGGTATTAGTTTAAAATATTTGATAGCTGCATGAAATTCTAATTTTTTCCTTATGAACATAAAGCTAGGACCAGTTAGGCAGAGTTTGAGATTTAAAACTTCATCTTCTGAGGGAGCTGAATTTCAAAAGGACCATTTTCTTTCTAGCAGAAAAAGATGTTCTTTCCTCTTCTTACGATACAGAAACAATGAAATATTCTATATTAAAAACGCACCGTCCATTTTTCTCTACTTCTAAAAATTCACTTTTGAGCATTTTCCAGATGTAAAGCTCTCACACATGAAGAACTGTTTCAGAAGTTTTTAAGAAAGTCAAGGTAACAGTTTCTATTACTAAAAGTTTTGCATTCAGTATGACACATTTATCGTATTGGAACACCCGGTTAATGCTGACTTCTGAGAAATTATTTGCTTTGCTTGACTCAGTTCCATATGCTTTGTCTCTAAAATACGAACACATCGAGGTTTCTACCATTCTGGAGTCTAAATAATTACTGTACTCTAGTTTGTATGTGAAAACTGACCCATATTTAGACTGCTAAACTTCAGGTAAATTAAATTCTTGCCCCCAGAGTCCTATGCTGTATTCCTATCATTTTCCAGTTCCTCAAAGCCAAGTTCTGAAGCCTGAATATATCACTCCTTGTTACTTCTAATTGGTTTTAATGTCTATTATGCTCCTCACAAGTGCAGATAACTTCACATTTGCATCACTAATAGACCTCTTTCAGAACCTCTGCTGCTCCTGCTTTCTGCCTCTATCAGTCATCAGCAGACGGCAAGTTGGCGTGGGTATTCCCCACCCCCCCACTTGTGAAAGTGTTGTAAATTCTAAAGCACTGAATATATGTGAAGTATTGTTATTAATACCAACATTTACAGTCTACAAGGCAGCATACAGAGTACTCCTGCAACAGAAACTTTTTCAGTGGTTTTATGAGACCTTGTGAGAAAGACAGTAAGGTGCGGTGGAAAAGTATTACCTGAGTCAATCAGAAAGATAGGTCTTGGTTCCTCTTGAACCACTTAGCTACTCTTAATTTAGCAACCAGTGCTGAGTCTTTTATATACCATATTTTATATATTACATTATTACTTCATGTAATCTTCATACTCCTATGAATTCATTTCTGTTCTGACCACTTAATAGATAAGACTGGGGCTCTGAGATTTGGGGTAACTTGCCCAGGATGTCACCACCAATCCGTGGCAGAGCCACAGTTTGGACCCACAACTGTCGGATTCCAAAACCTGTAGTCTCATCAGCGCACTTTTAATCGATAGCTTGCATGCTGCTGGGAAAGCTGCTGGAGAAGAAAGAGAGCTCCTGAATCAAGCGGAGAATTACAGCAATGGGTAGGAGTCTGGATGAGACAATCTGCAAGGTGACAGCTCATTCTAGATCCAGTGATTCTATGAAATAAGTACATTGCACTGGTCCACAGTTACAAACTAGGAAGGAAAAGAAGGAAAGGAACCGAGGGGAATGACAAAGCAAAAGCTTTCAATCAGTTCTTTTCAGCATTCTGCGTATGTTTACTTCTGCTCCCGCCCCACCCCCTTCAGGCTTCCACTTGGCTCCCCTCCGAGGGAGAGAGCCTGAGAACCCATCGCCTGCACACGCCTCACTTACAGGGGGAGAAAAAAAGCAGTCTGAAAAAGCCCTTAAAATGTCTTCCAAGGGATTTAGCTTTAGTATAATCTAAAATATGTGAATTCAAGGATTGTCAGTAATAAAATATGAGTAAAAACATCTTTATTTTAAAACATTGTATGTACATTAATGCCACATTAATGCCAATTCAAGCATAAAATGTTGAGCATTTCTTGGAATATGGTTTGGGATTTGAGAGGCACAAAGGTACCTGCAAGATGACTTTGGTGTTGTTATAAATATAAATAGAAGTAAAATAACAGTTGCATCTTCATTTATAATGAATCTTATATTGTGGCTGCAAAGCTACAGAGGAGAATGGATGCCAAAATCTGTCTTTCATTAACATATGCCTTACACGACAGGGAAGAGGTGTTGAAGACAAAATTACTTTTCCCTCTGAGTATGAATCAGCAGCATGCAGTAACCAGTAATAACAGCTCTGTGTATGAGTGCCTGCAGAGGGTAAGAAAAACAGCCTCAAACTGAAAATGCAAGTGCACCTGCTGGAGAGGCCCAGGAGGCTTCAGAGCACAGCCCCTCGAGCACCCCCTGAAGTGTCTTCCAGCACAGTGACCCCAACTCGGCCAGCCATGCTGGCATGAGCTGGACCGAGCACGTTCAGACCTCCAGATGGTCAGAGAGAGCCCACCCTCAGCTGCCCCTGGAGCTACGAGTCACTACTCCTTGTTCAAGAGTTTAAAACAGCTGCTTTGGATTCTGTAGTGCATGGGGTTTCACAACCACTTAACCTTTCGTAAGGAAGAGCTAGAGGCAGGTGAATGAATAAAAATACACGTTAACATTTCATAAGGAGGAAAAAAAAAATCAATACTTGAGGAACTCATGGACTTCAAATAGTCACAAATAGCATCCAGTTAGCTGTGTCCCTGGCTTCCCAGGGATTTGCGTCTTTATCTTTGATTTTCTCCAGCAGATAGGCACTAAGCTGAGCCTGGGCCCCAGAAAATAGATGCCTTTCTATTGGATGTTGCCTTCCAAATCAAGTGAGCCATTGATCGCCTCCTAAAAAGCCCCCAAGCACCCCCAAGCATCATCTCCTGCTTGGGCTGATGGGTTTGGTCTAGGGAAACTATGAGTTTTGTTATGCTTATACAAATTCTTTGGCAGTTTTTTCAGTCTATTGCTCCTTTATGTGATACTTCCTAGCTCACTGCAGAAAAAGCAGAAATGAATTTTCTTTCTCAGTTAATCTTTCTGTATTGATGATTGGTTGTTTCAAACCCATTGAGGAATGGCACTCACCCTTCAAGTCCTTAAGCCTTTTTTCATTGGGAGAAAGAGCTAAAACTGTGTGACTTCATAAAATTACCGACAAGATGCCATTGAGTCATTTGCATTGGTTTTTTTGGGGGGGGGGTGGTTAATGCTATGTATTTAACACAGGCAACACTATGTGGTTGCTGCCTCATTTCTCTTACCTGTCTCCTGAGGGTGACTTGTCTTCCTCCTGAGGCTGTCCTACTGAACAGAATGTTTGACGTAAAGAATCTGATAGCTCTCCATACACCTTTAGTTCTGCCCCAGTCCCTCAGGTGAGCTGAGACCGTGTCCCCTCAAGCAGCATTTGGAACGAGCACTGAAAATCCCCTGAAAGAGAATGGCTGAAATTGCCTGCATCACGTGCTGCACTGAAGCACGGAAATTTCTGTCTCCAAGGATAATTGCTTTTCTCGTTGCTCATACTTCTTCCTCCACAGCCCTCATTTATTTTAATGTATAGATTCCACTTTGACTCTGTAGAAGGTATTTTTAAAGTTTTTTAAAAATCCAAATGAAAGATGAAATTCAGGATCCAGAAGAAGTATTTATTCTATTTTTCCTTTCCATGAATGTATTCTTAATCAACCAGGCTTTCTGATTGTCTCTTCATTTGCAGCTTTGTTTCCTAATAGAACACTTGGGCTCTGGAGATTAGCGAGACAAAGCTTCATTACAACCATCCTTGTTTTACTCCCATTTCTTATATGGTTTCTCATCCTAACTCACTCTCCAGGTGCTTCTTTCTCTTGCCAAATAGTGCAAGGAAACACTTTTGCAGATCTTTTGTTTACTTTAGAAAAAAACACTGATCCAGTCTTTCCCGTTCGGGAGTGCTGCTCATTTCCTGACTGGCCTTTAAAGTTTGGCTCAGTAGCAACTTGGGGATTTGTTTTCTACCCAGAGTGGAAGGAGCGGGGTGCCCAGCAGCCCCATGCTGGAATGAGAATTAAGTTCTGCTATTCCTGGATAAGCAAGCTGACGTTTTCCTTATAGGTTCCCCCCCCCCCATTCCTCAAAGTGTTAATGTTTAGTCATTTAGCTTTAACTTTTTAGAAGGCATTTTAATAGGGTTGTCTCTCCTCCAAGTGCTGGGAGAAGCTGATCATGTACACAGGGAAGCTCAAGAATAATGAATTCCCTGTTTGCTGGGTTCTACCTACAATACAGTGTGCTGCGCACCACACGGTGGGCTTGCCCCTGCTCCAGTTCCACTGCCACTTGCTGGCCTGGGTCTAGAAGGACCTGCAACACCAAAGGAATTTGGCTTGTGCTGCCTCACTTTCTAGGTCCCCAAGACTTCTGGTTATTACCCAAACCAGAATATTTTCTTATTTCATGTAAGTTTTATAAATTTTTTGTGCTTTCTTCTCTTTGGCACATTTACATTACATTTCATTCTAGTTATGCAATTGTATCTATACTTAATTATGTTTATATATGAGTATAAGTTACTTTCTGTTCGTCCTACCATGGGGAATTTATTCATAGTTTCTTATGAGGTCAGTAACTTTCCAAAGAGGTAGGCTATCTAAACTGGAAGCCTATACTTTTTTATATTTATTCATTTTTACATTAAAATATGTTTGGACTAGCAAAGTTTGTTCAGTTTTTTTTTAAGATTTTTTTTTTAAGATTTTATTTATTTATTTGACAGAGATAGAGACAGCCAGAGAGAGAGAGAACACAAGCAGGGGGAGTGGGAGAGGAAGAAGCAGGCTCATAGCTGAAGAGCCTGATGTGGGGCTCGATCCCATAACACCAGGATCACGCCCTGAGCCGAAGGCAGACGAAGGCAGACGCTTAACCGCTGTGCCACCCAGGTGCCCCCTTTTTTTTAAGATTTTTATTCATTTATTAGAGAGAGAGCGAGCGTGATGGGGAGAGCAAGGGGGAGAGGAGCAGACTCCCCGCTGAGCAGGGAGTCCAATACCATGCTACCCAATGTGAAGTGGCGCTTGATCCCCAGGACCCTGGGATCATGACCTGAGCCAAAGCCAGATGCTTAACCAATTGAGCCACCCAGGTGCCCCTGGACTAGCAAAGTTGAATGATAAAAATAAAAACACTGACAAAGATCTTAACTACATCAAGGGGGTGGTTACTGTTTCTTTAAGGACTTAATCTGTAATATAAAGTAATATCACAAATATAATAACATATTTGGGGATGGGGAAAATACAAAGATAAAGCTATTGGCATAGACAAGGTCTAGTTGAGGAGGCATACTGCTCTCAGTATGGTGACAAAGAATCTAGGGTCAGTCATTCCTCCAGGTCAGCCAGGCATAGTCACCACAAGGAAGGGCTACCAGAAGAAGCAAGCCACGTTCTGGCTTAGTGAAGGTAGGCAGTGTTCACAGGCAGATTAGCCAAAAACTGCTCTAGTGACCCAAAGAAAAATGGAAGGTCAGAGAGAATTGTAGCAAGAGCGACTTGTAACTGAATCTTGGAGAAATGAACTATAAGCTTTAATGCCCCCTGGCCTAGCTCAGGAAGAGCCAAAGAAAGAGCCCTAACTGGGCCTTGGAAATGGGAATGCTGCAGAGGCCATGAACTTTTTTTCTGTTTACCTGAAGTGTATCATAGAAATGGCTGGTAAGACATTTTGTTCTTGATAGTTTTTAGAAGAGCAAAGACTCACTTTTATCTGATTCTTCTTTTGATTCCAGAGCCCTTGTGTTTTCCATCATGATATGTCACAAAGTACGTGTTTATTGATCTTCAAAAACCTGGAAAGATGAGACACAACTTTAGGAGAAACACACCCAGAAAGGTACAGGCAAAAAGGGCATTGACTGAGCCAGAAGGTTGCCCTCATTCACCAGTGTGGCAGAGGAAGGTCTGGCTTCTCCTTGGCAGAAGGTGCAGAGTAGGTATCAATATAGCGTAGTCACCAAGTGAGTGACTCATGATCTGTGATCCTGTGCGAGAACACTAATGAAAAGCAAGTGAAGAATATAGGCCAGCATAGCCTATGAGACACGGCTTCAGTGTACGATCACTGCCATTTGGTGAGGTTTGAGGGAAGCCCCCAAAGTAATATCTCTGTATTCCTGCCCAAACTGTAAACCAGCTGAGAGAAGCTGGTACTGGAGAAAATGTCTCAGGGTACGTGGGAACAATGGCTTTCCTACTACTGAATCCAAGAATCGAGACCCACAGCTGAACAGCTGCAGGACTGTGTTCACAGGGGTCTGCCCCTGTGTGGCCTTGTCCAGAGTAGCCAGTTATCAAGAGAGGGTGAGGAGGACTGGGTTAAACATGCCTAATTCATTTCCCAAACTCACTTCTCTAAGGCACCTCTCCCAGGAATGAAGAGAGCAGGATTAAAGAGTCCAGGTGGGTCCCTCCACATGGCAAGAAACAACAGGAGTGAAATTACCTAAACCTTTTAGAAGTGCTGAGTAAAACCTATGTCACGTTTACCAGGGCTAGAGCAATGTGGAGTGGACTCTCCTATGTCCTTTTAGACTTGCTGAGTAGTCTGCTTAGAGAGATAGACCATCAGTAGTTCTTCAGCATTTACCTATAAGCCTGTGGTCTATCAGCATCTGCCCTAGTGATGGATGGAATCTTCAGGGTATGCACTGACACATGTCAGTGGTTGGTATATGGGGCACTAAAATCAAAGTGAGTTTCCAAAGGTATTACCAGTGACTTATTCTGGGAAGCTTACCACACTTAAATCTTTACCAGACTGCTAAATAAATGGCCAGGAGGTCTAGCAACTCTGCCAGGCACCGTTTCTACATTCACTTGCAAAACGAATAACTGGCTGTAGACCAGCACTTCTCAAATTACCTGAGGTAAAGGACCAGTTGTTGCTTTTTGTTTTGTTTTGCGCATGTGCAACCTGTCGTAGACCAATGCTTTACAAAGATGAATCATTAGGAGGAAAAAAAAGGGTGTCCTCCAGTTGCTGGCATTGTGTTTTCTGGTCTCTGCCCTCTCTCCAACAATCTCTCCTTATGATCTCCCAGGCAGCCAGTGCATACCAGCTACATGTCAGGCCCTGCTCTAGTGTTTGGAAGTGAAGGGATGAGCAGGAAAAAATAAAGATAGGCAATAGACAAGCCCAAGATTTTTATTAGATTCAACAGATGTAAATTGATTTGGTTACTCTTCTTACCTTGTCATGGGCTGGAGATGAAACAGACCAGCGCCTGCCCACAGCCCACCCCTTGAGCTGCCCGACTCTAGACCATAGAGAGACTAAAACAACACATCACAGTGTTTGATCGGCCTCATCTCCTGAACCCTGTGGTCTTTCTTCACCACGGGGCATCTTCTGCCAGGACCGCGCTCTTCCACCTAGAAAATGCTTAGTCCAGGTGCTCCAGGCTCTTCCTGGTACCTTTACATGCAGGTGGCTGTGTTAAGCACACAAAACCATAACGCATCACCCAGCTCTCACCAGGATTCCTGGTAGTTATTGTTTCCTTTTGTTCACTTTTTTAAAAATGATTTTTTGTGAATAGGTGCTTAATAGTTTCTAAGCTAATTTGAAATGGAAAGGGAGATGATTCTATTCGTTTATTAAAGTCAAACTTGTGATTTTTTTCCCTATTGAATGGTATTTTAAAGACTGAGTTGATGCCGAACTCAAAGAACATGGAGAAGTCAGGGAAGGCCAGAGATAGATGATTAGAAGCTGAAGAAAATGTGTTAATTCATTCTAGAAGAAGAGCACACCAGAAGATGAGAATGATAGCTCCCAGGTAGAAACAGGCAAAATGGGTTCTCAGAGAAGAAACATGGGACCCATCTGGATATGAATCCTAGCTTTGCTATTGCTGCTTGTGTAACCTTAAGCAAAATACTTAACATCTCTGAGCCTCAGTGTCCTCAACTATAAATTGAAGATGATATTGCTTACCTGAAGAGAGTGCACATTTACACGAGTGGGGAGAGGGATAGAGAGAGAGAATCTCAAGCAGACGTCCCACTTGGTACAGAGCCTAACTCAGGCGGGGCTCAATCTCGTGACCCTGAGATCATGACCTGAGCCGAAACCAAGAGTTGGAAATTCCACTGACTGAGCCACTCAGGCGCCCCAAGAATTGAGGTTTTTTTAATTTCAGAAAGTCATTGCTGGGGACGCCTAGGTAGCTCAGTAGGCTAAGTGTCTGCCTTTGCCTCAGGTCGTGATCTCAGGGTCCTAGAATTGATTCCTGAGTTGGGCTCCTTGCTCAGTGGGGATTCTGCTTCTCCCTCTGCCTGCCACTCCCCCTGCTTGTACTCTCTCTTTATGATAAATAAATACATAAAATCTTTAAAAAAAAAAAGTCATGGCTATTTCCTTTACTTATGTTCAGTTCTGTTCAAACATTTATTAAGCATGCACTGTGTGCCAGAAACTGTGCTGGACACTGACAGTACTAGAGTGAATAAGACTTAGATGCCTGCAATGTAGGATGGATGCCCATTTATCTGAAATGTGGTAAGTATCTCCCGCTTGAATTGCCTGGCTCCAACTGACCACTTACTTAAACCGCTTGGTTCCATTAGTCAGCACTGCCACAGTCTACCTTACTGTACCATATCCATTGGCATCCTCATTTTTGAGACCCTTTCCAAGGCCTTCCGTGAACAAATCTAGTCATGTACTACCTAGTGAAAGCCAGACAAAGCACGTGAAACAAGTCCTCAAAATGTAGCCCCTGCACCATATGCCCTCTGATGTCCAAAGTCACTTCTAATAATGCCACCTCTACACAGACCACGCCCTTCACAGCATTTAGGGCTTTCACTCACAATGCCTTTCAGCACCATTCAACATCACCACAATCCATCTAACTGGTCACAATTGAGATGAAATCTTGGCTGCCTTCAAAAGATCTACAAGACTCTGAAAGTGCTACAAAGCTCTACTCCTGGCACCATGCCCCATTCATCTGAGTCAGTCATTCAAACTGGGAACCTGATCTGGCTTGTCTCTTGTCACGGTTGTCACCCGATCCTCATATTATCTCAAAAACTTATCCTTGTGGAGCCCAGAAAAAAAAAACCTTGCATATACAGTCAGAAGACTTTCTGAAAGGGTACCAACACTGGGGCACCTACGTGCCTCAGTCAGTTGAGCATCTGACTCTTGATTTTGGCCCAGGTTGTGAATTTAGGGGTCATGATCTCAGGGTCATGGGATCAGGCCCCACGTGGAGCCCAGCGTCAGGCTCTGCACTCAACTGGAAATCTGCTTTTTTCCTTCTCCCTCTTCCTCTGCCCCTCCCCCTGCTCCCATGCACTCTCCCTCTCTCAGATAGATAAATAAATCTTAAAAAAAAAAAAAGGCAGGGGGAAGCCAACACCATTCAATAGGGAAAGGACAATCTTCTCAACAAATTGTGTCAGGAAAACTGAATATCCACCTGCAAGATAATGAAGTTAGACCCCTACTTTACAAAACATGAAAAATGAACTCAATGGATTTTAAAAAACCTAAATGTAAGATCTAAAACTATAAAACTCTTAAAAGAAAACACGGGAGAAGAGCTTCATAACACAAGTTTAGCAGTGATTCCTTGGAATATGGTACCAAAAGCACAACAACGAAAAGATGGATTAGACTACATCAAAATTAAAAACTTTTGTACATCGAAGCACACACTCAACATAGTGAAAAAGCCCACAAAATGGGAGAAAATATTTGCAGATTATATATTTGGTAAGGGGTTAATATCCAGGATATATGAAGAACTACAACTCAACAACAAAAAACCAAACAACCCAATTATAAAATGAGCAAAGGATTTAAGTAGATATTTCATCAGAGAAGTTACACAGATGGCCAGTAAGCACATGAAAAGATGTAGGACATGACTAATTAAAACCACAGTGGGATAGCACCTCACACCTATTAGAATGACTATCACCAAGACTCAGAAAATAACAACTGTTGGCAAGGATATGGAGAAATTAGAATGCAAGCACACTATTGGTGGGAAGGTAAAATGGTGCAGCATTTATGGAAACATTATGGTAGTGCCTCAAAAACTTTAAAATAGAATTACATATGATCCAGAAATCCCACCTCTGGATATATATTCAAAATAGTTGAAAGCAGAGACTGAAAGAGATATTTGTACATCCATGTTCATAGCAGCATTATTCACAATGACCAAAAGGAGGAAGCAACCCAAGTATCCATCAGCAAATGAACAGGTAAATAAAACATGGTGCGTACATACAAAGGAAAATTATTCAGTCTTACGAAGGAAGGACATTCTGACACATGGGTGAACCTCGAGGACATTATGCTTAGTTAAATAAGCAAGTCACAAAAGGACAATCACAGTATGGTTCCACTCCACCTCCAATTGAGGTACCTGGAATAGTCAAATTCATAGAGACAAAGTAGAATTGTGGTTGCCAGGGGCTGGGGTACGGGAAATGGGGAGTTCTTGTTTAATGGGAAGAGTTTCAGTTTTGCAAAATAAAAAGAGTTCTGTGGATGACTGATAGTGACGGTAGCAGAACAATGTGACTGATCCACTTAATGTCACTCAGCTGTACACTAAAAATGATTAAGATGGCAAATCTTATGTTCGGTGTACTTTACCGAAATTTTTAGAAAGGAAAAAGAAAACTGGCCCTTATGTATTAGCCCTTATGTATTAGCCTTCCAAAATCTTGAACTTGCTGCCTTCTATCTCTAGCTCTCTGCTCTTCCCACCCTCTGTCCACACACACCAGCCTGTCTCCTGTCATTCCTCACCTTGCCCAGCCCAGTTGGACTTGGCCAGGCAGTTTCCATACACAATCATTGCCTGGTCCCAGGAGATAGGACTTAAGTACAGAAGATCCTGGGCTTCCACCACCATGGGACTTTCCACCCCTAAGTATGGATCGTCAAAACCCTTCACCAAGCAAACCTGGGAAAGTTTCAGCCCTTTCACAAATCCCCATGTCTAGGAGTGATGGAGGGGGTCAGAAGCAAAGGTGTTACATTTGACTTTCCCCACACAGTGTGTTGGCATGACATAAAAGAAGATCCCTAGCATTTGTTGAGGGCCTTAACTTGGAATTCTAGGCATTAGATTTCTTCCAGCTCCCAGCCTCATACCTTTTGACCAGAGTATTCATTTTCCTTTTTCTGACCTTTCATTTCCTTTCAGAGTTCATGCTTATCTCTTACCTCAGTTTCCCTATTTCAATCCAAGTGTCCCCTCCAGCTGTGCTGCCGACAGCTTGGTTCCAGAGAGTGTCACTCCCAGCAGGCCCTTCTGAACAGATAGGGCATGACCAGAAGTCATAGATGGCCAACCTGGGAGGGAGGAGCAATATAAAAAGGTCCATGGTACCAATTTTAATATTTCCTTGGCTTTAAAGAATATTTAGATCAGGTGATCAAGCTAAAAGTTTTGACTGTATAGAGGAGACCATATATCCTTCTTAGTTTGCCCTTTTTTGTAAAAAGTTCATTATTTTGAACTTTTTTTGAACCATCCCTGGTTGGTTGCTTATCTCTGCCCATTCTATTCTGTGATTAACCACTAGTCTTAATTTTCCTAAATCTTTTATGTACTCTAAGGTGGTTTGCAAACTGGCAGTGGCAGCATCACCAGGGGAGGTTGTTAGAAATTCAGAATCTCCAGGCGCCTGGCTGGTTCAGTCAATTGAACATCCGACTCTTGATTACAGCTCAGGTCATGATCTCAGGGTCCTGGGATCAAGCCCCAAACTGGGCTCCCTGCTCAGTGGGGCGTCTGCTCTGCTCTGCCTCTCCCTCTGCACCTCCCCCAGCTCAAGCATTCTCTCTCTCTCACTCTGTCAAATAAATAAATCTTAAAAAAAAAAAAGAAGAAGAAGAAGAAAGAAAAAAGAAAAGAAAAAGAAATACAGAATCTCAAGCCCTACCCCAGATCTATCAAATCAGGATCTGCATTTTAACAACATCTCCTGGGTAATTTATATACATATTAAATCTAGAACTGTTCTAGAAAATGTCTAACTGCTCCCACTGGAGCAAATGGATCGCTACCTTAGCTGTTCATTAGAAACATCTGGGAAGCTCTTAAAATTACTGATGCCAGGCTCCCACCACCAGATTCTGATTTGATCCATCTACCAGGAGGCTGGGCATTGATTGGTTGGTTGGCTTTTTGTTTGTTTGTTTGTTTTAAGATTTTATTTTTAAGTAGTCTTTACACCCAATATGGGGCTGGAACTCACAACCTAGCGATCAAGAGTTGCTCACTCCACCGGCTGAGCCAGGCAGGTGCCCCTGGTTGGTTGGTTTTTATTCTCTCATAGATGTCGTTGTTTAGCCAGAGCTGAGAATCACTGAGTTAGAGTATAACTTAAAGGAAAGTATCCCAGAGAATTCCATGAATTTTAAACTGGTTTAGAGATATAAGAAAGTAGAGTAAAATTGTTTAATTTGAATAGGTTTCTTAACCTAAATATGTGAATATTAACTTGAAACTACGATTGTAAGTAACGTCTCCTTAAATTCTTCCTTTCTTATTCCTTATTTTTGTCTTATTTTCTATTTCCTCAGTCCTTAAAGTGTTTCAACGGCTCTCTTAACTTCTGTTAAATGGCATCCAGGGTTTTCCACCAAGCCCAATGAGAAGGCCTCCCTCCTGTCCCAGTGCCCAAAGCTGGTGCTGCTTCCTGCTGCTGACAAGGCTCAGGTACAGGGTACTAGTGGGAGCAGCCATCGCTATGACTTTGGCTGCTGGGGTTACTGGGTTGATGCCACTCTGCCCAAGCAGGGTTGAATCCTGGTAGTAAGCATACAATAGCCTCGAGTTGTCCTTTTACATACTCCTTGCAAATCAGCCTTGTAGGCTTGATGTAAACTGCCCCCTTGCCAAACTGGGACAACTTTAGTATCCCCACACCAATCTGCCACTTACATAATGTTTTTAGCCTTTCCCTGTGTTTATTGTTTTCCATGTGTCCTTTCAAAGAGCCCAGCCAAAATCTATCGTAATCTAAGTGGGTTTAAGAGTAGAGAGCTTCACCTGACACATGGGTCTCTGCCGGAAGGCATGCTTTTCTTCTGTGGTCACAGGTGAGTAGAGGAGGACCTCTCAGCAAGGCTTACTAAACATTTATATATTCACCCATATTCTTCATTTCTGTCCCAGGAACTAGTTTTTAAGAGGTTTAAGTAGATTTTTTTAGTCAGTCAGTGTTGGAAAACATTTTTTTTAAATGTTTCAAAGTGAAATTCAATTTAATTGATTTATCAAATCTTAATTGAATTCCTGCTGTTACCATCACAGGCAAATGACTAGCAGCTTTCCCATTGTTACTAAAATACTCATCTTCTTTATAAATATTTTGACATGTCTTAAATGCCAAAAATATGCATGATGTGTACTATATAGTCAAGAATTAAACAGGGCTCTTGCTTTGGCATAAAGCTTATTTCAGGTAGGGAAATGAGGCAGCTGAGAGTGCAGTAAGAGAGTAGAATTAGATAAAAAAGTCTTTTTTATTGACATGATATATTTGAAGATAGGGTCCTAACAATTTAATTTCTCATTGAGAAGTGTACCCTAAATGTACCCAAGGCTGATTTGCATTTTGGGGTTGTAAGTTCTGGCTCTAAATTCAGTACGTGTCATTGAGAAAGTCAGTCTTTTTCTGCCTGAGAGTGTTTAGCTGCAAAATTAGGAAGTTGTGCTGGGAGTTCACTAAGGTCCCTTCCAGGTCTAAAATTCAATGATTCTTTGAATTCTCAGCTAAATTATGTATTATCAAAGGACAAAAACATTGGCTTCTATTTTTTCTCAACTGTTGGTTTTGCCAACATATGGAAAGCAACAGAAACAAAGGCAATTAAAATTAGATTAAAAGATTTAAGATGCCATCCTAACATCTCAAGTAGTATCATTTTATGTTCTATTCTGGTCTTTGAACCTATGTATACATAGTTTTACATAATTGCAACCATAAAATAGGTAAAATTTTATATCTGGCTTACTTTACTTGATATTACATAGCATCCTTATATTACCATTATCACCCATAATGATAGTTTAAATGGCGGCATGATATTCCATGTCATTCCTGTACCAAAGTTTGCCTAAGTATTTCCTGTATTTGGAAATTTAGATTGCTTTCAATATTTGATAACGTAAAGAATGCTGCGGCAAACTTTCTATTCATGTGACTTTCATTTGAATAACTTTCTAAGAATAAATTTCTAGGTATATGATTACTGAGTTAAAGGGAACCTCTTTATGGTTGTTTGTAAGTATTGACAAATAAATGGCTTTCCTAAAAGCTTGCACTGATTTACATCGTTGCCACCATATTTGAGAGTGACAGCTTAACCACAGCCTCACCAAGGATGAGGTATGAAATTATACTTAATGTCTTAATGCACATTTCTCTGATTACTGGCAATCTTGAATGTTTTTCCATTTGTGATTGCAATTTATCTTCTGTGAATTGTCTTATTTTGCCCTTTGCCATCTATCTGGCTGTGTAACCATAGATGAGTCACTTAACCTCTCTGTGGCTCCATTTTCTCATCTGTACACAGGATAATAATAGTTCCTGTCTGTAGAGTTGTTGTAAGGATTGAATGGATTTCTAAATGTAAAGCATATAGAATAGTATCTGGTATGTGGAGAACCTTAAAAAATGCTAGTATTAGTGCTGGTAATAACATTGGTATTAGTTGTAAAACAGGATAGTAGTCATTTTTTTAATAATTTAAATGATTTCTTCTTTTTCTTGTATAAACGCATACATATCTTTGACTAACTTCTATAAAAGAGCTCTTTATATAATATAGATGTGACTCCTTTGTTCTGCTGGGTTTGGTAAAACAATGATCCTTTGGGATCATTATTTTAATTTCCATGAGTTGTGTGTGTGTGTCTGTGTGTGTGTCTGTGTGTGTATGCACACACACATGAGCATATGAGTTTGTGTTTTCTCACAAGTCCAGAAATACAGTGTCAGGGCAAAAGCGTCAGCCCCCAAAAATGCCGACTGCAGTCCATTCTCAGAATGGCATGCCCAGCTCTGTTGAAGAACTGTTCAGCCAAGTCATTTAGAAAAATAACAAATAAACAAAACCAAAAGCAAACGCATACGTACACTCACAAAACCAAAACCAAAAACAAACCATGTACATCCATGCACATGACAAACAAAAACTGTTGCTGTTTTAAGCCAGAGAGTTGGGAGAAAGGCAGATGTAAGCCATGGAAATTTCTCTTTAAGAGTAATTGATTCTTTGTGTGCAACTGTTGCCTGATTCCTGGCATACTGAGATCTAACTTAGACCACTCAAATGAAAAGCAAAAAGGTGGCATCAAGAAATTGCCTCCGGGGGGTGGGGGCAGTGCCTGTTTGGCTCAGTAAGAAGAGCATGTGACTCTTGATCTTGGGGTCGTGAGTTGGAGCCCACGTTGGGTGTAGAGATTACTTAAATAAATTTTAAAATAAGTAAATAAATAAATTGCCTTTGGGAATAAAAGAACCTCTTAGATTCCACAACATCATGGATGGAAGAGATCCTTAGGGAGGGAAGGAAGCACAGCTGAGAATGGGAAAGTTAGTGATGTTCAAGACCAAAGTTAATCATCTATACAGTGAACAAATTGAAGGAAAAGGATAAAGAGCAATAAAAAAAATAATAATATGAGTAATGGGAGGACTGAAGAAGTCCACTGCTCAGATGAGGATTGGAAACTGTTTAAACTGGATAATACAGTATGTGTTTTGGCTCTGAGAAAACAGAAGTTGAACTTTTCAGTGGTAATCAAGGACTTGGTCTCAAAGTATTTGCAAATAGTGCCGGTATGGAGAACAGATGCTGACATTATTGCCAATGGGAATCGCAATATGATAGTTGGAGTGAGAGACCAAAAGAAACCACAGGGAATTTTTGTGGAAAGCTCGGCATTGAAAATGATTTATGGTTGATTTAAGGAGACAAGGAAAATAAGGCTACAGTGTATACGATCTGACTGTTGCAGACAAAGGATGTAAACAGCCATAGCTCTCCAACCTCCTGGAAATCAGAACTCTGCTCATACAGACAGGCGCCAGAATGTTTGTCTGAGTTAAGTGCATACTTCTTTTTTAGAATCTAAGAATAGTACCTTATCCTCCTTTTCTCTCCCATTACTGTTTGGGTATCCTTCAAAATCAATCTATTAAGCTGTTATCACCAGCTTTTAAGCACTGTGGAGTCACCCATAGAGATCAGTAGGGTACTGTACTACTTCCTAAAGAGCATCAAAGGAACCTCACTTGAGGTCCTAGGCTTGAAAGGTGGGTGCTCTATTTCATTAATGTTATATGTGTGAAATACTTTTATGCTGGAAAACAGAAGTTGGAGGATTCAGGAGAGTCAAGTGAATCTTCTGAAAATTTCTAACAAAGTATACTGAGAAAGAAAGTCGAGGCAGGAAAGATGTGACCATTCCTTAAAGTCACTTAAGTTAAATCCTCCCTTCAAAGGGCAGAGAACTGTCAGTGTCTCTCAGACAGGAAGTAAGAACTTCTTGAGCTGTCCTATTGAGAGTCTGTGTTTTGAAATGGAAAAAAGACAGACATATTTGGCTAAAGGCAGTAGGATTTTAATATAAGAGAGACAGACTTTGGGAATGTCGATTTTGGTCCTTAAGAACTCGGAACCACTAGAGAAATAGGTTTATATAAGGACAATAGATGAAAAACAACAACAAAAACAACAGAAGCATCTCCAAAGGATTGGAACAAATAAGTTTTCATATCAGTCCAGTGACAATGCTTATTGAATAGCAAAGGAAACAGATGAGATGAAGAAAATAAAGCTGAGCTTTAGTGCCTAGGAACCTGAGCCAACTAAGCCAATCAGCAGCCAGATTTATGTTGCCGTAGGAAAATGGATCCAGGTTTTCTCAACCTGTCTGTTTATAAGGATTTTCCTCACACACATATATCTCACCAGCACCCTCTCCCTTACTTCCTGGTTGAGTTTCCTTTGAAAACTTCTCATTCCAGAGCCTGTGCTAATGACTGTGGAGATCTCCCCAAATCTGGGCGGGAATAACTGGGAGATCCAAGTGTATCCTCGGTGGTTAGCATATCCATCTTAGGTGTAGGGTCAAAGAAGAGCAGATGTAGCTAGGGCAGATGCAAAGGCGGGCCTTCTTTATCTGCTTGCATTGCCCTCTTCACTCTCGTTTTCTTTCTTTTTTTTTTTTTTTTAAGATTTTATTTATTTATTTGAGAGACAGAGTGTGTGTGAGAGAGAGCACAGGATAAGGGGGAGGGCCAGAGAGAGAAGGGGGAGGGCCAGAGAGAGACATGGGACTCAATCCCGGGACTCTGGGATCATGACCTGAGCAGAAGGCAGTCGCCCAACCACCTGAGCCACTCAGGAGTCCCTCACTCTTTTTCTTGGTGGAATGCTAATCAGCATTCAGGATCCACACAAGTATTGCCTATTATCTCCTCCCCCTAAGCACCACTGGATTTTAGAAAGGGCTCTATTTCCAAAGGATCTTCTTCGTAGTACTAATAATGCATTTACTATATTGTTTTGTGATGATTTGCTTGTCCATCATTCTTCCTGGACGATCAACTCTGTGATGTAGGGACATTATCCTTCATCTCTGTATCTCCAGCCCTAACACAGTAGCTAAAACTGTGGCTATGGAGCATTTGAAATGTGACTAATTCAAATTGAGACAAGCTTCGACTACAAAATACAGTTTGACATATCCGTAAGAGAATGTAAAATATGTTATTAATAAATCTTTATATATTTTTTTAAGATTTTATTTATTTATTTGACAGAAATAGAGACAGCCAGTGAGAGAGGGAACACAAGCAGGGGGAATGGGAGAGGAAGAAGCAGGCTCATAGCGGAGGAGCCTGATGTGGGGCTCGATCCCATAACGCCGGGATCACGCCCTGAGCCGAAGGCAGACGCTTAACCGCTGTGCCACCCAGGCGCCCCAATAAATCTTTATATTGATTACACATCAAAATGGTAAATATTTTGGATACATTGAGTTAAATAAAACATCAAATTTATCTGTTTCTTTTACTATGGAAAGCTTAAAATTATATATGTGACTCCCATTATATCTTTTATTGGACAGGACTGGTTTAGAACCTAGCAGAGGCTTGTTCAAGTCAGGGTCTTAGCAGCAAAAAGAAAATCTACTCCACTTTTGGATTTTGAAGACATGTTAATGAAGGGACAATTTACAGAAGTGTGGGCAGGAAATCCACAAAGGTTCAGCATCAAGAGACTAGCAACAGAGGGGAGCAGCTCAGCCTAAACAATGGGAGGAGATGACGTCACTAGAGCTGGTGAGCCCTGGAGGTACATTAGAGAATCAGGTAGCAGGAACTCAAGTTAGAGAGGGACCCAGTCACTGCCAGAAGCATGGAACCAAGCAGGGACACAACCTGCCTTTGATCTTCTGTTGTGCTCCCCACTGGCTGTAGAGAATCAAGAGCCAGAGGGCAAGGGATCCTGAATGATGCCATCCTTAGAGGTCACCTCCCACCTCCCAAGGCACTAGGCAGTTCAGAGAAGAGTATTGATCACAGCAAGAAGGGGGCAAGGGATAAAGAATAACCAACACGGGGCTCGATAAAAGTTAAATGACTGAATCAGATAAAACTAACCGATGGGGACACTGATAGTATTTTCCCCACCTGGGATCTTTTTGCAGTGGTGCTTTTCAAACTATTCTGTGACACTAGGAGTTTAGTGAAATTAGGAGTTCCACAGCCATTTCTTCTTGTGTCATATATCTGTATATGTATATAATCATTGAAATTCTCTGCTAAACACAACATGTACACTCAATTGTGTTATACATCAACATTTTTAGCACATGGGAAATAAGTCACCATCAACTTGTGCTGCCAGGTAAAATTGGTTTTGTGCAAGCCTAAAAATAAGAGTCCCCCTGCCTCTTCTTTACTTTTATTTGAATGTCTTGAATGTATCACTAATTAGGAGGATTTCCATCTGTATTACTCTTTTATGAAAATTCAGGTCTATACATGTGCACTTAAAAAAATTGTATGTGTTAGGAGACCACTGTAGCACATGTGCATAGCTCAGTGAAATGCCTGGCAAGTTTCAAGCATGTGTATCTGCCCGTGTTCTCATGTCTAATCATGTTATATCATGTTTCTGTAAACATGATATATTTATGCTAAAGAATTATGCAATTGTACATAATGTTAGGGATTCCATTTGAAATACACTTCTGGCCTTTCCCTATGCCTGGAAGATTATTCCTTCAGTTCTTGCCAGGGTTGAGATTAGGATGTTTCTCAGCTCAAATGTTTCCTCTTCAGGAAAGGCTTCCCTCATCACCTAATATCTTAATTAGGTTCCCCCTTCCCATTCTCTATTTCAGCCCTATTTTATTGCTTTCATAGCCCTTTTCACAATTTGTAACTGTTTTGTTTCATTGTCTCTTCATTGGTTCTTGTCTGGTTCCTTAACAAAATTTAAATCTCATCACTGCTGGGATTGGGTCCCTGCTTCCTGTGGGTGGGGCACTATTGTAAAGACATTTATCTGTATTAATTCATCTGCTCATAATGTCCTTGTGAGTGTCTTTCTGAACCCCCTTATAGAGATGAAGACACTGAGACAGACAGACGAATAATCTGATGTCATGATGCTTTGTGGCCCACCCTGGAATCCTGATTCTGCCATGTGCCCCCTCACCATGCCTGCACCATGTGCAATTGGACATATATTTCTCGTCTGTAATTTGGAAGAATATGCACTTACTGACCGCATCTGTGTTCTCTGGATGGAGAGCTGGAGGGCAAGTTTATATGGATGAGTTGTCTAAGCAGAGGTCACCAGGAAACCTTGTGTTTACTGTGGGTCCTCATGTCCTTTCCAAATCATGTTCATCTTGGACCTCCCAAACTGATGTAGTTTAACATTATCGTTTCCCTATGGGAAATCTGGGAAACTCGCAGAGGTGTGGAAATTAAACAACACATAACCAATGGGTCAAAGAAGAAATCAGAAATGAGATGATGAAAATAAAGATTCAACACACCGAAACTTATGGGATGCAGCTAAAGCCTCCTACGTACAGAACACACGTGCATGTTTATTTCTGTCTTCACTTGATTCACTGTTGTATCTACTTAACCAACTCTTACTGAAGGCCAACTCTGGGCCAGGTACTGTGCTGAGGTTTGGAGACAGGACCACCGGAGCACAGTGAGAGCCCCATGGGGATTAGCAGGCCGACAGAGCACATAAACTGATTACACTGATTGGTTAAGTGCTGACACCAGGATTCTAATCAGCAATCCTGGAAGACTACTCTTCTTTTGGTCTGTTACTATCTGATTCTTTTAGTTTACTCTCCTCCAGCTTTCCTTTTCCCTTGGGGACTTCCTTTTCTCGCCGTCTCTTGTCCCCTTTCTTTCCCTACGTTGTATGATTTATAAATAATTACAGCTAATTCGAGATGGTCTCTTTTGTGGATTTTGTAGAG
The DNA here is from genome assembly GCF_002007445.2 of Ailuropoda melanoleuca. Taxonomy (NCBI): domain Eukaryota; kingdom Metazoa; phylum Chordata; class Mammalia; order Carnivora; family Ursidae; genus Ailuropoda; species Ailuropoda melanoleuca. The sequence goes on along the minus strand of NC_048219.1, from coordinate 139,931,538 downwards.
TTAATGTTTGAACCCTGACTACTGGAATCTGGATTTAATCTTCCTCACCAGCCCCCGCCCCCAGCTAACGAAGGCTTGGGGAACAGGGATTCATGGTAACATTAGCCTGAGGAAAGCTGAATTAGACAGTCATTAGCTCTTCACCACTCCCTATTCCCACCCCCCCCCACTCCACAAAATTTAGGATCTCTTCCAAAGCCACATAGGAATGATTTTTTTTTTTTTGTATTTTCTTAGTTCTCTGCTCCGCTTCCATTGGTACAGATATTTACAAATAGATGTCTTCTGACTTCTTTTCTGCTGTCCCTAGAATTGTGGAATGTTGTTTTGAAATTCTTCTTTGGATTTATGTATCCAAATTTGTATCCCCAATTCCTTGCATACTGCCTGGCATATAATAGATGTCCAATAAGTGTATGTGAAAATAATTCTGAAGTGAAAAAAGAGGGAAAAGATCGGTAGATCATTTTTGCATGAACAGCGTTGCTGTATTTAAATTTAGGGGGTTACATATAGGTTTTATTCCTAAAATTATCTGGTCCTCAAGAATAGGGACTAGTTTTTGTCCTTCTTTGTATCATCCACTCCCCTGTGCCTCACACAGTATCTGGTACAGAACAAATCTTAGTTTATATTGTTGAATGCAGAATGAATAAATATCATTTAATAAATATGATTAACTATCTTTGGGTGATATAGATGAGGATTTATATCAATAATGTTACTTTGACTATTTCCTGGACCAAGGTATAAGTAGCTTAGGTAAACAGACTATAAATAGAAGAATGTCTGTGGAGAAGAGACCGCATTGGTGTAACTCCTGCTCTGGGAACCCATCCCTTAGAATGGGTGTGCCTACTTCTGTTTCTTTTCCCTCGAGAGAAACTGGAGTCGAACTTTGGAGATGGCTTTGAAATGGGAGGATAAGAGTGTGAACATGTGGCTGCGGGGTTTTTGTTAATGTAGTCATTTCCTTCCAAACACTTGAAAAATATTTTTCTTTTATATTTTCCATTCTGTTGCCATTGCCTCTGTGCTTTCTCCTCATTTCACATTTAAATTCTATAAACCGTCCAGTTAATGTGGACATGCATAATAAGTGGGCCCAGATCTTATTCCAAATGGAAGCCAGAACCAGTGTCCAGACACTAGGAAAGCATAATTACCCAAAGAACAGAGTTATGTTTTCTGGAAGGGCTTTTATCAGTGTCTGTGGAGCCACAGATGTATGTTTCAGCATCAGACAAGGAAAAAGATTTATGAAACACATATCTCCTCTTTCCTGGGGAGGGAAAAAAAAAAATAACAACACTTCTCTTTTGCAAAAAGACTTAGTGTGTGAGTATATCCTGACCCTTAAGGGAAAGAAAGAAAAATATATCAAATCTATGAATGCTAAAATAATATTCACTCAAAGTGGGGAATGATTGATTTTTTCCATATGTTCTTATCCTATTTCAATTTAAATTAATTTTGCAGGAGTCATTAACCATCTTTGCAAAATTTGCTGGGTTTGCTCCCAATGCTGGCTTTGGCACACCTGCAGCCTATGCGTGTCTTTATAGTTAATCTGTAGGAACCAAAATTAATTTCAGTGAAACAGCCAAATTGTCCTCCGGAGTCCTTACTCATATGTCTGGTTAGTATTCACCAGGGGTAGAAAACAGCCTGACAAGGGTGATAGAAATGTTTCAAAGGATCTTTTCTAAGTTCTCTCACTATCTTTTTTTTTTTATCTGCAGGTGCAAAAATTCCATTTGTAATTCTTTAATTCCAAGGGCAATGGGTGTCTTGGGGTCTCAGAATTCAGGACAAGTGGCCAGCTGGGACACAGTATTATGCTTGCAAGTCATGGCAGGTGCAGAAGGAGGGCAAGCAGTTAAAAGTTTGGCCCACTCGCCTTTTTTCTCTTTTTTGTGCTTCCTTTTGGTCTTCTAGACGGGTGTACAATTACACGAGCTGAATTCGTTATCTCCCAAAGCTGTGCTGTTGTACATCCAGGAAAAGGACTTGATTACTCAACCCATGTTTCCAGGAGCCTTATTTGGGTTCTTTTGTGCAGCAGAAGCAAAAGTGCTGAGTGCACCCTCTATTTGTTTTGCGATTTGCCTGCTGGGCACATTACTTGCTATCACTCTGGTTTCAATAGATGGTCTTTCCACTGAGGTTTTAGCATGTCTATATTTAGAAAACAATAAAAGATGTATAAGATGGAAAAATTAGAGGAGAGCAAAAGTGCACCGAGGAGGAGACAGAAGGGCAAGAGGTAGTCACAGATCCTTTCCGATGACAAGAGCTGCCTCTGGCATCCAGGCTTGATTTCTTTCTTACTTTGCCAAGTATTTCAGTGCACAATGTGGTGTTATTAAGTGTGGAGATGAGGAAAGGAACAATAGCCAAAGAAAACATGGCTCCAGTACTCCATGGCGTCCTCCAAGTAAGCTTGGCCAGGGCGTACAACAGAAACAGCGTGAGAGTACAGGGACTGATACGTCAGCTACAAAAGGCATATCCATGTGCTATGATAACCACACATAATCTCTCTTTTGGTGGCTTTGTCAGCACATGAGCTGCTGGGAAGGTCAATGACTTATTTCCCCACTGGGAGTAGTCTGTGTGGCTCTTCTGCAAGCTGTGACCAGAAACTTCAGTTCGGGGATTGCAGAGGTGAATGTAACCAGAATACACTTTGGCTTGTCTCCACAGATTTTGATGCTCTGAAAAGATCAATAGGCAACATATTAGAAGACTAAAACGAGAAGAAGCAATAGAAGGAAAGAGGAAAGACAGTCTGAAAGCAAAGGAGAAATGGCATTGAGATGGGCTTGTCCCTTGACTATAGCTATAAAAACTTCATTGTATGTTAGATCAGATAATAATAGGTTTATTTGATTGTCTGTAGGTTTGGTATATGTTTGTTTTACGTGGCCTCCTTAATGCTATATGGAGTATTATACATTTTTACTTATTTATGTATATGTTTACTTACATACTTTGTACTGTACCCAGCATAAGGACATAATGAGTTGAGTGCTTTGCAAATAGATAAGAGAGTTGCCATAGTAGGATGTACAGAGATGTTTTCTTTGGTATTGAAAATAAAATGAAAAAAGAGAAGGAAAAAGTCCATTTTTTTTTTTAAAGATTTTATTTATTTATTCGACAGAGATAGAGACAGTCAGCGAGAGAGGGAACACAAGCAGGGGGAGTGGGAGAGGAAGAAGCAGGCTGCTAACGGAGGAGCCTGATGTGGGGCTCGATCCCACAACGCCGGGATCACGCCCTGAGCCGAAGGCAGACGCTTAACCACTGTGCCACCCAGGCGCCCCGGAAAAAGTCCATTTGGCAGAAAATATATATATGAGAAGTCTGTTTAACCTTAAGATGTTTAATTGAACACATATCTCTTACTTGGTAAGTTCACCCTATTTAAAATGATGTGATTGGGGCACCTCGCTGGCTTAGTCAGTAGAGCATGTGACTCCAGATCTTGGAATTGTGAGTTCAAGCCCCATGCAGGGTGTAGAGATTACTTAAAAATAAAATCTTAAAAAATAAAATAAAATTTGCAATTAAGAGGAAAGAATAGTGTGATGAAGTAGCTACTGTCAGGGCGCAGCTGCCTGGTTGGACATCATCACAAGACTTAGCCCTATCTCAAAACATCAGATTCTGGTATAATAAAAAAGTAACTCCAAAATGTCCACTCATCTACTGGGGAACATAACTTTCTTCCAGCATCAGGATGCCTTTTGGTTTTTAGGCAGAAAGTCTTGGATATAACTCTAGGCCAGTCTCCCTGGCTTTTCCTGGGGAAAGGAATTGGGCCACAACTTGTCTGTGCCTTATGGCCTCTATGCAGACTGGCCAACAGAAAATCCTGCTAGGAAATCAGAACCTTGAGTTCTAGTGCTGGCCCAGCCGCCCTTGTGAGCTGTAGGCAAATTAACTTCATCTCCCAGGACCTCAGTTCCTCACGGGTGTAAAAAGATGTAGTGCTTTCTCTGGATGCTTTAAAAGACCATTTTACAGAGTAACAGGTGATGTTATGGAAAGAACAAAGGCTTTGGAGTCACCCAACCTCAACATTTCCTCAACAAATATATATTTAGCATCTACTATATGCTAGGTACTATTCTCGGTGCTAGAGAGGCTGTCCTTGTGAAGCTCACATTTTAATTGGGTGTAGGGGGATCACTATTAGTCTGTGGCCTTGGTGAATCATTTAGTTCATCGCAGCTTATTTTTTCCAACTGTAAAATGGGCATTATCATAATTTAAGATTTGTCAGGATTAGACACAATGATATTTAAATCACCTATTATACAATAGGAGTTCAATTAATGCTGTGTAAGTAATATTATATAACATGTGGGAAAATGCTTTTACAAGTGCATAATGCTCCAGGTATGTGAATTATTATTTTTTTCACCTCTCCTCTGTACTGTATGGCTTTAAGGCCACAGACCCACAATTGCACTATAGAGTTTGTAACTTCTCTTTATTTCTTTAAAAGGGATGTCATTTATTTTATTTTTTTTAATGATTTTTATTATATTATGTTAGTCACCATACAGTACATCCCCGGATTCTGATGTAAAGTTCGATGCTCCATTGGTTGCATATAACACCCAGTACACCATGCAGTACGTGCCCTCCTTACCACCCATCACCAGTCTATCCCATTCCCCCACCCCCCTCCCCTCTGAAGTCCTCAGTTTGTTTCTCATAGTCCATAGTCGTCATTTATTAAAGAAGTGATTTTTGAGTACCTACTATGTACTAAATACTAGGCTGGCACAGGGGATATAGAAATAAATGAGACTCTCCAAGCCTTACTTAGGATCATAACAATAAATACTTGAATGTCAGCAGGTTCTCACTTTGGAGGGCTTATTCCTCTAGAGTTTATATTGGCTATTAACTGTTTAGAAAAAAAAAAAAGAAACAAAGGAAAACAGACCTTGGCAAGTAGGTTAAGCTAAAGTTTTACTAGAGAGACTGAAAGTTCTGTCTATAAGACCCCTGGCAATTTTACTCTATTCAAGATGGAACAGACAATGTGAGACATACAGCTGCCTATAGCTGCCCCAGAGGTAAATAGTCAATCTATCAATATCCTTTTTGACAAGAGAAAATCAACCAAATTTTTCACTGTACCCAGCCATGTGACCAGTGTTGTTATGGATATTTCAGAGGATATGAATAAAAGAAAGAAGATATTGAGGAGATATAGATCACTGTAAGATATGATGCCTGCCTTGGAGGCAGGAGGTAGAATGCATTTGTTAATTTACTCATTCATTCATTCAAGAAAAATCTGTTTAGGGTGCCTGGGTGGCTCAGTCAGTTAAGTGCCCAACTCTTGATTTTGGCTCAGGCCATAATCTCAGGGTCATAAGATCAAACCCTGCATCAGGCTCCCCACTGATTCTCTCTCTCCTTTCTCCTCTGCCCCTCCCCCCAGCACATGTATTCAATCTCTGTCTTTCTCTTCCTCAAATAAATACATCTTTAAGAAAAGGAAAAAGAAGGGGTGCCTGGGTGGCACAGTCAGTTATACGTCTGCCTTCAGCTCAGGTCACGGTCCTGGCGTCCTAAGATCCAGCCCTTTCTGGGGCTCCCTGCTCAGTGGGGAGTCTGCTTCTCCTTCTCCCTCTGCCTGCTGCTCCCTTTGCTTGTGTTCTCTCTTTCTGTCAAATAAATAAATAAAATCTTAAAAAAAAAAAAGAAAGAAAAAAAAATCTGTTTAGTAACCATGGCCTTGAAGGAATTGCCCTAGGTCCTGGGTATTCAAATGGGAGAACCAACAAAGCAGAACATTTATTGAACACCTATTATGTACCAGACACTACCACTTTACTTACATCATTTTCATTTACTCTCCCATCAACCCTAAAAAGTAAAGTTGTAATCTTTGAACTCAGAGAGTTAAGGTTGTTTTCTGTCCTGTCATAGGACAGTAACATATGGTTACTGTGTTAACCATACACAGTAAACTCAGTAGAAGGGGGAATGGTTAGCTATCCCCAGAGAGTAGGGTCAGGCTTCACAGAAGTGATGGCATTCTAGTTTAAAAGCAGGAAAAAGGCATGTCAAAGAGATACTACCGGGCAAATAGGGATACAGACAACAGGCAGACAGGTAGGTGTGGACAGCACAGACTATAAGTGCTGCAGGAGCTAGAGAAACCCCAGGCTTTCAGAGCAGGTTCCCCTCCCTTCCTATGCATTCACCTGGAGTTGTTGCCTCAACTGAGAAAATTGATTTCCCTGAGATAATGACATCAGGACACAGATTTCTAGCCCAATTCATGGTGCACATGGGGCCTTTTTTATAATTCATGCTCTGTTTTATGAAGGAAGTAGGTCTCTTCTGCTCTGTGCTCTGTTTTAGAGTCAGGAGCTGATCTTTGCACTGATGCCATGCTGGATCTTGATTTGTTTTATGTTGATGACATTTAGGAATAAGAAATGGGAAGCAAACTGATCTTCTTCATGTCCCACTATTGGGTTTTTTTTTTAAAGATTTTATTTATTTATTTGACAGAGATAGAGACAGCCAGCGAGAGAGGGAACACAAGCAGGGGGAGTGGGAGAGGAAGAAGCAGGCTCCCAGTGGAAGAGCCTGATGTGGGGCTCGATCCCAGAACGCTGGGATCACGCCCTGAGCCGAAGGCAGACACTTAAGGACTGCACCACCCAGGCGCCCCGCACTATTGGGTTTTGATGGATAAAATGGCCTTTAAGCTTTTCTTCTTTCAGTTGGAAAGTATTACAAGTTAAACACGGAAGTGTGGAGCCAGATAGACATAAGTTCAAGTCCTGTATCTGCCCCTTATTAGCTGGGTGATCTTGGGCATGGAGTCTTTTCTCCCAAATTTGGATCACGGGAGCAAATCAAACTCTGAGAAGTGGAGATATATTCTAAATTTGGAGCCCACCAAGGAAAAATTCAGGGAGGGCTCCTTTAACCTTCTTTTCTTTGAATAAACAAGTGTAACTCAGTGATCACACCTGCAGCATTAAAGCCATCAAGAAAGAGGAAAAGCAGCCAGAGGCTGGCGTCTAATTAGTTTGCTCTCCATTGCCTAATTCAGCAAGCTAAATACCTGATCCTTAAGAAAATTGTTACGGTTTTTTGCAATAAATATTGTCTTCAGGCCTCACTGAGGCTTGGAAGTCTGTGATTATACTCAGAAAAAAGCCTTTTTTGAAATAACAGAACTTGTAAATTGGGAGAAGATTAGAACTTTTAACCTACAACAATAACAACAGATTAATTTGAGGGTGCTTACTATACATCAGGTACTGTGTTAAGCAGTTTATTATGAATTCACTCTTTTAATCTTACAACCACCCTATAACGTAGGTGCTATCATTTATCTCTATTTTAAGATAAGGAAGTTGAGGCACAGATGGGGCGCCTGAGTGACCTAGTCAGTTGAGCAACTGACTCTTGGTTTTGGCTCAGGTCGTGATCTCAGGACTGTGAGATGGAGCCTTGTGTTGGGTGCTGTGCTGGGCGTAGAGTCCGCTTAAGACTCTCTGTCCCTGTGCCTCTGCCCCTCCCCGCCATGTGCACGCACACGCTCTTGCTCTCTCTCTCTCTCAAATAAATAAATCTAAAAAAAAAAAAAAAAAGGAAATTGAGTCACAGAAAGGGATAGTGGCTTGCCTGCTTGGCAGAACCGGGATATACATTCACACTGCTCCATGCAATGAACCACTCTTCAGCTCTACAAGCCAACTTCTTTAAAAATAATTATAATAATAATGTTGTGTGTGTTCTAATTATAAAAGTAAGTCATGGTAGGAATTTTTGAACCAGAGGAGTAAAGAAGCTGGAAGCTGAAATTATTCATATTTTTATCACCCAGGGATAAGGTTTATTAATATTTGGGTCTATTTCCTTTTAGAAATTAAATTACACATATAATTCTTTTCAAATAGCATAACATTGCATGTAAATTTTTAAATTTAATGTTAAAATTTGAGCAGCTTCCCATGTTATTAAATGTTCTTTTGAACATAGATTTTAATGACTGCAAATATTCCAATTATCTGGAGGTATCATAATTTAGTTTTAAAAACCTCGTAACACTGGACCATTGGGTTGTTTCCAATGTTCCTGAGACTTCTCTGTTGGTTTCTTGAGGATTCCTTAGCTTCACACTTTCAAGAGCTTCCTGGGCTATTGGAAGGGTGGCTTATTTTCTATTGAAGGGAATGTACTCACATACCTCTCACCAGGTAAGAACACCCCTGGACGATTGAAAATAGATGATAATTCAGAAAATTCTCTTGGGTGTACAAATTCTCAATGAGAGTCCAGAATTTCATTCAAGTAAAAAAAAAACTTTGTGTAATTTTCCCCTAGTTTTATAAATAAAACATATTCTTATAAAGTAGAACATACAAATGAGCAAACAAGGGGGAAAACAGTCTAAAATCACGCCACTCAACTTGATGAATATTTATCTTTTGACATTATACACTATCTTGTTATCTGCTTATTTTATTAAGTAGCATATTATATCCTTTCATAATGTATACATATATCAAATCATCACAATGTACACTTGAAATATCTTACAATTTTATTTGTGAATACCACCTCAAAAATTTGGAAAAACAAACTGATAGCAAATATAACTGATTTCTTCCCAACCCTCTCCAACTCTGAGTGCTGATTCATACAGAAAATCACTTTTAACTCATTTATTTTTACATATATATGAAGCATTTTTTCTCCTTGTTCATTTTGCCACACCTATCATGGAGTAGTTGCTGTACTTTCAGAGGCCAAAGTGGCATCCCTACCATCAAGGAGTCTGCCTTCTCTGTGAGGAAGCAAGACCCATATTCCTGGGAAAAAGACAAAAAGATAAGACTGTTAAAAAGTGACCCAGAGTGGTGCTTCCAATAAGGACATATGTGGGAATAAGGAAAAATGCAGAGCATTTTACAAATCCAAACCCACTGTCCCAACTTTAACCCAGCCTATTGTGTCCAATTTTTCCCTCCGTCCCTCCATTACCTCGAGTTGCTTGACAAAGAGTGTAGTTAGTTGTGCCATGTATGATGCCCCTAACCAAATGTCTGCCTCTAACTTTTTTTTTTTTTTAAGATTTTATTTATTTATTTGACAGAGAGAGAGAACAAGCAGGGGAGCAGCAGGCAGAGGGAGAGGGAGAAGCAGTCTCCTTGCAGAGCCGGGAGCCTGAGGTGGGGCTCAATCCCAGGACCTGGGATCATGACCTGAGCTGAAAGCAGATGCTTAACCAACTGAGCCACCCAGGCGCCCCTGCCTCTAACTTTTAAAGAGATACTTCTAGCTCACCTTTCTAATTTATTTTTTTAAAAAAGGAGTACGTTTGTACTAGAAGCTAAGCCTAAGTTTATTTTAAATGACTCCTGTTTGAAATCAGTAAAGGACTCTGAGCTGCACCAGTTTTCCCAGACAGATGTTATTTAAAATGGCGTCTTATTTCCAGAGGAATTGTGAGCCTAGCGATCACTATACAAAGGGTATGACAAGTGGTAAAGAGATCAGATGAAACATAATCATCTTACTTTGTGATCAAACTAATGCTGGAAGAGCTTCGAAACGGCTTATTTTGTAAGCTGTGTGAGGGAATAAGCAAGCAGTTTTAGTTAAAACTCCTACAGCACCCCCTATTTCACAGCTTTGGGTCATTCCCGTAGCATCACTCTGAACTTACTTTTATTATAATTATTTACCAAAACCCCACAATGTATTATTATTTTTACTTCAAATAATCAATTATGTTTTAAAGAGATTTAAAAAAAAATAATAACTAAAAAAACGTCTTTTATATCCACCCACAAAGTTAACCATTGCTGGTGTTCTTGTTTCCTCTGTACAATCCAGATTTCCATGTGGTATAATTTTCCTTCTTCCTGAATGTCCTTTAGCATTTCTTGTAGTGCAGATCCGCTAGGGCAAATCTTTTCAACTTTTGTATATCTGAAGGAGGCTTTATTTGTCCTTTCACTTTGAAAGATGTTTTTGCTGGGTATAAAATTCTAGGATGACAGTTGTTGTTGGGTTTGGTTTGGTTTTTTTCTGTCAGTACATTAAAGACATTGCTTCATTGTCTTCTGGTTTGCATTTTTTCAGACAAGAACTTCACTGGTTTATTGTCATTCTTATCTTTGTTTTTCTGGCAGTTTGTAAGATTTTCCTCTGGTTTGGAACAATTTGATTCTGATGTGTGCTTCAGTGTAGTTCTCTTCTTGTTTCTCATGCTTGCATTTGTTGAGCTTCTTAGATCTCTGGGCTTAGGATTTTCCTTAAATGTGGAAAATTTTCAGCCATTTTTTCTTCAAAATATTTTGTCCTCACATCTCTTTCCTGTCTGTTAGGGCCTGAATTGTGTCCCTTCAAAATTCGTATTGTTGAAGCTCTAACCCCCGTGTGACTGTATTTGGAAATAGGGCATTTAGGAAGGTTATTAAGGTTCAGTGACATCATAAGGATGAGGCCCTGGCATGTGTTCTTGTAAGAAGAGGAGGAGACTCCAGAGATCAAACTGTTTCTACACGCATGCACAGAGGAAAGGCCAAGCAAGGACACAGTGAGACGGCAGCTGTCTACTAGTCAGGAGGAGAGCTCTCACTAGAAACCAACCCTGAAGGCACCATGATCTTGGACTTCCCAGTTCCAGAACAATGAGAAAATAAGTTTCTGTGGTTTAAGCTGCCCAATCGGTGGTATTTGTTCTGACAACTGTAGAAGGCTAATATAATAGTTGAGAGAGTTCCCATTTTAGCCATCCCACTCACCCCCACTGGACATCCAGTTTCCCCTATTATAAACATCCTACAATAGTATGGTATATTTGTTACAGTTAATGAACCGATATTTATACATTATTATCAGCTAAAGTCCATAGTTTATTCAGATTTAATCTTTCCCTAATATACTTTTTCCCCCAGGATTCTTCTAATATACCAAATCACATTTATTTGTCATGTCTCCTTAGGTTCCTCTTGGCTGTGACAGTTTCTCAGAATTTCCTTGTTTTTGATGACCTTTGAAGTTTTCAGAGGCACTGGTTAGGTTATAATAGGATGCCCCTCTTTTGGATTTTATCTGGTTCATGTTCATGATTAGATTAGGGTTATGAGTTTGGCCATACCAAAACAATACCCTTCTGAGCCTTTTTCTTGATAACCAGTGTAGCACAAGGTTCTTCCACTCTGAGTGCTAGGAACATAAATTATTCCTGGCCCCGTGTGACGTCTGAAGATTGTGAACTCCTTTCCAGTGGGTCTTTTCCCTTACTTGGGTAGATTCCTGATTCATGTATCCAGGGGCTACTTACCGAAGACTGAAAAGGAACCAGTTTTATGGAGCCCTTGTTCTCTCTCTGTGCCACTCTCTCCTCTCTGGCACTCTGCCCTGTGAATTCTGTCTACCTTGCCTCTTCCAGACTCACAGCTCTGGCTACTCAACTCAGGGAGATTACCAGGCTCTGTTTGGGATTTTCCTCCCTATGCTAGAGCCTGGAAACTCTCTAGGCACTAAACTAGGGCTATCATAGGACTCACCTCATTTATTTCTTTTCTCTGAGAGATTACTGTCTTAGATTTCATGTGTCCAATGTCTGAAAACCATTACTTCATATTTTTGTCTTTTTTCCCAACTTTTTTTAAATGGAACCCTTCACAAATTTGCCTGTCATCCTTGCACTGGGGCCATACTAATCTTTTCATTGTTCCAATTTTAGTATATGTGTTGCTGAAGTGAGCACTTGTTTCTCAATTTTAAGTGGAGAGAGTAAGTCCAGTTTCTCAGTATTATGGCCACATACTGAAGTCAAAATTATTTTTTTGTTTTATTGTGATGAAATATACATATCATAAAACTTACATTTAACCATTTTAAGCATACAGTTCAGTGGCATTAAGTGCATTTACATTGTTATGCAATCATCACCACCATCTACCACCACAGCTTTTCCATCATTGCAAACTGAAACCTGGTACCCATCAAACAATAATTCCCCATTTCCTCTTCTCCTCAGCTTTTGAAAGCCACTGTTCTGTTCTCTGTCTCCATTAATTTGACTACTCTAGGTACCTTATATATATGGAACCATATAATATCTGTCCCTTTTTGTCTGGTTTATTTCACTTAGTGCAAAGATTTTATTTATTTGAGAGTGAGAGAGAGAACATGAGTGGGGGTAGCAGCAGAGGGAGAGGGGAAGCTGACACCCAGCTGAGCATGGAGCCTGAGGTGGGGCTCAATCCCAGGACCCCAAGATTATGACCTGAGCTGAAGTGAATGCTTAACCAACTGTACCACCCAGGTACCCCTTGTTTCACTTAGTGTAATATCCTCAAGGCTCATCCATGTTGTTGCACGCGTCAGAATTTCTTTCTTCTTCTTCTTTTTTTAAGATTTTATTTATTTATTTGACAGAGAGCAGGAGAGAGAGTGAGAAAAAGCACAAGGGGAGGGAGGGGGAGATGGAGAAGGAGAAGTGTACTCCCCACTGAGCAGGGAGCCTGATGCAGGGCTTTATCCCAGGACCCTGAGATCATGACCTGAGCAGAAGGCAGATGCTTAACCAACTGAGCCATGCAGGCACCCCAGAATTTCTGTCTTCTTGAAGGCTGAATAATATTCCATTGTGGGTATATACCACATTTTTATTATCATTCATCTGTCAATGGATAGATTGTTTCCACCGTTTGGCTATGACTAAATGCTGCTATGAACATTGGTGTATGTTATGAACTGAATGTGTCTCCACAAGCTTCATGTTAAGCTCTAGCCCCCAATATGACTATATTTAGGGATAAGGCCTTTAGGGAGGTAGTTAAAGTTAAATGATATCATAGAGTTAGGACCCTAATCTGATGGGACTGGTGTCTTTAGGAGAAGAGGAAGAGACAGATCAGAGATTGATCTGTCTGCATGCAGACAAGAAGGCAACTGTCTACAAGCTAGAAAGATAGATATCACCAGAAATACACCCTGATACCACCCTGGTTTTGGACTTCTCCAAAACTGTGAGAAATTACGTTTCTGTTGTTTAAACCACTCAGTCTGTGGTATTTTGTTATGGGAGCTTGAACTGACTAATACAGTATACAGGTTTCTGAGTCCCTGCTTTCAGTTCCAGAAGTGGAACTTCTTTGAATTTTTTGAGGAACGTCTATACTGTTTTCTGCTGCACATCATTACATTTTTTAAAAGATTTTATTTATTTATTTATTTATTTATTTATTTATTTATTTATTTATTTGAGAGAGAGAATGTGTGTGTGCAGGGGGAGGATCAGAGAGAGGACAGACTCTGCACTGAGTGTGGAACCTGACATGGGGTTGATCCCACGACTCGAGATCATGACCTGAGCCCAAATCAAGAGTTGGATGCTCAACCAACTGAGCCACCCAGGCACCCCATGTACTTACATTTTAATCTTCTATTTCTCTGGCTAGAAAGTAAGCTCTGGGAAGGCAGATTAAGTCTCTTGTATACATAGTGCATAGCATGTTATAAATGCTTAATAAATATATGTCAACTCCATGAGCAAATACATACATTTTTGCACCTGAAAATTATTAGTAATAATAACTCTTTGAGGCAGCATTATATTGTAAAAAAAAAACCCACAAAACTGGAATTTTAGTCATGCCTTTGCTATGCTACCAACTTACTTGTAACCTTGGATAAAATCTCTTGGGGTCTCAGTGTCCTCAACTGAAGATGAAAGAATTGTACTGAATGATCTCAAGGTCCTTTCAGCGCTAATATGTCTTGGTTCTCTGATTCTCAGTGCTGGGATACCTAGTATCATTAGTTTTACATACTTGAAAATACTACTGCTTGTCAGGTTGCCTGCTATTAGGGCTTAGGCAACGCAGAGTACCAGGTTAAGGTCCCTGGTGGGTTGAATTGGGTTGTCTGTTTCCCAGAATTACCAACAGTAAAGGACACATCAAAGATTAGGTTAATAAAAGCAATATCAATTATCAAAACTAAGAGTCAAGTACAAGGGCTTTAGGTGGGAGCCAATGATACCAGAAAGAGGTCAGGAAATGGCTGCAAAGCTAGACTACAAAGCAGAATGGTGGTTGGCTTCATTATGGTGGCTGTAGAAAGTGCTGGGTCACCAGAGTTCTGTGACAGGATTCTTTGTGTCTCTGTCTGCCAGAATATAAAATTGGAGTGTTAATTGCTACTTTTTCTACCACTTAGGCTAAAGATAAATGGAAATAAAAGCTTCAAAAAGAACCAGGCCTTAATTTTTTAATGAAATATTTGAAAAATTAAATGTAAAATTTATTTGAAGTTAGGACAAAAAGTAAAAATTGGTGAATTTGGATAAAGAGTATTTAGGAGTTCCTTCTTGTAACTTTCTGTAAGTCTGAAATTATAAAAATTTAAAGTTAACAAGAAAAAGAGGAAAAAATGTGTTTTCAGGAGAGTAAGACAAAAACCAGAAGAGGACATACAGGAGCTTGCCTAAGTGTCCTTTATCTGCCTCTCTTCCTAAAGTACACCCTACTTTTCCTGTAAGCATTAGAGTTGCCATAATTTAAATCCATCCCCACTGTGGGGAATATTTACTTCACTCTGGAAACATTTTATATGGGAATTTACCCACAGCAACTTTAGAATTGATTTTATAAGCATAAATGAACTGCTTCTAGGGCAAAGCATCCAAATCATCTTATTATAGAAGTTTTTTGACATTGTTCCTAAGTCTACATCAAAGTATCAGTGTATTAATATCTAGAGCTCTAATTTGACATTAGAAATTCAAGAAACCGCAACTTTAGATTTATCAGCTTATCAGAAATCCTCTGATTTTTAGCTAACTACATCATTATTTTGGAAGAAAGTATTTCCAAAATATAAATCTGATAAAGGGCTTATATCCAGAATAAAAAAGTGTTAAACCTCAGGAATAAGAAGGTAATTTGACTTCTTTAAAGGCAAAAGATATGAGGACATGCCACCAAAGAAGAACATAGCAAATAAATGCATCAAAAGATGTTTAATACCATTAGTCATTAGGGAAGTGTAAATTAAAATGGCTATAAAATACCACTACACAGGCACTAAAATGGCTAAAATTAAAGAACACTGACAATACCAAGTGTTGGCAAGAATGTGGAATGGCCACAATGTTTGTACATTGTTGGTGGGAATGCAAAATTGTACATTTACTATGGCAAGCAATATGGCTGTTTCTTACAAAATTAAACATATACTTACCACCTGATCCAGCAATCCTACTCATAGATAGTCACCTGAGAGAAATGAAAACATACTTCACTCAAAGTTTGAGTATTCTTAACAATTTTGTTTATCAACTTTGTTGTCATTGAAAACTGGAATCACCCAAATGTTCACCAACTGATGAATGGACAATGTGTGCTATGTCCATACAGTGGAATACTACTTAGAAATAAAAAGGAACGTACTGCTCACACACACAACAACATGGATGAATCCCAAAAGCGTTATGCTAAGAAAAAGAAGGCAGACACGAAAATTCACACAGTGTAATTTCATTTATGTAACATACTGGAAAAGTCAAAACTAGAGTTACTAAAAGCAGGCCAGTGGTTGCCTGGTGCCAGAGATGGGAAGAGAATTGCAAAGGGGCAGGAGGGAATCTTTGAGGTTTGGTGGAAATGTTCTATGCCATATAATTGTGAGAGGTTTTTTTTCTTTTTTAAAGATTTATTTATTTGAGAGAGAGAGAGAATCGGGGGGGGGGGGNGGGGGGGTAGGGGAAGGAGGGGTAGAGGGAGAAAGAGTGAGAATTCCAAGCAGACTCCACACTGAGTGCGGAGCTCCATGCAGGGCTTGATCCCATGACCTTCAGATCATGACCCCAGCCAAAACCAAGAGTCGGATGCTCAACTGACTGCACCACACAGATCCCCCAGTTGTGTTAAACAAATATATGCACTTAGAATTAATTGGTTGTACACTTCAATTTTGTGAATTTTGCTGTAGTCCATTATACCTCAATAATGCTGATTTTTTAAGAAAAACTTAAAAATTAAGTCATTCTTTTTATTGTCCCAATAATTTTATTCCAGTGGATATCTGATATTAGGACCACAGTAACTGCTATTGGAAATTAATAATAAATAGCATCAATTGATAAATGTTTAAAATAGGACACTAGAATGACCTATACTGCCAACTTCACATTTTTCAGGATAAATTAAAAATAAGAGAGAGGGGGTGGTTAACATAATGGAATTTGCTTTGACAGAAGGCTGCTATGGTGTTTTATTTGATGTGAAATGGAAAGGTGACAAATATGGGGATCATTTTAGTTCAGATGTATCAAATCTCCTTATTATTCTAGAGCAAATATTAGTGGATTGAATGAATCTCAAGCTGTAGACATTTCTCAGGTCTATTTTTAAACTCAAACTGGCTCTTTCCCAGAAAGAAGAGAAACAAAAATTTACTGGCAGTAAAGCCTTTACCTTTTTTCATTGAATTTTCTGAGGAGATTAAAAAAAAAAGCCTCTGAAAAATCAGAACAGATGGAACATTACGAAGAGCACTGAAAAACAGAATACTTTTCAGAGTACTTAGAAGAAAATAAAGTGCTCAAAAAGACCCTGTCTTTTTAGAAAATCAGTTGACTAGAGACAAAGTATCAAATGTAGTAAATATTTGCCTTTCTTTGAAGGAACTGAAAACACTAAAAGCCTTGTCACGTTAAATGGTTCTCAAGGTTGGTCTATAAGGCACCAGTCCAAAGGATTTCCATCTGAAAAGACTTTGTAGAATTCTTAGAAATAAAGATAGTTGAATGGTTTGGGGAAAGCCTGAGAGAATTGATAAAAATGTTGCTTGTTAACATTCACTCTCTCTTTTTCCTCACCATAAAACTATCCTTTAAATATCAGAAAAGTTAAATTTTAAGCTCTCCAAGGGGAAAACGTAGAAGAGAAAAACCCACATATGGCAGCCATGTTTTGCACGCATAAAGGCTTCACAATCTCCACTTGTAGATAGTTGAATAGGTATTAGAGTATTCGCTTGGCTCTTTGCAACAGGTAAAGGATGAGAAGGGGCCTAACAATGGTCGAGGGGAAAGTGTGGAGGGCTCCAGGTGTTAATCCTATTTTCCAGTTCACCAGATCCATTCATCCTAGACTTGCTACCAAAGCATTGGGAATGAGACAGTGTAAGGGAACATGTTAACAGCAGCCAGTGAAATAGACCAAAAAACTGTCAGTCCCAGGAAAAGTACTAGAGAAGAGAATCACAAATGCAGCAGTGAATCTTTGCCAAACAGATACAGTTGGTTTGTTGGTTTTTTTTTAAACATCACACTTGACAAATCCTTCCTGAGTTTCAAAGTGAAGAGACAAATAAGCTTCCATTTTGTTATCAATAAAGGTCGCAAGTTGCAAAAAGCTTAAATACTGTTTTAAGAGTAAACTATAGAGGGAACATGGCAAACTATCATAACGTAAGAAAAAATAAAGAAAAAGAAGTGAAGTGAAAACAATAAAAACAAAATCTTCCTTGAGTGGAAACTGGAAGTACATTTCCTTGGCTGAGATCCAGTGTGAATAAAAGGGGGGAAAAATCTTGATAAGGCCAAATGAAATGATAAACCAACCTTCAGTACTGATGTGATTGTCAAGAAGACTTTAGATGGGTAATCTGGGGTGCTGGTCTTTGGACACCTGAAGCTATTTACTAAGTTTAAAGAAATTTTCAAAATTTTCAAAAAAAAAAGAAAAGAAAAGAAAAAACTTTCTAAATTACTTCATTCTGATTCTCTGTGTTTGGGAAAATCAAACAGATGCCTATAGGTCTTAGATGAGCAGGGACTAAAATGCATAGATGTGGTATTATGATGAGTTCAAAGTATTTGGAAGCCATTGTGTCTGTGTTTGTGAATGTTTGGAACTGCAAGATGTTTGCAAAGATGATGATCTGAAGGTGGGCAGTCAGGCCTGTCTTCAAATGGCTGCCTGAATGAAAATGGGGATTTTAGGAAACCCATTATAGACCTTTCGGACCTGCAGAAACTGGCATGGTTTAATGATGTCACTGCCTCTAAGAGAGAGCAGGTGATATATTGCTATCATCATTTGACAAGCATACCTCCCCTTCAGGGGCAGAGTGTGATCCAAGATGCCAGATACATTGTAGGTCCTAGATCTGATGTCTAGAATCTCAAGAAGCCTGGGAATCTCAGGAAGGGGGGGAACTGGACCTGGCCTCTCTCTGGGGAGGACTCCTTAAGGAAATTATTTTTCTTCTTGGCTAAAACAGCACTCAGGAGGAAATGTGTCTTCTTTTGCTGCCAATTGGATAAATAGATGATCCATCCATCCATCTATTATATTCAGCAAATATTTTTTCAGCATTTATTATGTGCCAGGCACCGTGGGTGCTGAAGATAAAGCCGTTAAAGAGACCCTCATGAAGTTTACATTTACTAGAGTAGTCCCCAAATAAACAAGTACACTAATATTATAGTTTGTAAATGAGCTCTGAGGAAAATAAACAGGATGATGAGAGAATGAATAAAGAGGTCACTAAAGTGAATAAAGTTCACTATAATTAGTGGTTAAGTCACGTAGAGCCAAGTCTTGATAGATGAGAAAGAGCTACCCATATGGAAGGGAAGGAAAGAATATTTCAGGCAGAAGTAATACCAAGTACAAAGGTCAAAAAGAAGAAAAGAAGGAACGTACATTTAGTGTGGTATGATGAGGTAAGGGAAGAATGACATTAGATGAGGTTAGAGAGATACAAAATTAGGATCTTATTCTGAGTGCACTAGGAAATCACTGATGGCTTTGAGGCAGGAGAAAAAGATTTGACATTTTAGTAAGATCACTTTACTGTTATATTGAAAGTATATTGGAATGGAACAAACATGGAAGCAGTGAGACCAGTTAGGAGGTGCAAGGTAATGGTGACTTGTGCTAGGGATATCTATTTATCCCACTGAGGAGTGGGATTTACAACCCTTCAGTTTGGGCAGGCTTGTGACTACTTCTACCAATAGAGTAACAGTGGAATTGACCCTGGAAGTTCTGAATTTAGACCATTAAAGTCCATACCTTCTCTGCTGGAACTTTGCTTGATTCACCATGTAAGAAGTCCACCTACCCTGAGGCTTCTGTAGGCTACGAAGGAGCCTATGCACATGAAGGGGCCATGTGTAAATGTTCCAGTCAACAGCCCCAGCTTAGGTCCCAGTTGACAGCCAGGATCTGCAATCAGATGTGTGAATGAAGATGGTCTCAGATAATTCCAGCCCTGCATTGTGAAGTTACCTCTAAGTCTCTGAGTCTTCTCAGCTGAGGTCTCAAGATATCTTGATGCAGAGATAAGTCATTCCTACTGTGCCCTGTCTGAATTCCTGACCTATGAAGATTTGAAGTGGTTTGTCACATAGAAAACAGTAACTGGACCACTGGAAGAGTAACACCTTTGAGGGGAGAAATTAAGAGATGCCAGTGAAAACTGAGGGCATAACGTAAAGCAATTGAGTAGAGATGTCAGGTAGTTTGTTGGACATATGGGTGTGAGCAGACAACTGGGCTGGAGATATGCTACTGGCAAGCAGCATATGGCTCCTATCTACTTTCCTGGGACTGTGAATCTGCTTAGGGCAATGAGTGAGCAGAGAAGAGAGGCTAGTTTAAGACCTCATTCTGAAAAAGTCTAGTACTTAGAGGTAGGTAAGAGGAGAAAGAGTGAGAAAACGGAATTGAGACAGAGTGCCCAGTGAGGCAAGAAAAAAACTGAGAGAATGGTTTGTCCCAAAAGCTAAGAGAGTAACTTATTTCCAGAATGAAGAGTCAACTTTGTAGAAAACTATTGAGAGTCAAAAAGATAAACGTGGTCATTGGATTCAGCAGCAAGGAGATCACTTATGACCTTGAAAAAGGAACAATTTCAGTGGGGGTGAATTGTTCAGAAACATAATGGGGTTTTGATCTCTCAAGGGATGAAGAACACGTTCTTTCAGAAAAAGTTGGATCAGCATGCCATATGCAGCTAGCTTAAGTGCTACCCAAACAGCACAATTTACCTGTGAGGGGAATAGCATAATGGAGGAAACAACATAAATTTTTGGCATTAGAACTGGGTTGAAGTAGCTATGGGCAAATTATCTAAACTCATTGAGCTTCAGTTACTTCATCCATAAAAAAGGATACTAATACTTCTCCATTGGATTGTTATAAGCAAAAAATGAGATAACATTTTAACACATTGATAGGCATAAAGAAGTTTGCTCAGTGCTCATTCATTGAAAACATACTCATTGAGTGCCTGCTGCATGCCAGGCCCTGTGCTAGGTACCTGGATACAAAAATGAGAAGTCTCAGTCTGTGATCTCCAGAAAGCTATGGATGAGGTTAAGATCATTGTGTCAATGGGATTGTGACAAAGGAGAAGAAAACCTGAAATGTGTCTGAGGGAGTCAAAGAAAGCTGTACTGAGGGAATAGCATTTCGTCTGTGACCAGAAGGCAGGGGGGAGGTTTGCCAGGTGGACAAGCTGGGGAGGGTATTCCGCGCAGAGAGAACATCATGTGCAAAGGCTCAGGGATGGGACTGAGCGGAGTATGTTCTGGAACTATAGAGAGCTGAAAGTTACTACCGTATAACCTATGCAGAACAGGTGGAGGTGGTGGAAAGGTGTTCAGGGAGGAGGCTAGGCTGGTAAGAAGGAATGGGAGGATGAAAAGCCTTATTTGGGGGCACCTGGGTGGCTCAGGTGGTTAAGCATCTGCCTTCGGCTTGGGTCATGATCCCGGGGTCCTGGGATTGAGCCCTGCATCGGGCTCCCTGCTCAGTGGGGAGTCTTCTTCTTCCTCTGCTTCTCCCCTGCTTGTGCTTGCTCTCTCTCTCTCACTCTCTCCTTCTCCCTCTCCCTCTCTCTCTCTCAAATAAATAAATAAATAAATATCTTTTGAAAGAAAGAAAGAAAAGAAAAGAAAAGAAAAGGAAAAAGAAAAGAAAAGAAAAGCCTAATTGCTCATGCAGAAAAGTTTAGATTTTATCCTGAAGTGATAAGGAGCCACTGGCACAAGGAAGTGGCAAAACCATTCTTAGGCATGGAAGGTGGACTAAGTTTCCTCAGCTTTGTAAAATGCCTTGGCCTTTGCACTTAAAAAGAAAAAAAAAGGTGTCTCAGCAATGCTTGGCAGGACATGAGCTATAAATTATTTTTCCAATTGTGACACTGGACTCTTTTCATTCTCTTGTAGGGAGGAACTCATGGGCCAATTGAACAGAGTAGAAAATCCAGACAGAGATTATGTTAGAGGAAAGACTAAATTAGCTTTCTCTTCTTTCCATAGAGGATAATGTCAATGCCATATGAAGTGGTGATTGAAGAGCCTGTAACAAAACAAAAACAAAAATGTAGGCAAAAAGTATGAAAGAGATGTGATACATTTAATTTAAAAAGGATGTCATACATTTAATAATGATATGAGGATGGCATTATCTAGCTTTTGTGACATGTAGTATTTGTAGTTTTATAGATTTGTGATTTGATATACCTTCTCATCTTGACCTCTAAATTTTTTTTATATCAATGACTTTGCATTCTTTTTCTTTTTTTTTTTTTTTAAAAGATTTTATTTATTTATTCGACAGAGATAGAGACAGCCAGCGAGAGAGGGAACCACAAGCAGGGGGAGTGGGAGAGGAAGAAGCAGGCTCCCAGCAGAGGAGCCTGATGTGGCTCGATCCCATAACGCCAGGATCACGCCCTGAGCCGAAGGCAGACGCTTAACCGCTGTGCCACCCAGGCGCCCCTGCATTCTTTTTCTTGAAGAAGGTTTTAAAAATTGAGTATGCCTTAGACCCCACAAAACCTGGATAAACCATTCACTACTGCATTATCCTTTATTGGTTTCCCTAAATTGGCTTGCAACTTTGTAAATAGTTATTTTATGAAACTCTACTCAATTTCTCCATTTAAGCATGCCACCTGTTTCCAGTACCATGACTGATACAACAATGTTCGTGTGAGTCATAATCTTTGTCTATCATTTATACATTATATTCTTCTGTCAGTATGAAGAAATTGACAATAACAAAAAGGATATAAAAGATATCTACAGGGACACCTGGGTGGCTCAGTTGGTTGAGCATCTGCCTTCAGCTCAGGTCATGATCCCGGGGTCCTGGGATTGAGCCTGCGTTGGGCTCCCTGCTCAGTGGGGAGTCTGCTTCTCCTTCTCCTTCTGCCCCTCCCCCCACTTGTTCGCACTCTTTCTCTAATAAATAAATAAAATCATAAAAAAGAGATATCTATATACCTATTTCTCAATCTGCTCTGTGTATGTGTGTGTGTATATATGTATACACACAATGTATACATCAACATCGTGCATAGATTATGTATAAAGTAATTGTTAACAATGCTCCATGGAGGGGACAGGAGAAAAAGGGACAGAGATTAGATGAAAAACTACTTTTATTATAGTCTCCTTTTTTATTGTTGAATCTTTTTCATGTTTGTGTATTTATTTTTCAATTGAATTACATTTGGGGGTCATTTTTGTTCAAACTAGTTCACTAGGTACTTTTTGAGGGACAATAAAATACAGAGTTGGGTTTTACTGAAGGTTGATCAATATAGTTTTTTTTAATGTTTTATGTCCACCCAAAGTTTTCCTGTACTCAGAAGATTTCTGGGACTGATGATTAGGCCTTAAAGAATAGAATAGCTTAATGTTGCCCATCAAGTAATAGGGATAAAGTAACACTTCTCACTTTATTCAGATCTTACCTTTGAAAATATTCTCTGAGGTGCTTCCTATGAGGAGAGCTTACATTTACTAAAAGACCGAGTGGTCTTTTTATTCATTTTTGAGGGTCGCCCTAGAGTTGCATAGTAATTTTCAGGCACAATACAAAATGCCTACACAATTTTTTCACACATATCCCCAACCATAGAGCTGACCCTCGGTTCCTTACTCTCATGAAGTAGGAGCCCATATGCTGGGAACCTGGGTATGAAAATGCATTCCAGCCCCATCCAGCTGATTGGGGCCAAAACCCAGTTCCCTGTCAGGGAAACGTGCCAGGAGTACAGTCTTCAATCCTGAGTAGTTCTCCCTCGAGGATTCCTCTCACACACTCCACATGTGAAGAAGACTAGAAAGAATGCCAGAATCATCCTAAAGGAAGGCAGGTTTGTTGGGTGGGAGCCCTTTGGCCACCCACACATCACATTGCAGAGTAGCCTGCCTCTTGGCCTGCTGGGATAGAGGCCCTCCAGCCTGGGAGGCAGCCGAGGTTTGGGAAATTTTGCTAGGGAAGGGGAAAGGTGGTACCCCTTGCTATGCAAACATATCCCCACTAATCCAGAAAAGAAAGAATGGAGAAATATGGCCTACACAGTTGAACCCGTTTGCTTTTTATGGTCCTTACTATCTTCGGCCAGCAGTTTATCTGCTCCAGTCACTGAATGCCTCAGGGAAGCTAATGATATCTGAAATATGCTGGTTGACAGCACTTTACCTTGAATGTTTCTCCCCTACACAAATGATTTCATCATGGCCAAGGAAGAATGCAACCATGTGACTTCACCCCCCACCAACCAAAATACTTTCCATTGTCCCCATGCCTCAAATTCTCTTGATAAGACAAAGCCTTTTATTCAGCAGTTAGAGATAAGGCAAAGTACCCCATGAGGTAGAGCATATTAGCTTAAATACACAGGAAGGTTGTTAAGGGATCCCCTCAGGAAAATCCCTTCCGTGGGACCTGAAGACCCTCTGACACCTCACTGTAAAATTACTTTTTTCTCGCGGGAGGCAGATGGAATTAACAAGCTGAGACATCTGTCTATTGTTCTCAAGCAAGGCACATATGAATCTTTGTGTCCGTTCTGACGAGACAGGCTTTATATCTGCATTGAGGGACAAGAACATCTACAAATACCCTACTTTGTTTAGGAATCATGCTCATTCTTTATGTTTCTATAAAATAAAACAAAGAAACCTGCCTGCAATGACTCGAATGAGATAAGAGAATTGTGATTGGAAGGACCCAAGGGTCCTTAATTTCTGCCTTGAAGAGAGAAATGCAAAAGCTCAACAGTATGGCCCCCACCTCTTCTTATCACCTTGGATGGTTTGCAAAGACATGGCTCTAAGAGAACAGACCAAATTCCACAAAAGAACTACCAGTTCTGGGCACGAACCATTGTGATGACTCAAGAATCCCAGGAGGAGATCAGACACAGGATGGATGATGCCTAACACTGATTTTTTTTTAATAACTGATATTTACTATTTTTAAACCTCTATTTTTACTATGTATAACTGACATACAGTAAATAACATATGGTTGAAATGCACAATTTGATAAGTTTTGACATATGAATATACCCATAATATCATCACCACAATCAAGATTGTTTAAATATCCATCACCCCCAAAAGGTTCCTCATGCCCAGTTGTAATCCCTTCTTCTTGTACCTGCCCATCTCATCCACCAGGGCACCACTAATCTGTTTTCTATCACTATACATTAGTTTGAATTTTCTAGACTCTTATATAAAAGAACTCATACAGTACATACTCTTTTTTGTCTGCTTCTTTAGCTCAGCATAATTCTTTGGGGATTCATCCCTGTTGTTGAATGTATCAGTGGTTGATTCCTTTTTATTGCTGGGGAGTATTCCATTGGGTCCATATACCACAGTTTGTTTATCCACTCACCTATAGATGGACATTTGGGTTGTTTTCAGCTTGGGGCTATCACACACGAAGATGCTTTGAACATTCATGTGTAAGTTTTACGTAGATGTATGCTTTATTTTCTCCTAAGTAAATACTTAGGAGTGAATGTCTGGATCATATGGTAGGTATATGTTTAACTTTTTAGGGAATTAACAAACTGTTTTCCAAAGTGGTTTTACTATTTTATATTCCCACCAGCAGTATGTAAGAGTTCAAGTTCCTTTACCTCCTTGTCAACACTTGGTATGGTCGGTCCTTTTAATTTTATCCATTCAGTAAGTGTATAGTGGTATTTAATTGTGGTTTCAATTTGCATTTTCCTAATAATTAATGATGCTGATCATCTTTTAAAATATGCTTTTTAAAGATTATTTATTTATTTGACAGAGAGAACAGAGCAAGTGAACATGATGGGGGGGAGGGGCAGAGGGAGAAGCAGACTTCCTGCTGAGCAGGGAACCCAATCCAGGACTCAATCTCAGAACCCTGGGATCATGACCTGAGCTGAAGACAGATGCTTAACCGACTGAGCCGCCTAGGCATCCCTAAAATATGTTTATCTGCCATCCATGTCTGTTCAAATTTCTTGCCCATTTTTTTAAATTGGGCTGCTTATTTTCTGATTATTGAGCTTTGAAGGCTTTTAAAAAATATATTCTACATGCAAGTCCTTTGTCAGATATAAGCTTTGCAAATCCCATTTGCAAGACTCTATTTTCAAGTAAGTATAATAAGCAGCTTTTGGTTTCATTGATTTTTCTCTATTGGTTTTCTGTGTTCTGTTTCATTGATTTCCATTCTGATCTTTATCATACCTGATTTTCTGCCTGTTTTGAGTGTCATTTTCTCTTCTTTTCCTAATTTCTTATGGTGGAAAGTAAAGTTGTTAATTTGGGTCCTTTATTCCCTTCTAATATAGGCATGTGGAGCCATAAATTGTCTTTTAAGTACATCTTTAGCAGCACTGTGCAAATTTTGATATATTGTATTTACATCCCAGTCAAATAGCTTTCTAATTTCTCTTTTGACTCTTTTTCTGACCCATAGGTTACTTAGAAAGATGTTATTTAATTTCCTTTTTTTCTAAAGATTTTATTTATTTGAGAGAGAGAGGGAGAGAGAGAAAGTGTGTGCGCACAAGCAGGGGGAAGGGAAGAGGGAGAGGGAGAAGCAGGCACCCCACTGAGCAGGGAGCTGATTGTGGGGCTCAATCGCAGGATCCTGAGATCATGACCCAAACCGAAGGCAGCTGCTTAATGACTAAGCCACCCAGGTGCCCCAGAAATATGTTATTTAATTTCCAAATATTTGGGAACTTTTTGATTTCTAATATAAATTCACTGGGGTCAGAGAAAATATATTTAAATTATTAAACTTATTGAGACCTGTTATATAGACCTATACCAAGGTCCACCTTGGTAAATATTTTGTATGCAATTAAAAAGAATGTTATTTTGATGATGTTTGTTGATGCCAATTAAGTCTTGGTTGCTAGTATTGTTCTATCAGTTATTGAAAGAGTGCTATTGAAATCTCTGGATGTAATTGTTGATTTCTCCTTGCAGCTCATCATTTTCTCCTACTGATGAATTGACCCCTTTATCATTATAAAATAACCTTCTTTACCCTTGGCAATATTCTTTGTTCTGAAATCTACATTTCATTTATTTATATAGCCACTCTGGCTTTCTTTGGCTCATGCTAATACGGTGCATATTTTCCCCTCCTTTTTCTTTTAACCTATTTGTGTCCATTATATGTAATGCAGATTCCTTTTAGGCAGCATAAAGGAAGGTCTTGCTTTTTTATCCAACCAGACACTCTCTGCCTTTTCATTAGGGTGTTTAGTCCATTATATACAATGTAATTATTGCCATAGTTAGATTTAAATCTATTGTCTCACTATTTGCTTTCTATTTGACCCCTATATTCTTGATTCCTCTTTTCTCTCTCTCTCTCTTTTTTTTTTGGGGGGGGGTCTTCTTTTGGATTATATGAGTATATTTTATGATTCCATTTTATCTCCTTTGTTAACTTATTAACTATAGCTTTCTGTTTTGTTGTGCTTCATTTGTTTGTGCTTGTGCTTGTGTAACAATCGTCAGGGGAAATGATGAAGGAAAAAGAAGGCAGAAGCAAGTCATTTTAACACTGCGTCTTGCTATTAGATAGTACTGTTACATATTTTGGGAATTCCCACACTATGGATTCCCTACCCCCATCACTGCGAAAACCAGACTACTCATTGTCTCAGTCTCCCTTGCAGCTGTTTGTAATAGACATGTGATCTGGAACACACTAATCAGATCCACCCACACCAGACTTCAAATATTTATTTATTTATAGTTTGTCGTTGGTTGTTTGGTTTGTTTAAGTAATCTCTACACCCAACGTAGGGCTTGACCACATGACCCTGAGATCAAGAGTCGCATGTTCCTCTGACTGAGCCAGCCAGGCTCCCCCCACCCCACCAGACTTTAAATCAAACGTTCGTGTGCAAGTAGCAAGCACTGGCTGCATTTATACTGGTGAGGTGCAAAGAGCAACATTCCAGTTTACAGAGGCAGCAGTGCTGAGGCTCCTAGAGTTCTGTCCAGTGCCTGGCATTGGATGTATTAGCAGCTTCTTGGGGTGGTGGAAGTGGGGTCTCCCTGAACCAGTGTCCTGGCTGTGCTGCCTCCCACAGTGTGTATACAGCATGATACTCTGGCTCTCTTGGAGAATCTGTGTGTCTCCTAATGTCTTTTAATACAGGGATGAGCATAAATTTTCTGTAAAGGGGTAGTTTATAGAATGGTCTGTGGACTGAATTGTGTCCTCCCAAAAAAATCCGTATGTTGAAACCCTAACTCCCAATGTGAGGATATTTCAAATTGGAATTTGGGAGGTAATTAGGATTAGATGAGGTCACGAGAGTGGGAACCAGATTAGTGCCCTTATAAGAAGAGACACCAGAGATCTTGCTCTTCTTCCTTTCTGTGAGGACCAGCAAGAAGGCCACCGTCGGTGACTGCGGGAGAAAACACTCACCAGAAACCAAACATGTTGGCACCTTGATCTTGGACTTTTAATGCCCAGAATGTGAGAAGATAAATTTCTATTGTTTTAGCCAGTCAGTCTGTGGTATTTTGTTATGCAGCCAACTTGACCAAGACTTTAGCAAATATCGTAGGCTCTATAGGACATATAGTCTTTGTCTGAACTATTCAGTTTTGCCACTATTGCAAGAAAGCAGCTATAGACAATATATAAACAAATGAGTGTGCCTGTGCTCCAATAACATTTTACTTATGGGCGTGGAAGTTTGAGTTTCGTATAATTTTCATGGGTCATGAAATACTCCTTCAAATTTTTTAAATTATTTTTAGTTTGAGAAATAAATGGCAGGTCACATTTGCTGACCTCAGTAAAAACATTCCTTCTCTGCTCAAACAACCTACTGTTGGTTTCTCATTTGCAACTAAGAACACTGACTAATACATTTAGTCTATGCTTGTTTTAAGAGAAGCTTATTCTTAAGGCACTGAGATAGACAAATTCCCATTCTGCTTTTCTTCAACTGCCAGAGAAGAATTTTCTACATAAACCTCCTGGGTCACCTGCTGCAATTTTAGCAACCCATAGACTCCTTGCACTGTCTAATATATTTCCAGAGTCTCCTCATGAGAAAGGATTTTAAATAGCTTTTTGTTTCCCTCTCCTATAGATGATTCTGCTCTGGAGAGCCCTTGCTCATCTGAGTAAGCCATTTGTTTTGTTGTCACCTGAACCATGTGACTGTGGATAGACAGAGCTCAGCAGCCATAGCCGTAGCTCAGCCTTTCTGTCGCTGACAGGAAAGATCTGTGAAATAAGACATACAGAGATGGCAATAAAATAAAGTAGGCTGCAAGATGAAAGCAGGTCATTCCCTGGACTCATTTGTAAGGTGGATTTAGGAAACTGTACCACACTATTCTGGGAGCTCAAACTGACCAAAGTCATTGACATTTAGTCCCCTTTTCCCCCAGGCACTTCGCTACAAAACCCAGACTCTGTTTGCATTTTCAAATAGAGTAACTTGCCTAATAAAAATACAACGCTTAGCAACAGAAACGGATTACAACTATATTTAGCTAAACTAAAGCTGTATAAAAATCTACTGGACAATATGATTGACACGATTGGCAATTTCTCTTGTCCTTTACTGACAGTATCACCTGGTTTATATTCTGACGTGAGAAGAGTCTCTTCAGTCTGGGGTGATTTGATTTGTCGGGGGAACAATGAGAAGGCAGAGGCTCAGACAAAAAGGTCTCTCCCTGCCTTCTCCTTGGGTGCAGGTCTGGAATTTATAGACTTCCTGCCAGCGTTAGGGACTCTCTCTACCTTTGAATATTAAATCTTCAATTTTACTTTAGAAATTACAATAGTTAAGTAATCAGAATGGAAAGCGAGTCAGTGTTATTTGGAGACCTGGAAAAAAGTACTGAGGAGTGGGAGAAAGAGTGCGCCTACCCTAACATTAACATGAGAAGTCATGTTGATGGTATGTACCCCTGATATGTCCCTTTACTTCTGTGTTCTTCCTCCCCCAAACCCATATGCCCAATCTCATCATGAGAAAAAACATCAGACAAATCTCAGATCTCATTTGAGGAACATTCTATAAAATACCTGATTGGTACTCCTCAAAAGGTCCTCAAAAACAAGGAAGGACTGAGGAACTCTCAGAGCCAAGACCCTCAGAGACACAACAACTAAATATGTGGTGTCCTAGGTGGGATCCTGAAGCAGAAAAAGGACTTTAGGGGAACGCAGAGGAAATCTGACTTAACTGTGGACCCTGTTTTATAGTCATATCAATATTGGTCTATTAACTCTAACAGAGGTACTAATACGAGACGTTAACAATAGGTTAGGAGTATATGGAAACTCTTTGTACCATATTTACAATGACTCTGTCAATCTAAAGCTGTTTTAAAATAAAAAGCTTCTTCAAAAGGAAAAAAGTCGGCTTTCCCTTTTGCTTGACTTCTCCCCCAGCCCTCCAGCGACAGGCAGAGGCAGCGGTTGCTATGGACGCTATGGTCGATTTGCCGTGCAGTCTCTGCGGCTAGCTAATAGACGATATAAATGAGCAGCCAGACATTTTTAAACTAAATCTAGACAAAAACCAGAATTAAAGCAGCGGACACAAAAGCATCAACTTCGCAAAGCATTCTGTTATTTGTCAGCGTGAATAGAACATCATCTGTGAGAAACTCCAAGATGGAATCCGACCTTTTATTTTTAACACAACAGCTGAACTCTCAGTGGTTGCCTGCAGTAACCACAACCATTGCCTGTAGACAGCATCTCTTCCAAATGAAGGAACGTTCCTTGAAGTTCTCATTAAATGCACATTACCGGTTTGGGGTTGATATCCTGGGAGCTGTGATTATTCAAGTTACTCTTTACAGAGTTGAGTTTTATATAAAGCAGAAGCATTTATGAGGGAACTGAAATGTATTCTTCAGTGTAGGTTTGTTTTAAATATGTTACTCGGTACAAATATCTCCTTTGGGAATTGTGCTAGAAAAAGCCTTTCTGATGACTACTCCATGGCAGTGTTTTTAGCAGCCATCGCTCCCCTTAAGATAACCTTACAGAGGTCATTCTTAAACAGAGAGAGTTGATGATGGGTTATCTGGTGACTGCCCTCCATTGTTGGTCACAGTCTGAGCTAGCCACGGAGAAAAGAGGAATCTCTTGATTTGGGTCTTGAGCAGTAAAACAAGTGAGGAACTTGAAAGCCCCTTTCTGCTGACTTCTGGACCCAGTTTCAGAGTTTGGGGGCTGTCTTGACAGAAGGAGCTAAGTCAAGTTATTTTGATACTGGTCTTTCCCTTTCTGCTCTTTATATGAATTGAGTTATGATATTGTACCATTCTCTCCGCTTTTCTTTTGCTTTCACAATAAAAATTATTTAAAAAAGGAAGAAAGATCTAAGACCAGATTTCAACACTCTCAGCTTTGGCATTAAATGGATTTTACTACTTGGGCAGAGCACTTTGGTTCTCTCTGCCTCAGTTTCCTAAGCTGTAAAGTTATATTCTTAATATGTGCCCCAATTATTTAGGTGTTACTATGAGGGTCAGTGATCATAATTGATGTTAACATTTTTTTAAAGTTTAAAATGCAAAGCAAAGTTATATGTAAATACTTAAGGAGAACTATTCAAAATTTCAAAGTGCCCTTTAAGCCCCCTAAAATAGCAGTTTACTTGTGAACAAGGTGTCAGAGCTACAATTTGGACACAAGTTTCACACAACAGAAAGTAATTCTGGGTGATTTAAGTAAAAAAAAAAAAATTAAGGAAGTGTGAGAGAAAAAAAAAATTGAAACAATACTGAATAACTCCTACCATTGCCGGGGCTTGAAAAATGAGTAAGAACAAGGAGAGCACAAAGCTGCCACTGTTGGGCTGGCCGAGAAAAGGGGCCAAGACACCCAAGATGGCCGACTCTCCCGCCAAGATAACCGACTCTCCCACCAAGATTTAAACCGACCCCCAAGATGGCCGAATCTCCCGCCAGAAATCCTGCAGCAGCCACGTCAACCCCAGTAAACCAAAACCTAAGCGGGAAACCGAAACCCGTCCTACCTACTTTCCTCACCCCTAGCAGTACCCAATAAAACCCTGCCACGACTCTCCAAGACAGACTTTCCCCCACCCCCAGCGGTGCCCAATAAAAACCCTCGTTCCCTGCCCTGGGTGTGACTTCCCCAACTCCCCCCTCCCGAGTTGCGGAACCTCGCCCAAGGGTGCTTGCAATAAAGCTCATCCTCTGGACCACGTTTGCCTTTGCGGTCTTGATTTCATTAGCGACGAGAAAAAACCTAACAGCCAGGACCATGGCCAAAACCATGTCATCGAACACTGCCCCCCACTTGATGTTGCTACTGTTGCTGTAACCGAACCAACTTGAGTTGGCTCCTTGAGTCAGAAATTGCATCAGGCTGAGTCGTCAAAGAAAACTTTTATTTGCAGCAAATAAGGAGATCGCTGAGAATGGCTTCCAAAGCTGTGACTCCCTGAGAAAGGGAGAATGGGTTCCTTTTGTTTAGGGTTAGGATGAATAGATAGGGAGGCCTCCTATGTAGAGATGGGCATAAGGTCGCATATGCGCCTTAAGGAAATGTCTATACATACAGTGTATTATGTAAATGAGGCTGAGGGTCCTTAGGTGGAGATACCAGTATTATAATGAAGTAAAGATAATTGTAGGTCATTCCAGAGGTCACTCCATGGTACATCTGCGCAGGCCCGGTTTGAGTCAGGTCCAACTGTCTGGGTGGTCTGGGCCAGCAGGAGATTTTGTCCCCGGCAGTTGCCATCATCCAGGGGGTGGTTTTGGGGTTTCATTTGCCTGCGTTAAGAGGAAAACCTTTAGGAAGAGCTCAGGGGAAAATGTAAGACAAAGGTGAGTACAAGCAGGTGGACGGTAAAGGCCAGGTTGTACGGTCTAGCTGGTGATATTTCCACGCCTCACCCCCCAACACACACACACACACACACACACACACACACACACACACACAAAGATCCTCTACAATATGTATGTTTTCCATCACTGATTCAAAGTCTAAAGCAGGTATTTGTCATTGGCCTTGCCCACTTTGTGACACAACCTCCCCGCAAGGAAACTGGGAAATGAGCGCCTGGAATTTCCTGCTTCTACAGTGAGAAGTAGGCACGTTTCCCACCAAAACTCATAAAGTGACGTTCATTCCGCACACACAGGAAGGAGTTTCAGATGATGAGTAGTAGCCCAGCAATAGTAAATATCTCCTACATAGAATTTTTAAGGGGAATTGCCTCCCTAATGTTGGACAAACTACAGATACACATCCAACAGGATTGGCCCCTAACTGGGTATGTTCCCAGGGTTCCTATCTGTGACTTCTTATCCTTTATATAGCCTATTTTTATTAGCTTTACTTTTCTCCAACGTTGGACTTGTTCTTGCCAGTCTGACACCCCAGTCTGATTCCCAATGAAGTCACAACTATTCGTACCCATAAGTCACAACTTGGGGCACAACCCAGAATTGAGGCTATAAGAGAAACAATAAGCTACACAGTAATATAGACCTTTGCCATACTCCATAATATTAGCATGTAGTTCATTTTCCATCTGGGATATAAGTGGCCTAGATGATTAGGATGGGGCATGTTTTTATAGAAACTCTTAAAGTTATTCTTTCAAACTTTGGAAATGTTTGCTATTTTCATGATCAGAAATGTTCCCTAAACAGTTTGTGAAGGCATTTTCCTGATGGTGCCTGAGTGCCAATTAAATTTTTAAAAACTTCTTTTCACATTTTTATTGTAAGCCCTGATCTGAAGATGAGGAAGAACTTATCATATCAAAATTTTTAAAGAACTTTGCCCCAAAGTATGGTGATACTCACCAGGGCGATGAGGCTAAGTGATTAGAGGGATATTCAGAATCAGGGCAGCAGGGATGTGGCAGAGCTCCCTATCCCCCAAAGGACTTGCCAGCCCTCTCTTTGCTTTTACACAGCAAGAAAAGAGCATGAGGTATGTGCTGCAAAAGTTATTTTCAGAGCTGTTGGGATTTAATCGCTTCACTGTTTTCAACCAGAGGAACCTATTATATTTTTTACTACATTGGAACAAATGTTTAAAAGGAAAGCTCAGACAGTCCTCACTTAGAATAATGAACTCAAAGCACTTACTTCCTCCTCCCCTTCCCCATGTTGTAGTTACTGTCCTTAGACAGGCTGCACACAGGTGACCTCTCTCATTGATGCAGTTTTCAAGTACTTATTAGGTACCAATTTTGTGCCTGGCACTGTGTGAGGGAGAGGAGAATTTGATGTGAAGCCAAAAAACTTGATCTTCAGGGACTCATTCTTTCATGGGGCACCTAGCAATATATCCACGTGATCATATGTTTTTGCAAAACAGTTTAACCACAATTGGTTAGGGTTGTTATCTCTTTTCAGTCTGATACCATAATTTCCCCTTGTGTCTGATGGCCTTACAGAATCTGTGGTCACTTCAGGGACCCATCTAAGGGAAGTTATGTTAGGAATACATTTTGTTTGAGTTTAGTGAGATACCTTTATGCACTTGGCAGTCATTTCTGTGAATAGTTCAGTTATGGCTGGCCATCCCAGCTTAGGAATGGTTTGTAGGAATATTCCTCCCCTTTAATATGCCAGCTCACTTGTTGTGACCTGAAGGTACAGGGCCACTGATGATACATACACTGATAAATGAGAGTATGGTCAATTCAAACGATAATTAAGATTAGTCACTGCCCAACAAAACTTGAAGTGCTTGAAATATCAGCCCATAGCTGAAAGAAACCTGGTAGAGGTTTTCTCAAATTAGCCAACATTCTTAGAAATGTATATGACTTGTCATTAATGAGTTGGGAAACCAAAAGTACCTTTTTAAAATGATCAGTAATAGAAAACCTATTGATCAACTATCCTAGAGAAAAGCATGAACTATCTAATCCCTATATAGAAGATGAACTTCTAAATTATTGTCCTAAGAGGCAATCAAAAAGTATGAGTCAAAAAAGTGGGAAAAAATGCATTACAGAGCTGTTGTGCAGTTACATAAAAATATTTCATTTTTATAAATTTTGTGGTCTTAATCAGATCTTAATATTTGTAGTTTGTTGTGATTTCTTCCCACCTAATTTTGCATTCTTTTGAAGGATCCTCCCCTCCACAAACCACATAAGCCTTAGGTCCACAGAACTTAGATTTGCCCCTGGTGTGCAGCTTTTGGAACACAGATGCATTTCCAAGTGCTCAGAGTGTAGTAGGTCAGACAAAGAAACAAGCGGTTCAACACCGTGTTACAAGTGCTGCAATGTAGCATCATCTGACCAATTGGGAGAGAAAATGGAACCTGTCTTAATCTGTTCTATAACAAAGTAGCATAGACTAGGTGGTTTATAAACAACAGAAATTGATTTCTCGCAGTTTTGAAGGCTGGAAGTCTGGGATCAGGGTGCCAGTGTGAGAACCCTCTTCCAGGTTGCAGACTGCTGACTTCTCTTTGTATCCCCACATGGCTAAAAGAGAAAATTCTGGTCCCTTTATCTTAAAAGGGCACTAATCCCACCCCATTGAGGAGGGCAGCACCCTCATGACTTAATTACCTCCCAGAGGCCCCATTTCCAAATACCATCACACGCAGTGTTAGGACTTCAACATGAATTTTGCATGGACACAAACATTTAGCCATAATATATCCTAACCTTGCGTCTACCCATGTGTGTTTTTTCTGATCCCAAACCTGTGGGTTCTTTCAACAACAAATGCATTATTCCAACACCAATTCTACAATTTTCTCATGCCAATTCAGTGTCTTGCAATTCTATTCAATTCCATCATCACCCAGAGTGTTCTGTCCCACAAGACTACCCACTTCAGATGCCAGTCAAGTGTCCTAAATCCCCAAGCTACCTGCACTTCTGTCCAACTTGGCTACAAATTTAGGGATTCCTGTAACCCTCCCTCAGGTGTGATAATTCTCTAGAACAACTTATAGAACCTAGCAAAGAACTTTACTTATGTTTACTGGTCTATTATAAAGGATGCAACTCAGGAACAGCCAAATGTAAGAGATACATATGGAATGGTTCCGGAGGTGTGAATGCGTGTCAGTGTAGAGCTCCCATGCTGTCCTTCCCCGCACATCGATGTCACCAACCCAAAACTTTCTGAATCTCATTGTTCAAGAGTTTTTATTGAAGTTTCGGGGCGCCTGGGTGGCTCAGTCGTTGGGCGTCTGCCTTCGGCTCAGGGCGTGATCCTGGCGCCATGGGATTGAGCCCCACATCAGGCTCCCCCACTGGGAGCCTGCTTCTTGCTCTCCCACTCCCCCTGCTTGTGTTCCCTCTCTCGCTGGCTGTCTCTCTCTCTGTCAAATAAATAAATAAAATCTTAAAAAAAAAAAGAGTTTTTATTGAAGTTTCATTAAGTAGATGTGGTTGATTAAATCACTGGCCATTGGTGACAATCTCCAGCCCCTCCCCTCACAAGAAAGGAGGGGACGCTGAAAGTTCTAAGTCTTTAATCACACATATCTTCATTCTGGTGACCAGCCCCCATCCTGAAGCTCTCTAGGGGCTTCCACCTGGCATTCATTTCGTTCATTTCGTCAGCATATACTCTGATATGTTTAAAAGGGGCTCCTTATGATCAACAAAAGACACTCCCGTCACTCAGGAAATACCAAGGGTTTTAAGAGATCTGTGCCAGGAACTGAGGGCAAAGACCAAATACATTATTACTGTACGTCAGTCTAGCACCATTAATTTCAGTTATAAAGCTACGAAGTTAGACAATGAAACAAACTTTCCTAAACCATGTATCTAAAACTCTCCCCCAAATATTCCCCAAAGTTACCTTCCCAAGAAGCTTTCTCAACATCTCCTTTAGAAATTGTTTTTAGTTCCTTGGCTCAAGGTGTAAGGATCTTCAATTTCTGCTTTGCTATGGTAGAAATAAGGAACAAATTATGAAGAATATTTAAAAAGACTTTATAGTGTGTTAATATGTTATTATCATGAAAATTGAAGTTGTGTGTGATGAATTTGTATTTGGATTACATATATTTTTGAAAACTATACACTATTCAGCATTAAATATATGATTTATTGACTGTGGAGTGTGAGGTTGCTATTCTTATTTGTAAAATAGAAGAAATGGAGTCTCTGGTTGATTTTTAAAATTCCTTCTAGTTTCTCACTTCTTTCATTTTAATGAATTCCTAGCGTTCATTAAATCATGGGCGTCAGGCCCTTAGTCAGATGCTTCATCTCCTTCCTATGGCTTCCAAGGGGAAAATCAGATTCAACTTACATCATTTTTACTGACAGCATCATTTTTGAGAATATAAATCAAGTGAGGTGTATAGATCTACCTATCCCTATACCTTTACCATGCATAACTTATTTTTTAAATGGTTCTATTCTGTTGAGAAGTATTTAAAGTATTTTAATTAAGCAAAAAAGTCTCTTTGAAGATTCAGGTTGGCCAGAGCAGATTATAAAACCACAGGGTTTAGCGAAGAAGTCACTTAAGCTAATTGGGAAGTGATGAAGGAGGAAGTTAATTGAGTGAATTAGTAACTTGGTTACTAGAGTAAATTTTTCCTGGTTTAAAGGAAACAAATTGGTTAGACAGACTTTGGACAGTAGTAGAAGGAAAAAAAAAATGAGGAAAGGGAAGGGTGACCAGAACATGCCACCCCAAAACATACCAGTCCGGCTTATGGATTATTTTGAACTGAAGAGAATGAAGATCCAGAAGTTTTAGAAGCTTTTTATCTCCCTCTGAACTGCTGAAAAGTATGTATAAAATTCCCCATTTGTTGGGTAAATCTACATTTATAAAAGAAATTTCCATTAGAAAGGATACCTGGACCAGGAAGAGAGTTACTACCAGAGATAACTTTTTTCCCCTTGAGAGAATTATCTGCATAACAAGGTATCTTACTTACCCTGCATTTCCTCCTCTCACCTTCCTATAAATTGCCTCCCCACACCCCCACCACCTAGAAGCCCCAAACCCTAATCCTTTTTCATAGCTTGGGATGGGGATGGTATACAAGTCTCAGTCACCTGGCTGCCTGCTGAGTCTTTTATCCTTGGGAGGCTCCCCTGCCTGTAATTAAGAACCTCACCCCAACCGCTGTTAATCTGCTTTATGTCAAACTTAATTCTTAGACCAGCCACAGAGCCTAGAAGGTTTGATAAGAACATGACATTTTTTCTAAACAGGAACCTTCTAGAAGGGGCAAAGACAGGAGATATAAGAGCAACAGTAATGTCATTAAAGACACGGAAGTCTTACTATTCATAATTCTAAATTAACGTACACAAAAGGAGGAACCCTGTAATGTCTATGATGACCTTTAAAGAGTGATTTATTCAAAGCATGCCGTAGGCCTGGAAGCTGTAAAACTGGGGTTGGGGGCGGTGGACAGGAAGGTTTTCTGAAAAGCGGAAGAGAAAAATCAAGATTTTTGTTCAAGGGTGGCTGTTCAGGGCATAGTTAGTAACAATGTCTAATATCTCAACTTGTTTGACTACCTTTCAAGTTTGCTTGATTTTGTATAGCGTCGAAAATATGTTTACACCTTTGCTACCAGTGTTTCAGTTTAGTAAAGTGTTTAAGAACACAATCTTCAAAGATGGACAAGACTGGATTCTAATTGAGATTGGCAACCTAAATTCTCCGAGCCTCAGTTGCTTATTTTGTAAAAGTGGCATAATGAGAGCCTTGATGATGTCAGGTGAGTCAGGATACCCAGATGAGAATTGGTTTATGGCCTAGCTTTTGAACAAGTGACCATTGCCAAGTAGCTCTCTATAAGTTTGACTCTCAGGGCATAGCTGTCCCTTTGATCTGAAGCAGGAGAGCAAGGTTCTTGTCTCATGGAGTTGAAAAATGAATCTTGTGGACAAAGGAGAGTGAGTAAAGCTGCAGAGTTTTATTATGTGAGGATACAGAAAAAGCTCTCAAGAGTGAGAGGGGTCCGGACAGGGTTGCTGATGAGGGCCTCCACTGACAGTCTGCTATTTAGAATTGACCAAGGAGCTTGTGGCCTTATCATTCTTGTGATGTCTTGGCTTGAGTAAGGACTGGTGATAACATCTTTAATGGCTTACTTCTTTTTAAGGTCTGGTTATTCTTTGTTGGTCACAGGTGACTCTTATAAAAAAAGACACCCATCCCACATGCCTCGGACAGGGTGGTCTGGTTTATTCCCTTATCTCTGGTTTCCCCACACCTCCACATTTTTGGGATTTCTGTGGCCTGATCACCTAGCCCCCTATCTATTTCTCCCTACCTAGCCCCAGCTGTCTCTTAACTCAGTAGCATCAAGTGCCATGAACTCATAGAAAGTCTAGAGGTCACCTTGTCCATTCTTCTTACCGCAGCAAGAATCTGCTTTACAAGATCTATTACTTGAGCTCGAACATGTCCACTTTGGAGAAATCACTACTTAGTGTGATGGCTTATCTTGTTTTAGAGTGACTCTACTAGGAAATTTCACATTATATTCAGTCAAAATCTGTTCTTCACTTCTACTCTTGGGTCTTTGTTCTGCAACCTGGAATTTGTACAGTCAGTCCTTTTCTTGTTTCAGTCTGCAAATAGGCCCTGCCCCCACTACCACAGGCCTACGCTTTTCCAGGCTCTTTCCCTCCACCCGTCCCCCACCCCCCAGTCCCATTGCTCCATTTTGGTGCCTGTGAATAGAAGGGAAAGCCTCACAGAGAGGGCACTTCTGATCATAGCAATTTGAAGAGAAGATCTTTTCCAAATTTTTGGTTAGGGTCAGGCTAGAGGGCGTAATTTAAACTGACACGATGACTGTTTGCTTTATCAATCATCTGTTACATAATAAAATCAGAACAGAGCTTCTCTAAGAAAGCATCAACCAAAGAGGATGGACTCTTCTTGCTACTGACCCAGGCTTCACTATAGAAATCAAAGAATGGTGGGTTCTTCAGTCAAGTAGAGCCTAATCAGGAGCATGGGAGGATAGAGCAGAAACTGGTCACTTGGCTGAGGGACTGAGAAAACACTTGATGCATGGGGCCTGCAGTGTCTCTCTCTTTATCTGTCTGACTGTCTCTCTTGTCTCCTCTATTCTTTCTTTATTTTACCCACTTAGGAAAGCTCTTTTGGTAGAGGAAAGTGTCAAGAATTAGAGCACATGAGGATTTGGTTTTGCAAATAATTCAGCCTTGTCTTCTTTTATAGGCCTCTGGTGGTTGTATTTTCCAGGGTTTGATTTTCATAATAAAATCAACTGAAGGGAAGCAGAATTTGTCACGCCAAAATATGCCTCTTTGGCATATTGATTATTTTAAGCTGGTTATTAAAAAAAAATAATAACAGTCATGGGAGAAGCTCTGAAAACCAAGAAGTTACCCTTTTGTAAAAGACATTTACAATGTATAAGGGAAATCTCCATTTGTGAGGGTGTCTG
The DNA here is from genome assembly GCF_002007445.2 of Ailuropoda melanoleuca. NCBI lineage: Eukaryota > Metazoa > Chordata > Mammalia > Carnivora > Ursidae > Ailuropoda > Ailuropoda melanoleuca. The sequence continues at coordinate 139,891,759 of NC_048219.1, read as the reverse complement.
AACCAGGAATAGGGAGATGACCAAATCTCTGGAGACTCTTAGTGATGGAGAAGGCACTGAGACAAATATGCTTCGCAATCGTACCCTTGTTTACTGTGCCTTCCTGGTAAACTCCCATTAGTGGCTCCTCAACCCCAATGTCTTTCTTTTGTCATCAGTTGAAGATGGCATTTAAGGTGATGGCCTGGGTCATTTCAGAGAGTTACTCAGTTTTCCTGGATTTCTATCCTACATACACAGGAGGTATGTGTGTTATTAAACCTTTATTTATTTTTCTCCCGTTAATCTGACTTTTTATCACAGGGATGTCTCAGCCAAGAATCTAGAAGGGTAGAGGGAAAATTCTTTTTCCTCCCCCATACTAAGTATGAGGCATGGAATTGTTCTAAGCAATTAAGCATATTAATTTACTCAATCCTCAAACCAACCATTGAGGGAGGTACTATTATCATCAGTTAACAGATGAAAGAAATAGGGAAGGGAATGGTTGAGTATTGTGCATAGCTAGTAAAGGGCCAAATGAAAATTCAAACTCAGGCTGTCCAACTCCAGATCCTGCACAATGTCCATTACATAGTGTTAAAGAAAAACAAAGTTCAACTGAGTAAATTTGAAGATCTAATTGGCTTTATTCTACAATTCATGAATCTGCAATATCCCATCTAACAGATAGAAAGGAGCTCCAAGGAGCTGTACAAAATTTCTATAGACTTTTATATGCAGAAAGAGGTAGAGCAAGGAAGTTATTCTAGCAAACAGTGGATTATTTCAGGCAAGGTCACCTTCCTTTGGGGGAAGAAGGCCATCTATCAGGCAGATTACCTTACTAGTGCTAACCAGGTAATTCCAGATTGACTAGTTAAGACTATATTCCTGGGGGGCACTGAAACTGCAGTTAGGTCAGGTATTAAGTCTTGATTTGCTGGCATGGGGGGCTTAGCACAAGTGACTCCATTTTGGACCTGTTATCTCTTTTTAAATAATTCCCCCCTTTTGATAAAACTCTCAGCATAACTGAGAGATGTGACCAAAATTTAAGGCATTAGCACCATTCTCAGCTACCACTCTGAAGTTTTTGCAGTTTTTGCTGATCCTTTGTGTGGTATTCACAGGTCACGGCATTTTTTTGTTGAATTTCTATGGTAGTCTAAGGTTTGACTTCATGTTCACATGTTTTTTAAGGCAGTGGTTCTCTTCATTCCTTTTCTGATGTTCTAGTCTTAGGGAGATCACTTGCTTGGTGATCAGCAGCTACAAACATACATTTAAAACTTTTCTTTTTTTAAAAAAAGATTTTATTTATTTACTTGTTAGAGAGAGAGAGCATAAGCAGGGGTGCTGCAGGCAGAGGGAGAAGCAGGCTCCCTACTGAGCAAGGATCCCAATGTGGGACTCGATCCTAGGACCCCGGGATCATGACCTGAGCTGAAGGCAGAAGCTTAACAGACCGAGCCACCCAGGCATCTCACATTTAAAACTTTTAAGAAAAAACAGCTCACCAGGGGATCTACTATGAGTGTTGTAAGAAAGATAATTCACAATGTCTAGAGTGTACTTCAGAATCATGGTCTCCAAGACTCAAATCAATCATAAATCAAATAAATCAGGGGTGCCTAGCTGGCTCAGTTGGTGGAGCCTGCGACTCTTCATCTCAGGGTTGTAAGTTTGAGCCCCACATTGGGTATAGAGTGTACTTAAAAATAATTGTTTTTAAAGAATTAAGAAGTCAAAGAAAGATCTTGCTCAAAGAGTCACCTTTTTAAGCCACGTGGCTTGCTCAGTCATCTTCTGTGAGTCTCAACTTCCCCAGAAGTATTAATCTGGGTGAAGCAGGCGGTGTTCACCACAGCACAGATACCTTCTGCTCAGCTAAAAGACAATCAAAACTTATCCTATTATCAAGAACAACTTTGGCCAGAGAGTCTAAGGATTTTTATTGGGTAGCTATTGCTTTTGTAGCAGATGCTGCAATATCTTCAAAAGTTTGGGAGAAGTTCCTGATCATAGCCTCATTTACATTTGTTCCTAACAAAGGAAATAGAGCCCTGGCAAAGTAAGTGAATCCTGAATCACAAATGTCTCCTGGTAGGTCTTTTCTAACTTGACGATGTAAATTTAGGGGAGTTGAAAGAGCTGTCTTTGTCTACAAATGGTTAGGGACACAGTGAGGCAACCTAGGAGGCATTGCCCAGTTATGCACCAGTCATCGAGGCATTTATAGGCCCAAGGAGAATGATAACCACCACAGACAAAGATAAATCCTGTCAGGGCACAAGCCACTCCCACTAAGGTGATACTGTTAATGGACAGATCAGAGTTTTTGGAGACAAATCCAGCAATCTGAGTTACCCCCCTTAGCAATGGTCTGGGAGATACAGACGATGACATGATCTTTTCAGGCCAATGCCAGAGTAAAGGGAAGAAAGAAAAAGAAAGGGTTTTGTGTTTAGTTGAAGTATGAAGTCTTGACCCAGCATCTTGTGTAGAAGAGGGCTACATTGATGTCACTTACTTCTCTTCCTAGTCAATGTGATCTGGAGGTCTCTGGTGTCCACACAGGACTAGATGTCAGGTGGACCCTTTTCTAACTGCGAGATGTATAACCGTGGTTCAAATCCCTGAGGTTAGCCGCCATTTGGGTAGTGAGGAAAACTGATATAGCACCATCCTAGGAGATTGAAGGGCAGTCATTGTTTGTAGCAATTCCAAATCAGAACGATGGGAGCAAACGGAAATGCTAGTTTGGAGAGTTGTGGCCTGATATTTGAGGAAACTAAAATTTAGGATCCAGTTCAGTTTATAGGCAGGAAAAAAAATCTTGAAGGCAATGAACAGAACTGGAATCTAATATCCACAAGTATGTATTATAGTTTGTACTGAAACATAATTTTTCTCTTTAAAGCCACCCTTATTTCTACCAGAGATAGCCAGATTAAGACAAATTTGTTTACAAAAGAAGTCTAGTTTCAATAAACTTATCCCAATTACTTACATGAGTGCAGCAAGAATAGTGATTCTTTTTCTTTTTCTTTTTCTTTTTCTTTTTCTTTTTTAAGTAGGCTTAACACCCAACATGGGACTTGAACTCATGACCCTGAGATCAAAAGTTGCATGATCTACCGAGTCAACCAGGCATCCCTGTATAGAGTCTTTTAAATCTGCTTTGCTGGAACTTTTCATAAGGAATCCCAAATTGGTCTTTTTAAAGTCTCTTGAGGTTAGGAAGCCAAGGACTTGCCATTAGATTTTGCTGCAATACCTATCATTTGGGTGAATTTCTCTCTGCTCAAGGTCTCCCAAATATCCTGAGGTTCTTGCATCTTCCAGGAAGTGACCTTTCTTACTCACCTGGTAAGGCTATCGAGAACTCTGTAAGCAAGATACAAGCCTGTTTTTCCAAGTGGCTTTATTGGCTCTGTAAAGTCAACCTTGGTTTATTTAAACTGATCGTATCTGATTTTATGCACATCATTTTCAAATTTGCCATTCCATCCAAAGCCTTGGTAATATAACCAATGTTTCCAACTGTGTCCCATTACAAGGAGAACAGATTCTTATTGATTTATGCAAATAACTATGTTGACATGAAAAATAAGAATACTCATTAAGATCTTAGTTCTGAGTTCTGGGGGATCAGGTGTGGGGAAAAAGTAATTATTTCATCTTTGTTCACAAAGGTATACTTTACCAAATTGCTGTAGGTCATAGATAGGTTAAGAGAAAAGAGAAAAAAGTTTCCTTAAATCTGGAAAAACAAAACATTAAAGGATCAGCAGCAGTGTTTCAAACAAAAAGTCATAACAAGTTATAATCATCCTAAATCAGTCCATTCAATCCCATGTTATTAACTCTTGTTCTGCTGCTAGCAGTTCCATGAATCAAGTTTTCCCTTAGAGTTTTGTAAATTCTTACTCAGCTCAATGGGATGATCTTAAAGATACGAGAATTCTGTACTTAGGAGGGTTCTTTCTAGGAATCTCTCTCTGAAGATGAAACACACCCGCAAAAACATCAGAGTAAAACATTAACTTCTATAAATGACAAAGACTTAAAAATGGCCACAGTTAAAGATCTGATTAGAGTTCATTACAATGCAATTGACAAAGACATTTGGTTATTTCTGTGACATACAACATCATAAGATAGTACTAAAATTATGACTGAAAACATTGTACCAGGACATATCAGGTTTCTAGAATTTCATTCAATTTCTGGGACACATAACATATATCTACACAAATAGAATCTAAAGATTAGCATTACTTAATTGACAAAGCTTTTAACATAATTTATCATATCAATTAAGCCAATTTGTTTAGCATCTCTCTTTTATGAAGAGGGAGAAAAAATCTTTTGAGATGTTCCAGGGACAGGCTCTTTAAAATCCCAGTTAGTTTGAGGTCAAAAGGACTTCATTTAAAATTTGAATTTGGGAAATTTGTCAAAAATATCAAAAGGTTTTGGACATAGGACTAATTAGGATTACAGATTTATGAAACAGTATGTAATCATCTATTCAACCGAAGTGACAATAAAAGACTTCAAAGGTAAATACAGAAGGTTACACACTTGTGAGCAAAACTAACCAGAGACCTGATAAAGTATAGGAAATTATTTTGACAAAACACAAACTCCTTGTTTTCTAGGCAGATTACTTAAAAGGCAAAGAGAAACCTTTTGCAATCTCTTATCAGGAACAGCTCAATTGCCCAAGAAAACTGTCCTTTTTGCAAATTAAAGAAAATCAAGTTTTAAGGACTCCTTGCGGGCTCAGTTGGGGGAGCATGCGACTCGATCTTGGGGTTGTGATTTGAGCCCCATTTGGGTGTAGAGATTACTTAAAAAAATAAAATCTTGAAAAAAAAGGAAAAAATAAAGTTTTAGTTTTATATAAGTACACTATTGATATTAAAGCTTATATTTTAAACCCTTATAATAAAATGCCATTTTTAGCCAATTTGACTTCACAAGATAAAATTCTCTCTCTTCCCAATTTTCTTCCTTTTTTAAAAAAAATATTTATTAATTTACTTTAGAGAGAGAGCATGGCGGGGGGAGGGGTTTGGGGAGCAGAGGGAGGGGGAGAGAGAAACTCAAACAGACTCTGCACTGAGCACAGACCCTGATGCAGGACTCACGACCTGAGCCAAAACCAAGAGTCCATCACTTAATCAATTGTGCCACCCAGGAGCCCTTCTCTTCCTAATTTTCTATACCATTGTATTTTATTCTTTCGCATTCTGAAATAACCAGTTTTACTTTAGGACAAATCTACACTCTTTTCCCTTGACAAGGACACATCTCCATTCCTCATCATTTCTTTTACTGAAAACACAGATTCTTGCCTATGGAGATGTTTCCCCTAATATTTCTAGTAGCTTTAATTGCATATACTAGAATTCTTAACCCCTAAAAACCTTGATTTCTAGTGGAAATTAAGAAGAAAACTACTGTGAGCTATCTCTAAACATTAGCTGTCTGTGGATTGGCAGACCTGTAAATTCTTTCTATAATTTTTAGAAATGCATACTCACCTGTACATTTTCCAGTATTGGTGTGTTAGATACCTTTCTTTCTTTCTTTTTCTTTCTTTCTTTCTTTCTTTCTTTCTTTCTTTCTTTCTTTCTTTGTCTTTCTTTCTTTCTTTTTCTTTCTTTCTTTCTTTCTTTCTTTCTTTCTTTCTTTCTTTCTTTTTTCTTTCTTTTTTTAGGATTTTATTTATTTGTCAGACAGAAAGAGCGTGCACAAGCAGGGGGATTGGCAGGCAGAGGGAGCAGCAGGCTCCCCGATGAGCAAGGAGCCATGACCTGAGCCGAAGGCAGACACTTAACTGACTGAACCCCCAGGTGTCCTGACATGTTTCCTAATATAAATTATTTTTTGTTTTGTCTGTAGAAGAAAACCAAAAGTGGATAAACCTATGTTCAGGAATTAGGGGTTCCGTATTTTATCTTACTTGGACATTATATAGACATTCATTAGCCATCTGTCATTTAACTTAATTTAGAAAACTTTGAAGTTTTAGGTTACCAAAAAGATTTGGAAACTTTTTAAACTTAAGCATATCATAAACAGTGTTATTTTTCTTGATGACAAATTTCATAAAAGTGATAACATGAACTTATTTGACTAATAAATCCAGGTGGAAGAAAAGTTGTGTATCTCCATTATATTTAATGTTAATAATTCCAGAGACATATTTATTTTAATTAAACCAACAAACTTAAATTAGCTTTAATACCAAATATTTCCAATATCACATGAACCTGAAAAACATTTGGGTTAGTTTTTATTATATTCTTGAGAATTTTTTGAATACTCATTTCATATAAGCACTTAGTTTTCTTTAAGCCAATTAAACAGAGCTCTTCTACAAATTAATTTTAACAGTTCAATCCCAAGTAGAAAATGCCACACATTTGCAACACATGTATAGAGATACATTTAAACTTGCAGACAGATAAAGAGACCTTATAGTTTTCATTTTGAAATTCTAGCCCTGAGACATGTATAATTAATGCAAAACTCACTATCTTATAAAAGAACAGTTGGAATAAGTTAACCTGCTCGATGGCTAAAGCTTTTTCTATTATTTGTGAAAAGGACACTTTAGATTTTTCATTTGCATCAACTTCCCAATTGTTTTTCTCCTGATAAGGATTATCTCTCTGAAGTTAGTATTTCAAAGAGATGACCTAGATAAGAGTTGCTGGAGAAGACCAGGTAGAACATTTACATCTCAAAGGCACAGGGAAAGAATGCAAGTTCCTGGGGGAAGAATTTTTGTTTCCTAGGCCAGAATTTTTACAAGCCTTTTGAGATAAGTAAGAGAGGTTTTGGCTTTGGTATAAAGGATAGGCAGAATTTGAATAATGTCTGGAGCTGAATTTCTGGTTCTGTAAAGATTTGTAAGATAAGGATAGTTGATTTCAATTCCTCCAGGAATTTGGTTTCTACTTATATCACATCACACGTTGATCCATCCATCCGATTACATTATCCTCAGTTTGCTTCTTTATATCAGGTAGATGATTTCCAAGTAAGATAGAAATCAAAGGACTTCTGTGTTCTGGATTTAGAGCCGTTTGTCTTTTGAATGTTTTAGTAAATTCTTCCATAAAGGCTTCGGAAGGTTTTTCTTGCCCTCTGGGTACATAGTTTCATTTTAACTTAGGGAAGAAAACCTAATAAAAATTCCTATCAGGCTCTGATCTTTTTAATATTCAATTTTTAATATTCAAATATTTTAAATATATTTAAAATATTTGTTTCATTTTAACTTAGGGAAGAAAGCCTAATAAAAATTCCTATCAGGCTCTGATCTTTTTAATATTCAATTTTTAATATTCAAATATTTTATCTATCTATCTATCTATCTATCTATCTATCTATCTATATATATATCTCCAACTGACACAACATCAAGCTTTGACAGCAGGAACTGCTGGAGAGACATTGCAGGAAGAAGCTGTTTTCCTTCCAAGTTCCTGTGTGCCTTGCAGCAGGCTCCTGGGGTGTAGGTGGCAACTTTGGCAACCAGCAATACATGAGTTTTCTCCAGAACTAGACCACTGCTGGGCACGGCAGTCAGTGGTACCTAGTAGCCAGCAGCTTCCCTTAGCATCCCACTCAGGTGGTTTTGTAGTGGAATGCTTCCAGCAAGATACCTCTTCTTTAACAGCTTTTCTTAGCAGGGTATATTTCCAGAAGGTTGCACTAACATGGCACCACAGAGACTTCTCTGCCCTTCAGTGAGTTCCCTGCCCCACCCACTCCAACAAGTTCTGGCTCTAAACCTAGACAGGCTAGGAGATTCTTCCACATTTACCCTATCTCGGCCCTTGGGGTAGGGGCTCCTCCATGATAGCTGCTATTCCTATATTATTTAGAGCTCCCTTTACTTCTTACTAGCCATTCCTTCATTATTCTGATTCTCTGTTATGGTTAATTATTTCTTTATATTACACTTCTTCTGTTCAAATTACTGTGTGGTTTCTACCTCCTCATTGAATCTTGACTGATACAGTTCCTCCATTGTACAATGGATCCTCCCCAAGTATAGTTTAACTAACTATACTTTAGGTAATTAAAGACTCTGTTCAATTAGGACTCTTCTTGTTGCAATTAAGAGTAATCTCATTCAAATTAGCTNATAAAAAAAAAATAAAAATAAAAAAAAAAATAAAAAAAAAAATTTCTTTATATTACACTTCTTCTGTTCAAATTACTGTGTGGTTTCTACCTCCTCATTGAATCTTGACTGATACAGTTCCTCCATTGTACAATGGATCCTCCCCAAGTATAGTTTAACTAACTATACTTTAGGTAATTAAAGACTCTGTTCAATTAGGACTCTTCTTGTTGCAATTAAGAGTAATCTCATTCAAATTAGCTTAAACAAAAAAGAATTCATAAGTTCAAATCCTGAAGTCTTAAGAGGGGCAGAAATGAGGGGTTTAGGGAATTAAATGCTACCATGTCTCTGTCTCTGTCCTTTCTTTCTCCCTCTCACTACTCCATATCTCGCTTGTTTTTTTCTGCATGTGCACTCATTGTTTCAAGCCAGCCATAATTGTGCATCTAGAATCATGGCTGCCTTTGTGTGTAGGCTTATAATTGTGTTTGAATTCTACCCTAACACTCAAAAAATTATTCTTTTCTTTCATCTCCAGTTAGATAAATCTTGAGAAAGACAGTGACCTAGTCTGGGACGTGTGCCCATCAGAAACCAATCACTGTGTCCAGAGAGATGCGTATATTTGGCCCATGCTGAGTCACATGCTCAGTTCTATGGTTAGGGAAGGAGGTAAAGGGATTAGCAGTGCCCAAAAGATTCATTTGTTTGGAGTGGTGAAAAATTTGATCTAAGAAAAGAAAGAAAGGAGGGGAAATGATATTTTGAGCAGACAAAACTATTTTAAGATTATAGATTCAAGCTTCATGAACTGAAAAAGTTAACATATTTGTAGTCAAAACCAAAATGTCATTCATAGCACTTTGATGGTTAAATAATGATAGTCCCCCTTCTTCAAACAACTGACCTAGCTAATAACTGTTAGCACATTTCCCTTGTCCACCAGGGCTTAAATGTTGCAAGTACCATTAGTTGCCTATCAACAGCAGGTCCCTCCAATATTGCTTACCAACAGAATCCTGACTTGGTTCACCCTTATCATGGCCATGTGCTCAGTGAAGGAGACCTTCTCTAGCTCCAAAGAGTGGTAAGTCTATTGTGGAAATTCCATTTTTCTCAACATTGACTCTTCAGGAATGGATGTGTAACATAATTCTAGCAAACACAACTCGAAAGAAACTTTTCTGCGACAGCTTCTGGGAAAGGTTTTTCTGCCATTGTGAGGGAAAACTGCCCCTTTTTGATATCTCAACATTGCTGTATGAGGGAAAGATGCCTGGAGATGAGGCAGCCATCTTGGAACCATGATGAGAAAAGCAGGAGGACGAAAACCAACACACTGGGGATGGGAGCAAGAAAACATGGAAAGAGGCCACATTTTTCATGGAAAGAGTCTTTGATGGCACTGCTGAGCTCTTAAATTAACCAACCTGGAAATCGCTCTATCTCCAGAACTCCTATATGGAAAAATTAATTCCTTACCGTTTAAGGCACTTTTGTTGAGTTTTCTGTTATATACAGCCAAAAACATTAGAATTAGGTATCATCAATTTTACATCAAGAAATAACATATTTCCTTGCAAAATTATATCCCTTTGTTTTATGAAGAAATAAGAATGAGAATATTAGGAGCAATAAAATTGGCTAGAGCACCTCTGCCCTCAGAATCACCCAATATCATTGGCTTAACTACCACACACAATCTGATGTTTACACAGATCCAGTCACTATAAGGCAGATGTACCTCTCTTTACAAGTGGACATAGCCTCCAAAAAGGGGGAAAATCCACCTTTCAAAGCAATATTATTTGCAGAGAGACAGACATAGATGTTTGAAAGCCGTTATACCTTCACAGTCCATGTGGGCATCTCTCATTTGGAATGCCATCTGGTGAGTTCCTCCAAAACTGTACTCAACAGGTAATTCTGTCTGTGAGGAATGCATTCAACTGGCGTGCAGCTATTTCATTTCTCTCAAAAGGAATAAAGAGAGAGAGAGAGATACACCACATTGATATCTTCCTTTTATAGTTTTTTCTGTACTATACACTTTAGCCCTTAAATATATTCTGATTCTTTAGTTTTTACCTTTTAAATACGTCCCTTCTTGTTATAAAGATTACTATTTCCTAGAAAGCAACATAGTAGGGAAAGTATGTGCTTTGGTCTCAGAATCATAGCTTAAAATCTCAGTTCTTTCACTTACAGTCCTTGTAACTTTGGACAAATTCTTTCTTTCTTTTCTTTTTTTTTTTTTAAGTAGGCTTCACACCCTGCGTGGAGCCCAATGTGGTGCTTGAACTCACAACCCTGAGATCAAGACCTGAACTGAGTTCAAGGGTCAGACACTTAACTTACTTAAATCACCCAGGTACCACTCTTTTTTTTTTCCCCTCTCTTTTAGATTTTATTTTTAAGTAACCTCTGTACCCAATGTGGGGTTCAAACTCTCAACCCCAAGATCAAGAGTCACATGCTCCTCCAACTGAGCCAGCCAGGTGCCCCAAGTTGTTTAACTTCTTTTAAAAAAATTTTTTTATTTAAAAAAATTTTTTTAGAGATTTTATTTATTAATTTGACAGAGAGAGAAACAGCCAGTGAGAGAGGGAACACAAGCAGGGGGAGTGGGAGAAGAAGAAGCAGGCTTCCAACAGAGGGGCCTGATGTGGGGCTTGATCCCAGAACTCCGGGATCACGCCCTGAGCCGAAGGCAGACGCTTAATGACTGCGCCACACAGGCGCCCCCCAAGTTACTTAACTTCTGAGCCTCAGTTCCTTCCCTATAAAGTGTGAATAATAACATGTCCTTTCACAATAGCATCTCTCACTTTTATACATTTTTATCTACAACTTGTCACATTCTAAAATTATAATGTTATTAAGTCATGCAGGGATTTTGGATGAAAGAATATTATTTCTTTTTTTTTTTTTTTTAAGATTTTTTATTTATTTATTCGACAGAGAGAGG
>NC_048219.1:139510234-139521774 GCF_002007445.2 Ailuropoda melanoleuca | reverse complement strand
GTGGAATTTTTTAAGACCAGCTTCTATTTTCGTTTTTTCTTCTACTAACCCATCCTCTAATTCGCTAATACGTTCCTCTGCCTCGGTGACCCTGGCCGTCAGAGCCTCTAGTTTTGCCTGCATTTGGCTCATAGAATTTTTAATTTCTGTCAGATTCGCTCTCATTTCTGCCCTTAGGGATTCTATATTCTCAGTAACATTTTCGTTAATACTTTTTTCAAGTCTACTCATCATCTTGACCATTGTTGCTCTGAATTCCATTTCTGATAATTTGGTTACATCCATATCTATTATTTCTGTGGCAGAGGCCACAGACTCATTGTCTTTTCTTTGCTGGAGGGGACTCCTCTTTCTCGTCATTCTGATGAGGAGAGGTTGCGGGGTTGTCCAGAGCCCAAATTATTGACTGGGACCGGCCGTGCGCCCTTGTTTTATAGAGATCTTAGGGATGTGGGCTTCTTCTTTAAAGATTTTATTTATTTATTTGAGATAGAGAGACAGTCAGCAAGAAAGGGAACACAAGCTGGGGAGTGGGAGAGGAAGAAGCAGGCTCCCAGCGGAGGAGCCCGATGAGGGACTCCTTTCCGGAACGCCGGGATCACACCCTAAGCCGAAGACAGGTGCTTAATGACTGCACCACTCAGGTGCCCCGGGATGTGGGCTTCTTGATTTTTCAGCCTGCCTTCTGGGGGAGGGGCCTGCCACACCGATACTCAGGCAACCCCGTTTGGGTAGAGTCTCCGCGTCCCCTGCGAGGGGGGATGGGGATGGGCACGCTGTGAGTTAGTATTTCCAGGCTTTTGTTCTCTGGCAGCTTTCCCTGGCATTGTGCTGTGCCTCTTCTGAGAGTCAGAGCAGCAGTGGCCGAATCTCAGCCTCTGTCTCAGAACAGAGGGATTACAGACCATTCTCCACTTATGTTCTGGCCACTTTAACTCTGTTTCTGTTGGTGCTGCTCAACCCTGCAGCGACCCGGGATGTGCACCCCACACCTGGCGTCCCAGCCCTCACTTCCAGGGCCGGCGGGTCTCTGTCCTTTGTGTTTCTAACCCCGCCAGCCGCCAGCTGCCCTGCGCGCGCTCCCGGAGCTCCCGGTCTCAGTCTGCTGTCTCACGGGTGCCGTCCTCAAGTCCGCCCGCTCCTCCATGCAGGTGGCCCGCCAGCTGACAGCCGCCAGCCACCCCGTGCATGCTCCCGGTGCTCCCGGTTTCAGTCTGTTTCCAGTGAGCACACCGGAATTCCTGAGTTCTGTGAGATGCCTGGTGGCACGCACTCCCGGCTCACAGTCTCAATCTGTTGTCTTGAGGGTGCGGGTCCTCGGTCTCCCACTCCCCTGTGCAGGTGGCTACCACTTCCCGGCACCCGGACACGGCGGCTCCCTCCCCCTTCTGTTTATCTTCCGATATCTGTGCGCGGTGTCACGGCTCCCCGCTTTGTACCTCAATACTCAGCACTGGAGATGTTCATTTGTTCATTTGTAGAGATCCAGATGCATCTTCTTGCATCTCAGGCTGATTCCGTGGATGTTCATGCTGGTCTGGTACCTATCCAGCTCGACTCAGGGGACCGGCTGAAAAAGGGGTCCCCTATCCTCCACCATCTTAACTCCTCCCCCCAAACCAGTTTAAATAGTAAGAAAGCTATCTCACATAACAGTAAGCACAAACAGAGGGCTGGCTTCCAGAGCAGTTCGTTGCATGGCTGAACATCACCAGAAATCTAGGTTCTTTTTGTTCTGCAATCGACAGCATCAGCTTCATCCTAGGATTTAGTCCCTTCATCATCATAAAATGACTGCCAGCAGTAAGTCAGGCAGCATGCTTCTGGTTCTTAACCAGAGGGGTGGAGGAGTCTCTCTTCTCAATCATGAAATGAAGTCCTTGATCTGCCTAGGCCACTCTAGGTCACATGTCCCCCTTTGGAACAGTAACAGTCACCAAAGAAATGTCATGTACTGATTGCCTGAGGGTATCTTCCCTGAATCCCATGGCTATGTGTGTGTGGAGTGAATGTCCTAACAGAATCAGGGCTCTGTTAGCAACAATGCAGGGAGGGACAGATGCTGAGTGGGTGACCAATAGCACCCACTATATTCTTGATTTTCCTGCTGGTTGTTCTTCTGTCTCCTTTGTGCACTTCTCTTTCCTGGACTACCACTTAAATGTTATCATTTAAGATAATTTTATTTTCAGTCCTCTTCTATTTAGACTATACTTTCTCTGTGAGACATCACTTTCTTATCTTTGATTACTATCTCTAATCAGAGATACTTCTGTTATGTGTTATCTAATTGAGTCTAAACTGATGACTCCTAATTAAGGCATCTATTTCCAACCAAAGTGTTTCCTCCAAGCTCCATACCATGAATTGCAAAAAATGAATACTTACCCAATACTTTCTATGGTAGGCAGAATAATGTCCCCCCACTCTCAAAAATGTGTATGTCCTAATCCCCAGAACCCATAAGTATGTGAGGTTACATGGCAAAGGGCACTTAAGATTACAGATGAAATTAAAGTTGCTAATCAGTGGACTCTAAAATAGGGAAGATTATAGATTATCCTGGATTATTCAGATGTACCCAATGGAATTATAAGTGTCTTTAAAAATGGAAGATGGGGCGCCCGAGTGGCTCAGTTGGCTGAGCATCTGACTCTTGATTTCACCTCAGGTTATGATCTCAGGGTCATGAAATTGAGCCCCATGTCGAGGCCCTAGTCTGGCTCCCCACTTAGCAGTGTCTGCTTCTCTCCCTCTGCCCCTCCCCCATAAATCTTTTTTTTTTTAAGATTTAATTTATTGAGAGAGAGAGAATGTGCGCACAAGCAGGGGGGAGGGGCAGAGGGAAAGGGACAAGCAGACTCCCCACTGAGCATGGAGACAGATGCGGGGCTCGATCCCAGGACCCTGAGACAATGACCTGAGCTGAAGGTAGATGATTAACTGACTGAGCCACGCAGGTGACCCCAAATAAATCTTTAAAAGTGGAAGGAGGAGGCAGGGTGTTGAGAGTTCAGCTAAACTATTCTGTACTATTGCTGCCTTTGCATCTATTTTGGCTAAGCACACTAGCCTCTCTCTCAAGTGCATGAGATGACCACCCATGTACTAGATAATAGCCTGCAGAATCACAAGTGTAAACCGATATACCTTCCCCAATGCCCCTTGTGATAAACAATCTCTCCTGCCTCCCAATTGCTTCCCCTGTGCACCCCTTAAATAAGACCCCCACTGAGCTTACCAAAACCCTGATCTTTCCGGTTTGAATTGGCCAATCCAGCCTTAGCCTGGGAGCCCCAAAAGCACCCCACTCATGGCCCTGGTGAAGGCATGCCCCAGGTCCTGCTGTCCACTTTCTGTCTGTGCCTTGACCTCCCTATGTGGCCCCTCTAATGCATTCCATGTACCTGCCCCCGGACCTGTAATAAACTTCTCTATTTCACTGTCCCTTGTGGTCTTTGTGGAAGCATCACTTACCACCTGACACACAAGGGCTTTCTTTAACAAATGTTAATTTAACAAAAATCATAACACAGGGGAGAGAGAATTAGAGTGATGGCAATGTGAAAAGGTCTCAGCCAGATGTTGCTGGTTTTGAAGATGCAGGAAGGGGCCATGAGCCAAGGACTGTGCATAAGCTCTAGAAGTTGGAAAAAGCAAGGAAAGAGATTTTCTCCTAGGGCCTCCAGAAAGAATGCAGCCTTGCTGACACCCTGATTTTGGCCAAATGAGGCTCATTTTGGATTTTTTTTAAAAGATTTTATTTATTTATTTGACAGAGAGAGAGACAGCCAGCAAAAGAGGGAACACAAGCAGGGGGAGTGGGAGAGGAAGAAGCAGGCTCCCAGTGCTCCCAGTGGAGCAGGGAGCCTGATGCGGGGCTCGATCCCAGGACCCTGAGATCATACCCTGAGCTGAAGACAGATGCTTAACAACTGAGCCACCCAGGAGCACCTCATTTTGGATTTCTGACCTCCAGAACTGTACAATAATAAATTTGTGTTGTTTTAAGCTGAACCTCATGGGTTTTTTGGATTAAGTAAACTATTGTGTGCAGAACAGTACCTGGCACATGGTTAGTGCTATGTATTTTCAATTATTAATTTCCTCTCTGAGTAACTCACATAGAGGTAAGACCTAAATATTAAGAAGGAGCTCAAACCAATATGGGTAAACTATAAGAACTGTGTGACAAATAAAGAACAATCAGATTAAAATGCAGCTTTGTCCTTTATATTTCCATGGTATACAGTAATGAAAATACATGAAGACTGAACCACAGCAGCAACTTCCATCACCCATCTTCACATTCATCAGAGCTTTCTTCACTTAGCTCCTCACTGCTTTCTCCTTCACTCTCACCACTACTGTCTTCTTCACTATCGTCATCATCTTCCTCGAGATTTTGAGATTTCTCTGCCACAGAAAAGAAGAGAATTGCTTAGAGTGTTCTTGACATCTCTACTTTTTGAAAAATCCTAATTCTCCTTGCTTCTCCCTTATCTAAGAACTACCTATCTTCGGAACATGAGGACTGAGCCGAACTTTGCTGATACGGTCAAAGTAGTAGTACAAAGAAGAATATGTTCTTACTGGTATAAAGATGTTTATGGATTTAGAGTAAATTTAAAACATAGGTCTATACAAATATTTTTTTTACTATTGTCACCATAATTCTTAAATACAGTAGGAGTGAGATGTAGGGTAATTTAGAGGGTACTGGTTTCCCTTGGAATTGCAGGACAGTGCCGCTAACCTGTGTGGCAGTTAGCATGTTCTGTTCCCTGTGAAGACTCTGTCAGTGCCTGAGGCCTGGTGTCCAGGGAGCCTGCTTCATTTGGGCAGTTCCACCCCACAACCCCCCGGAGAAAAGGAAGTCACCTTGACCACCTGCAAAGGACCACTCACAAAGGTTCATTAAACCATCCAAAGACACCCAGTTAACCTTTTCTTAACCATTTCCTGAGGATGTACTTCACCAATCCCTTGGGATAATGGGTTTTTAAATAGTGACTCCTCATAGTTCTTTGAGAAAGAAGGAATTTCAATTTTTAAATTTACCCATCAGCAACATTTCTTCAATAAGTGAGAAAAACTCCTTGGCCTCAGGGTTTTCTGGTTCATAGATTAGAACTGAAAATAGACAACAGAATGTTCGTTACTAATTTTCAAAGCGTTTTAGCAAACAGGCTCCTCAGAATGAGACCGGAGCTGTCAATCAGAGTAAGTGAAAATGCACAAAGCAATAGATGTCAACAGCTATTCCATAGGGATACCTAAGTGCAAATAGAGAAAATGCTCTACTTATCGTAGGTGCACTGTAAGAGAAATAATGCTCATTATATTTTCTACCTCCTATCTAAAGAATGCAATCTCCATCACTAGGAGGCTTTCCTCAAGGCTTTGTAGCCAAAGCGTTTTTTGACTATAACCAAACAAGGGACATATCCTGCAAAATGTGGAGGCTTCACTAACGAGAAGACAGTGTGCCTTGAGTAGTACTGGTAATTCTGCTTTATCCGTTTAATGTTGTGACTCCCACGTAATATCTTGATGGCCCCCAGGGGGCACTGAAACACCAAGTGTGCCATTCACCTGGCTGAGAGTAAGACAAATAATTGTGGGTGGTTCAACTAGGCTCCGGTGCTTATAGGACATCCTCCCATATGGCTATACTCCTGACACACCAAACCAGTGTCTCTCTTTCCTAATCTACCTACATAACAATTCACCACTGATTGGGTTAGCATGACTGCACCTGCTCAGAAGCTGCTTTTAAGGATCCTATAGGTTAATTCAGACACCTTTAAAGGTTTCTAATAAAAGTATCTTTTAATTCAATTTAAGTTGGACTAAAATATGCTTATCATTAGCAATCTAAATCTTTTTCCAACCCTCTTTTTAGAGCAGTTTCTCCAACTCGCCCCTTGAGATACTAGGTTCTTAAGATGTTAATACATATTTGGGAAACTAGGTCAAATGAGGTTAATCAGGGAAAGTTTACAGTAGGAGAAACTGTAGGATTTTACAGAACCATTAATATGCTCATAACTATTATGAATCTTACAGAGTGGAGAATGTGGTTTCCCCAATGTATTATTCCCATGGAATCCTTTTTGATGGAACGTTTAATAAGAAATCTTAAATATAGTTAAGAAAATTCCATGTTGGGGGACGCCTGGGTGGCTCAGTTGTTAAGCGTCTGCCTTCGGCTCAGGGCATGATCCCAGGGTTCTGGGATCAAGCCCTGCATCAGGCTCCCTGCTCTGCTGGGAGCCTGTCTCTTCCTCTCCCACTCCCCCTGCTTGTGTTCCCTCTCTCGCTGGCTCTCTCTCTGTCAAATAGATAGATAGATAGATAGATAGATAGATAGATAGATAGATAGATAGATGATAGATAGAGATAGATAGATAGATAGATAGATAGATAGATAGATAGATAGATAGGAAGAAAATTCCATGTTGGAATTAGGATTATTCCATGGGACTGGAGTATGGAATCAGCTACCCTTCTTTTTTTCTAAGATTTTATTTATTTGACAGAGACAGACACAGTGAGAGAGGGAACACAAGCAGGGGGAGTGGGAGAGGGAGAAGCAGGCTTCCCTCTGAGCAGGAAGTCCGATGCGGGGCTCAATCCCAGGACCCTGGGATCATGATTGTAGCTGAAGGCAGACGCTTAACAACTGAGCCACCCAGGCACCCCTGGAATCAGCAACTCTTATGGTTTAACAAAAACCATTGGCAAATGTCAATTTTCAAAGTGAGGGACAGGTATCTGCTTTGAAGCTTACCCCAGAAATATATATTCTAGGTGATGAATAAAAAATTCTCCTTACTCTTTCATATGCTAATAGGGTTTGTAAAAGGGTAAGAAAAGCCTCTAGCACATTCAGTTAGCGTCCTGGGAGTTGTTCCCAACCTGAGCCCATAAGCAGATCCCAGTATGGGCCCTGAAGAAAGACTGTCAGATGTGATTCCTGGTTCTGCCACTGTCTTGTTGGGTCTCCTTGGGCAAAATATTTAATATCTCTGTATCTCAGTTTCCTTATCTGTAATAACACTATTGGCCACATTAGGCTGTTTTGATTAATCAATGAGATAATGTAAATAAAGTACTTAGTCCAGTCCTTGGTGCACAGTGAGGTTTCCAGAAATGGTTTTGGACCTAGGGAAAGACTTGGCTCCTTCCTAAACATTCAGTGGATGTTTCCTTCTGGCTAAAGAGCTGGGGCAGGAGCTGGGGGATTCTGCTGCCCATAGAGTTCTAAGTCCCTCAGACTGGAGGCTATTCTAGGGTAGACAGAACATTGGTCTTATTCACTGTTGCATGCCTAGGAGGGTGCCTGACACAGAGCTGGGGCCCTCAAAACATTAAAAAATGGAATAAGTGAAGAGTAGAAAGCAGTCCTTTTATGCCTAGATAAAATTACACTCTAGGTTAATGGGAAAAAGTGATTTATTTTACTCAAAAAAAGAAAGATGGGATGCCTGGGTGGCTCTGTTTGTTAAACGTCTGCCTTCAGCTAGGTCATGATCCCAGGGTCTTGGGATCGAGTCCTGCATCAGGCTCCTCACCCAGTGGGGAGCCTGCTTCTTCTCCCTCTGCCTGCCCCTCCCCCTGCTTATGCACTCTCTCTCTCTCTCTCTCTGACAAATAAATAAATAAATAACTTTTTCTTTTAAAAAAAAGAAGGAAGGAAGGAAACTTCATTATAACTATCCTTCCTGAAGATACATCTATCTATATTTGTGTTAGACCAAAATGATGAGAAACATTTTGTTTCTCAGGCCATTATTTTTAAATACTTACAATGGTAATTGATGAAGTAGGTCTTCCAGGCCTAAATGGTATTTTTGTGTAAAATGTTGGGGTGCCTGTGAGCAGCACTGATGTGCCCTGCGGAGAGTGAGCTGCAGGTTCCATTCTTAAAGGTAAAGAGGCCAATAAACAGAAAGATTGACTGGCATAAAATCTCACAGTCAGTCATGAGCTGAACTAAGAAAAGTGCTTGGGATTCCTGACTTTCAGTCTAATTTAAAAACCACTTTTCCAGGATGCCTCCAGTGCCTGGCAAGAAGCGGCAGAGAGCTGTGGTATCAGTTCTGCACGACATAGCAGGAAAACGGCTGAGGAAATATTACACACATATAAAAATTGTGTGTGGAAGACAGATAAAATTCAAGCCTTCACTGACAAATATAATTTCTTGGGGGAACCCAATACAATTTTTTTTTTTTTTTTTAAGTCAGGACAAACAGAAAAGAAACCACAGGCACGTGGAACGCCAGGCGGGAAGCCCTGAAGCCCAGTGGAGATATAAATGACTTTACTGTGATTGGACAGCAAGGAAACATACTAGCAATCAGCAGTTTTATTCAGAAAATGAGTTTATATTGGGGCGTCTGGGTGGTGCAATTGTTAAGCGTCTGCCTTTGGCTCAGGGCGTGATCCCGGCGTCATGGGATCGAGCCCCACATCAGGCTCCTCTGGTATGAGCCTGCTTCTTCCTCTCCCACTCCCCCTGCTTGTGTTCCCTCTCTTGCTGGCTGTCTCTATCTCTTCAAATAGAAAATTTTTAAAATCTTAAAAAAAATGAGTTTATAAAACATTTCAGAAGGGATAAGGATTCATTATATAAATTAATTGCCTTAGATACAAAGAAAATAATTAGTTGACCACAGGAGCCATTTTAAGCTTGATTGACCATAAAAGTACCCCCTTTCCAAGTCCCTGCCTCCTTGACCAAAAATATAAGTTTATTAATCAAATGAGGAAATGGAAATATAGTAGAATATCAGAGGCTTTCAAGCCAGACCTAGGATCTAATCTTAACTCTACCTCTTAGTAGTTGTGTGACCTTGGTGAATTAGTACTCCTTGCTAAGAATTAGGTTCCTCATTTGTAAGGTGGGGTTCATAATATCTGCCTCACAGAATTGTTTTAAGAATCAAACAAAGTATTCAAGAATACTCTCATTATTAGAAGGTGCTTAATGCATACATATATAAATACACGAATATGTAAATAATCTGAATATATACATAAATACACAAATAGAGAGAAAAGGGAAAGTGTTCTACAGAAGAGCTAGAAGATAGGAAAAAAAGACAAAACAATATACTGTAAGCACTTACATATAAAATATTTTGGGGTCCATCCTAGATGAAAAAAATCATTTTGTCTGTTGTTCTGAATATAGAGAGGAATTCAGAGTTCTCAGCCAAGTGCTTCCTATTAGCATCAAACTAGCACTTTCTCCTCCCTGAGACAGAGCGTCTCCAACTCTCTGTTCTTTCTTAAACTTGTTTGACACTGCTAATCCTGGATCTCCCTAATTTCATGCCACGGCTGGAATCTGCCTCAGGGGTAGCCAATCTTATTTTGCATGCACCCAGCCCCTACTCCCATTTCTGGGCCTCTCTTCTTCTTGGGAGCACTGTTCTTTCCCAACGGGCTCTCTGGATCATGGGGCCTGTCTTGGGGCTCTCCACACCACCTTTCCTGCAGTCTAATCCTTAGTTTGAGGTACCACTATCTGACACTGACAGAAAAGAGTGACTAGTATTTCTGGATGAGCCAGTAAGGGTAAAAACCAAACCAAAACATAGTTAATGTCAACCCCAAAATGGTTTAGAGCATGTGTGCTATGATTCCTGCCTTCTCGCCAGCTGCCAGCATGTCTGGTACAGAGCTGGTGCTGGATGGATGGATGGATGGATGGATGGAAAGGAGGGAGGGAGGAAGGGAGGGAGGGAGAGATATTTTACAGGGACATAACCCCATTAGGATAGATGAGCTTGAACTTTTTCATCCCCACTGACCTGGCACTCAATGTGTGTTCACTGGTTTGAGTCAGGTCAATAGCATTTTATTGAGCACCTACTGTTTATGTAGCATCCTACAAGGCTAACAACCCAAACTGACCAATAGTTGTGGTGACATCAGGGCATATATTTTGTAAGCTTCAGCCAGAGGCTTTCTAAAATGGTGCACGGATATGGAAATATATACATTTTCCCATCATTAGGCTCCACAAGAGACTCGGAGAACTGAGAGTGAAAGCTACTGACTCACTCCCTTCTACACCAGTCCTCGGAGAAGAAAGGTGCTGTGGAAGGCGGCAGCTTGAGTTCTGGTTCTGGCTGCGCCGCTAGCTCCCTGAAGAGCACGGAGCAGGCTGCGTATCCTCTCCCTGCTTCTGCCTCGTTATTTATAAGCATAGACAACTGGACATGGTTCTCTTGAAGGATTCCTTCTGATCAGAAATCCTATGTTTGTGTACCACACAAAAATAGTTTTAATCAAAATATTTTATTTGATGTCTCTAAATGTCAAAGTACTTGAAAGGATTACACAAGGCAAATTATTTTGGATAAAAAAATAAGCAGTGTTAAAGCCTTCAAGAAACCCCTTTTAAAAATTAGCCAATGATTTAAGAAGTACTGTACCCATAGTGGAGAGTCTGTGTGAGGCAAGTGAGGGTAGGTCCTCACAATCCCTATACACATTTTCACTCAAGGACTTTTACTGTAAGACTTAGGTCTAACACAAGTTAATAGTGATAATATTATCATTTCTTTACTCAAAAGTGCCCAATGATTTCCCACCTTGCTCAGAGAAAAAGCCAAAGTCCTTAAATTGTGAAAAGGTCCTATGCAATCTACAGAGCCCCCAAACCATAACCTCTCTGGCCTCATCTCCTGTCACATTTCCCCTTGCGTATTCTACTCTGGTTACGTTGCCTTCCTTGCTGTTCCTCCTCAGGCACACTCCCATCTCGGCACATTTGCTGTATGTCCTGCCTCCCTGGACCATCCTGTTCAAAACTGCTTTGCCTCTTTCTGGTACTTTCTATTCCTTCTTCCCTACTTTATTTATTTATTTTTCTCCATAGCACCTATCATTTAGGACACGCTAATTATATACGAATTTGTTATTTATATAAAGTGCTGGCTGGATACTATATATGAACGTGGGATTATCTGTCTTATTGACTGCTGTATTTCCAGTGCCTAACACAGTGCTTGGCACAGTCAGGCACTCAAATGTTTGTGGAATACATGCATGTTAAGTAAGGTCTGCTGCACTACCTGATATTTCTTTGAAATTAAAGGCATAAAGTTACTAACCCATTATCACGAAGGTAAAGATGTTGACTTATTTTCCAGTGATAATTAGCTTTTGTTAGTTTATCCCACTCAAAGTTATCCTAGAAGTCTAAAAGTCATTCTACCAATCAACTTAACTTATTAATAAGGAATCACTGAAATTCACTAGGGTATAATAATCAGACCATCTTACATATTATGGAATGCATTTAGAAACAAAGAAAAACGGGGCGCCTGGGTGGCACAGCGGTTAAGCGTCTGCCTTCGGCTCAGGGCGTGATCCCGGCGTTATGGGATCGAAGCCCCACATCGGGCTCTTCCGCTATGAGCCTGCTTCTTCTTCTCCCACTCCCCCTGCTTGTGTTCCCTCTCTCGCTGGCTGTCTCTATCTCTGTCAAATAAATAAATAAAAAAAATCTTTAAAAAAAA
>NC_048219.1:139498237-139509875 GCF_002007445.2 Ailuropoda melanoleuca | reverse complement strand
AAAGGGGGCGCCTGGGTGGCACAGCGGTTAAGCGTCTGCCTTTGGGTCAGGTCGTGATCCGGCATTATGGGATCGAGCCCCACATCAGGCTCCTCCGCTATGAGCCTGCTTCTTCCTCTCCCACTCCCCCTGCTTGTGTTCCCTCTCTCGCTGGCTGTCTCTATCTCTGTCAAATAAATAAATAAAATCTTTAAAAAAAAAAAAGAAACAAAGAAAAAATTAGAAAACAGAAAAGTATTTTGTACTTACTCATCTGACATAATTTTTTTGCCAAATGGTAGTCTTGTCCCATTTCTGCTCTCAGGAACTGGAAAACAATAAGAAATTCTTCAGATAAGTACTTTCAGAGAGAATTTAAATGTCAATCATAAACTGCCTAAAAAATACTCCATTAATGATGAACTTTTAACATTTACATGTCTTTCCAGGAGTGAGTCTATAATCAATCAATTAAGAATATTTAAGGACTTCCCATGGAAAGGCAACAGAGAACAAATAAAATACCTCCATGTTGCTGCAGCCATACTATATATGTACTACTTAACAATTCTCTGAATCAAGGTGGGAATACATAGGTTGATTCAACTGGCAGAGATAGTAAAGACGTTAATCAATTAATATCGCTTTGGTTCAGATACAACTTTTATTTGTAAGCTTCATCGATGATTACATGACAATATTTAGTAAAAAAGAAAAAGAAAAAGAAAGAAAAAGTAGAATTACGATGTATAATATTTTTCAGCTCTTGTACCATCCAGTTTGTGTTTTACTATTTTTATTCTATTTTTATTGTTATGAAGTAGTACCTATTTTTGTATGCAGGAAATTTAAAAGCTAAATAAACACATTCTGTCCGCAATTAAAAAACATTTATATTTCTACCATCCAGAGATGTTTATTTTTGGCATCTTCATGTGTATAGTTTTGGTATTTTTTCATCAGTGAACACATATCATATTTACAAAAACTAGGATTATATAGTAACTTTTAAAAAATAAACCACATACCATGATAATTATCTCACCATAAAATTAAAAATTCTTATATTTTTTACTTAGGCTCCAGTTTACTAATCTAGTCTAACTTATTTAGACTGCTTCCATTAAAAAATAACCCTACACTTGGGTGACTGTTTTTGCTTGTGTGAGATATATTCTAAACACAGGCAGGTACACTAGGCTTACTGGGCAAGAGACAGGGGCATGGAGTATTTTAGAAGAGACACTCCCCACATATTTCCAGACATGTGATACTTACCTAGGCAACATTTTAAGAAGTTCTCTACCAGTTTTCTTGGTTTCTTCCATGAATATTAGATTATTTACATTTTTTTAATGTAAACAGAATTCTCCTGAAGATTTTTCTACAAGCCAGTACTTTCACCACAATCCCCACTTATTGCCATATTAATAAATGCTACATTAAACTCATTAAACAGAATTCTCTTGTATTTTTAAAATCTCTTTTTGTCTAAGGTTAAGATCTGTCCATTTTTACTAATTGTGGTTTCCTTCCATTTTAATTACGATATCTTGCGGTTTATCTATATCATTCTTTTTTCAAATATCCTGCTCTTAAACAGATATATTAATTTGGTTTTTACTTTGAATTTTGCTTATTTCTTTTTCCTATTTACGTTATGTTTATTTTGTTTTTCTTCTAGGCTCTGGCATTAATATTTAGTTCATTTGTTGTCATTCCTCCTTTAATCGCCATCATCATCATCAAAGCATTTGAAACTTTGAGCTCTTTTCAAAAGTTTTTAATATTTAGTGTTGTAGTTATCACCATTTTCTAAATAGTTTGTGTGTTTAATTTTGATTTTGATTTTTAATTCAAGTGTGATCTAGAAGACTATCTTTTACTTTTAAGTAGTTTCACTTTGTTATTGAAGTTATTTTTGTCTTCAATGTGTAGTTTAATTGATCATAGAGAATGTGACCAGTACAATATACAGCTATTGTGTATGCTTTTAAATCTTTATGGAAAATTTAAATATACACAGACGTAGAAAAAATAGTAAAAGAAGTACACAGCCCCAATTCTCACTTTCTGATTTTATCAGTATCACCACACACTTTTTCCTCCCTCTGCCTCACTTATTATTATTTTGCCTAGATTATTTTAAAGCCTTTTACAGATATCATCTCATTTCACTTTAAATTAAAAACCCATGACACTCTGGGTATTACACCTAACAAAACTAACAAGAATTTCTCAATATCAACTAAGATCTAGTCAATTTAACGAAACATTATATTATATTAATAGTACTAGCCTCAGGAAATGACAAGGAACATGGAATCAATTTCAAAGTGTCCTTTGTAGTGACCTATTTTGTTGTTGTTGTTGTTAACAAAAATATACATATTTCAACAGTTCAAAATGCAGTGAAATTAAGAAATTCATGCAATGGATATTTGGCTAAAGACTTTCATGAGAATTGCTTTAAACTTCACAGTCAAGCTAAAGTTAAGTGAGAAGACAGGTTTAAAAAAAATTGGTTTTAAATTATTTGTGATATTCAAAATAGAGTTGGGACTTTCAGGGAAGATGGCAGAGTAGGAGGACTCTAAACTCACTTTATCCCATGGATCCAACTAGATAACACTCATCCCTGCAAACAACACAGATAGTGACCCAAAGACTGGCCAAACAAACTCCACAACTCGGTGTAGAGAAGAGGCCACATTGAAAAAGACAGGGAAGGCAAGGACTCGGTGGGAACTTAAACTCCATGGATTTGAACACTGGAGGGAGGGAGCCATGGGCATGAAGAGGGGTGAGAAACCTATTATCACATGGGGGAGGCTACAAGGGGAAGAAGAATCCTTATGGCATTTGAAAATGAGAGGGGCTGAATTCTGTGAGTGCTTACAACCATTGGGACTTAAAAAGCCTAGAACTTTAAAAATCAGCAGGCTTGGCTCTGGAGAGCCCAGAGGGCAAGAGGAAGCTGAGCCCCTACCATTAAAGAGACAGCACAGCAAACAGCCTGCAGAGATACAGCTTGGAAACAGCAGTTTGAAGGGTGTCTGGGGCTTATGGGAGGGAGAGTTAGTTACTGAGCTCAGAGTTTGCTGAGTAACTTCTCCAGGAACAAAGGAGCTGGCAGGCTCCATTTCCCTCCCCTGCCCCTCATCATAAACACACAACCACCTGTGGGAACCAGCACAGCACTGGCATTCACTACCTAACTTGCTTACACCACACCCTACCCCCTGCAGCCAGGCCTGACTTAGTTCCGGTGCTGCAGATCCCCTCCCCCCAAAAGTCCCCCCAAACCTTGCCAACGTTGCCTTTCCTGACCTCTCATGGAGGACATGTACACCTTGTTAAAACAGCACCCTCTGCCCACGTGTGCTTTGCGGCAGCCAGCCAGCTCTATATCCGTGGTGGCTGTGCATCCCCTGTGGAGGAGGACCAGTGCCACCTAGTTAAAAGCACACATCCTGCCCACTACCTTCAAGAGCAAGGGCCTGTAGCTGACTTTCCTAACACAGAAACAGACACAGAGAGTCACACAAAATGAGGAGACAGAGGAATATGTCACAAATGAAAGAACAGGACAAAATCATAGCAAAAGACCTCAGTGAAATATCTAAGTAATATGCCTGATAGAGAATTTAAAGTAATGATCATAAAGATACTCACTGGACTTGAGAAAAGAGTGGAAGACATCAGGGAGATCCTTAACACAGAGATAAAAAAGAGCCAATCAGAGATAAAGAACACAATAAATGAAATTAAAAGTACACTTGATGGAATACATAGCATGCTGGACTAAGCAGAGGAACGAATTAAGGAACCAGAAGACAGAGTAATGGAAAGTAATCAAGCTGAACAAATGAGAGAAAAAAGAATTATGTAAAATAAGAATAGACTTAGGGAAATCAGGGACTCCATCAACAATTATAACATTCATATTATAGGGATCCCAGAAGAAGGAGAGAGAGAAAAGGGGGCAGAAAATGTATTTGAAGAAATAATAGCTGAAAATCTAATCTGGGGAAGGAGACAGATATCTAGACCCAGGAGGCACAGAGACCCCCCATAAAAATCACCCAGAGATCCACACCAAGACACATAGTAATCAAAATGGCAAAAAGTAGTGATAAAAAGTTTTGTTTTGGTTTTTTTTTTTAACCAGCAAGAGAAAAGGAGACAGTTAGATAAGGGAAACCCCATAAGGCTATCAGTGGCTTTTTCAGCAGAAACTTCTATAGGCCAGAAATACGTGGCATGACATATTCAAAGTGCTGACTGAGGAAAATTACTGCCAAGAATACTTTATCCAGCAAGGCTATCATTCAGAATAGAATGAGAGATAAAGAGTTTCTCAGACAAAGAAAAACTAAAGGAGTTCATGACCATTAAATCAGCCTTACAAGAAACATTAAAGGGGACTCTTCGAGTGGAAAGGAAAGACCATAAGTGAGAGTATGAAAAGTAGGAAACACGGAAGCAGTAAAACTAAGTATTTTTGTAGAAAATTAGTCAAGGGATTCACAAAATGAAAGGATATAAAATATGACACCATATGCCTAAAACATGGTGAGGAGAGGAATAAATAATGGATTCAAACTTAAGTGACCATCAACTTAATATAAACTGTTATATCCAGAAGATGTTATACATAAACCTAATAGTTACCACAAATAAAAAATCACTAACGGGCAGAGAATAAAGAAAAAGGAACCCAAGTATATTGGTAAAGAAAGCCAACAAACAAAGAGAGCAGGATCAGCAAAAACTATAAAAACAACCGTAAAACAACAAAATGGCAATAAATACATATCTATCAATGATTACTTTGAATGTAAATGGACTAAAAACTCCAATCAAAAGACATAGGGTGACAGAGTGGATAAAACAAACAAACAAACAAAAAAACATCTATATGCTGCCTACAAGAGACTCATTACAGACCTAAAGACACCTGCAGAGTGAAAGTGAATTTATCATGCAAATGGATGTCAAAAAAAAAAAAAAAAAGCCAGGGTAGCAATACTTAAATATAGGACAAACTAGACTTTATCAGACAAACAAGAGACAAAGAAAGACACTATATAATAAAAAGGAGACAGGGGCGCCTCGGTGGCTCAGTCATTAAGTGTCTGCCTTTGGCTCAGGGTGTGATCCCGGAGTCCTGGGATCGAGCCCCACATCAGGCTCCTCTGCTGGGAGCCTGCTTCTTCCTCTCCCCCTCCTCCTGCTTGTGTTCCCTCTCTTGCTGGCTGTCTCTCTGTGTGTCAAATAAATAAATAAAATCTTTCTAAAAAATTTTTAAAAAATAGGGAAGAATCCAACAAGAAGATATAACTGTAAAAATGCTTATGAACCCAACATGCAGCACCCAAATACATAAAACAGTTAATAACAAACAAAGAAACTAATCAACAGTAATACAATAATAGTAGAGGACTTTAACACCCCACTTACATGGATGTACAGATCATCCAAACAGAAAATCAAAAAGGAAACAGTGGCTTTGAAAGACACACTGTGCCAGATGGATTTACTAGATATATTCAGAACATTCCATCCTGAAACAGCAGAATACACATTCTTTTCAAGTACACATGGAACATTC
Organism: Ailuropoda melanoleuca; assembly: GCF_002007445.2. Classification (NCBI taxonomy): domain Eukaryota; kingdom Metazoa; phylum Chordata; class Mammalia; order Carnivora; family Ursidae; genus Ailuropoda; species Ailuropoda melanoleuca. The sequence goes on along the minus strand of NC_048219.1, from coordinate 139,504,282 downwards.
TCCAGAATAGATCACATATTATGCCCCAAACAAGCCTTAACAGATTCAAAAAGATCGAAGTCATACCATGCATTTTTTTCTGACCACAACACTATGAAACTAGAAATCAACCATAAGAAAAAATCTGGAAAATCCAAAACAGATGGAGGTTAAACAACATGCTACTATAGTGAATGAGTCAACCAAGAAATCAAAGAAGAAATCAAAAAGTACATGGCAACAAACAAGAATGAAAACAATCCAAAACCTTTGGGATGCAGCAGAAGCAGTTCTAAGAGGCAAGTTTATAGCAATATAGGTCTACCTCAAGAAGCAAGAAAAATCTCAAATACACAACCTAACCTTATACCTGAAGGAGCTAGAAAAAGAACATAAACAAAACCCAAAAGCAGCAGAAGGAAGGAAATGATAACGATTAGAGCACAAATAAATGATATAGAAACTAAAAAAACAAACAAAAAAAGAAAAACAATAGAACAGATCAATGAAACCAGGAGCCGGTTCTTTGAAAAGATTAACAGAATTGATAAACCTCCAGCCAGACTCATAAAAAGAGAGAGAGAGAGATGACTCAAATAAATCAGAAATGAAAGAAGAGAAATAACAACCAATACCACAGAAATACAAAGTGTTACAAGAGAATGTTATGAAACATTTTATGTTGTCAAATCAGACAACCAAGAAGAAATGGATAAATTCCTGGAAACGCATAACCTACCAAAATTGAAGCAGGAAGAAATAGAAAATCTGAACAGACTGATTACCAGCAATGAAATAGAATCAGTAATCAAAACACTCCCAAAAAACAAAAGTCCAGGACGAGAGGCTTCACAGGCTAATAGTACCAAAACATTTAGAGTTAAAAACTGTTCTTCTCAAACTATTCTAAAAAGTACACGAAGAAGGAAAACTTCCAAATTCACTCTATGAAGCCAGCATTATTCTGATACCAAAACTGGATAAAGACACCATAAAAAAGGGAACTACAGGCCAATGTCTCTGATGAACATAGACGCAAAAATCCTTAATAAAATACTAGCAAACCGAATCCAACAATACATTAAAAAAGCTTTCACCACTATCAAGTGGAATTTATTCCCAGGATGCAAGAGTGGTTCAATATTTGTAAATCAATCAATGAGATACAACAAAAAGAGAAAGGATAAAAATTGTACGACCATTTTAATAGATGCAGAAAAAAACATCTGACAAAGTATAACATCCACTCATGATAAAAGCCCCCAACAAAGTAGATTTAGAGAGAACATACCTCAACATAATAAAGGCCATATATGAAAACCACGGCTAACATCATCCTCAAAGGGGAAAAACTGAGAGCTTTTCCCCTAAGGACAAGAAGAAGACAAAAATGTCCACTCTCATCACTTTTATTCAACATAGTACTGGAAGTCCTAGCCACAGCAAGCAGACAACAAAAAGAAATAAAAGCATCCAAATCAGAAAGGAAGAAGTAAAACTTTAACTACTTGTAGATGCCATGATATTATAAATAAAAAACCTGAAATCTTCCACCAAAAACAAAAAAAACCCTGCTAGAACTGATAAATTTAGTAAAGTCCCAGGATACAAAACCAATGTGCAGAAATCTGTTGCACTTCTATACACTAAAAATGAGGCAGCAGAAAGAGAAATTAAGAAAACAATCCCATTTATGATTGCACCAAAAATAATAAGATACCAGGAATAAACCTAACCAAAGAGGTGAAAGACCTGTACTCTGAAAACTATAAAACACTGATGAAAGAAATTGAAGACAACACACAGAAATGGAAAGACATTCCATGCTCATGGGTTGAAAGAACAAATACTGTTAAAATGTCCATACTACCCAAAGCAATCTACACATTTAATGCAATCCCTGTCAAAATATCAACAACACTTTTCACAGAACTAGAAAAAACAATCCTAAAAGTTGTATGGAACCACAAAAGACCCCGAATAGCCAAAGCAATCTTGAAAAAGAAAAGCAAAGGTGGAGGTATCACAATTCCAGACTTCAAATTATATTACAAAGCTATAGAAATCAAAAGAGTATGATACTGGCACAAAAAATAGACACACAGATTAACAGAACAGAATAGAACACCAGGGGGGCACCTGGGTGGCTCAGTTGTTGAGTGTCTGCCTTCGGCTCAGGGCGTGATCCCAGTGTTCTGGGATCGAGCCCCGCATCAGGCTCCTCTGCTGGGAGCCTGCTTCTTCCTCTCCCACTCCCCCTGCTTGTATTCCCTCTCTCGCTGGCTGTCTCTCTCTGTCAAATAAATAAAATCTTTAAAAAAAAAAAAGAATAGAAAACCAGAAACTAAACCCACAATTATATGGTCAACTAATCTTCAACAAAGCAGGGAAGAACATCCAATGGGAAAAAAGACATTCTCTTCAACAAATGGCATTGGGAAAACTGGTCAGATCCATGCAAAAGAATGAAACTGGACCACTTTCTTACACCATACACAACAATAAACTCAAAATGGATTAAAGACCTAAATATGAGGCCTGAAAGCATAAAAATCCTAGAAGAGAACACAGGCAATAATGTCTCTGACATCAGCCATAGCAACATTTTTCTAGATATGTCTCCTGAGGAAAGGGAAACAAAAGCAAAAATAAACTACTGGGACTACATTAAAATAAAAAGCTTCTGCACAGCAAAGGAAGCAATCAACAAAACTAAAATGTAACCTACTGAATGGAAGAAGATATTTGCAAATGACAAATCTGATAAAGGGTTAGCATCCAAAATCTATAAAGAATTTATACAACTCAACACCCAGAACCCAAATAATCCAATTAAAAATAGGCAGGACATGAACAGACATTTCTCCCAAGAAGACATTCAGATGACCAAGAGATACATGAAAAGATGCTCAATATCACTCATCATCCTCTGATGGTGCAAACTGCAGATCAAAACTACAATGAGATATCACCTCACACTTGTGGGAATAATAAAACAAAAAACACAAGAAACAGCAAGTGTACGGAGAGAAAGGAACCCTCTTACACTGAAGGTGGGAATGCAAACTGGTGCCACCACTGGAAAACAGTATGGAGGTTCCTCAGAAAGTTAAAAATAGAACTACCCTACAATCCAGTAATTTCACTACTGGGTATTTGCCCCCAAAATACAAAAACATGAATTCAAAGGGATACATGCCCACCTATATTTACTGCAGCATTATTTACAATAGCCAAATCATGGATGCAGCCCAAGGGTTCATTGATAAATGGATAAAGAAGATGTGGTGTGTGTGTATGTATGTAAATATATATATATACATACATACAGTGGAATATTATGGATTAGAGAGTACACTTGTCATGATAAAAAAAACAAAAATTGAAAGATTGTAACAATAAATACATGTGTACATTTTACCTAGATTCAATGCTTCTTTTTTTTTTTTTTAAAGATTTTATTTATTTATTTGACAGAGATAGAGACAGCCAGAGAGAGAGGGAACACAAGCAGGGGGAGTGGGAGAGGAAGAAGCAGGCTCACAGCAGAGGAGCCTGATGTGGGGCTCGATCCCATAACGCCGAGATCACGCCCTGAGCCGAAGGCAGACGCTTAACTGCTGTGCCACCCAGGCGCCCCTAGATTCAATGCTTCTTAACATTGTGCTATGTTTGCTTTATTTCTCTCTTTTGATAGATAAGGTGTAGATACAGCCTACATATATATTTCGCAAACATTTGAAAGTAAGTTGCAGACATCGTAAAACTTCACCTCGAAATATTCGAGCATTGGTCTCCTAAGTTTATACTTCAATGTAATATCATATCCTTACCATTTCTAAGAAAATTAACAATAATTCCGTAATAAAATATTACATTTAAATTGAGATTTCCCAATTTGTCTTTAAAATGTTTTTGTAGCTGCATTTTTTTCCAGTCAGGATTCCATGAAAATTCATGTTTTGATTTTAGTTGTTAAGCACCTTTCTTTTTTTTTTAATTCCAGTACTGATAATGTACAGTGTTATTATTAGTTTCAGGTGTATAATGTAGTGATTCAACAACTCCGTACATCACCAACTGCTCATCACAAGTTCCCTCCTTAATCCCCATCACCTATTTCACCCAACCCCACACCCTCCTCCCCTCTGGTAACCATCAGTTTTATCTCTATAGTTAAGAGTTTGTTTCTTGGTTTGCGTCTAATCGTTCAAGCTTTCTATAGGTGTGAAATTTTTCAAAATAAAAAGTTGAGGGGTGCTGGGGTGGCTCAGTCAATTAAGGGTTCATCTCTTGATTTCAGCTCAGGTCATGATCTCATGGGTCATGAAATCGAGCCCTGGGTCAGGCTCCACACTCAGCAGGGAGTCTGCTTGAGATTCTCTGTCTCTCTCTCTCTCTCTCTCTCCCTCTCTGCCCCTCATCCAATACTCTCTCACTCTCAAATAAAATATTTATTTATTCAAAAAAATTTTTTAAATTTTAAGTTGCAAAAATTAAAACGGGATGCATTCTGAAAACAGAAGAGCTTAAGCACAGGTATAACCTAAGATATGAAAATAAGCAATCTCATATTGTCTCAATATTTATCTGAAAATGAAGTCATGGATTACTTTTATAATTATATGTCAAAAAACAAATAGAAAAGAAATAAAATGAGCAACTCCGAAGACTTTGGTTATGGCAAATAGGGTCTTTGAATGCTCTATGATTCATGAATGATTTAGATGTTCAGTCAAAGGAAATGTGGTTAAGTAAAATCTTTCCAATACTTGGCATCAATTTTTTTCTCCCTTGTTTAAAGCAACTTATAATATTAAGGAAGTTTCAAAACTCTCTGTATATGCTTTATTCTAGGAGGAAAATATAGTAAATGTGTCTGATTTCTTTATATGATTACATGGCTAGCATTTGGGTTAAATTATATAAAAAGGCAAGCACATTAGTATTTTCTTTTTTTTTTTTAATGATTTTTTATTATATTATGTTAGTCACCATACAGTACATCCCCGGATTCTGATGTAAAGTTCGATGCTTCATTAGTTGAGTATAACACCCAGTGCACCATGCAATATGTACCCTCCTTACTACCCATCACCGGTCTATCCAATCCCCCAACCCCCTCCCCTCTGAGGTGCCCAGTTTGTTTCTCATAGTCCATAGTCTCTCATGTTTCATTCCCCCTTCTGATTACCTGCCTCTTTCTTTATCCCTTTTTCCCCTACCGATCATCCTAGTTCTTTATGTTCCATAGATGAAAGAAATCATATGATAGTTGTCTTTCTCTGCTTGACTTATTTCACTTAGCATTATCTCCTCCAGTGCCGTCCATGTTGCAGCAAATGTTGAGAATTCGTTCTTTCTGATAGCTGAGTAATATTCCATTGTATATATGGACCACAGCTTCTTAATCCAGTCATCTGTTGAAGGGCATCTCGGCTCCTTCCATGATTTAGCTATTTTGGACAATGCTGCTATGAACATTGGGGTGCATATGGCCCTTCTCTTTACTACGTCTGTATCTTTGGGGTAAACACCCAGTAGTGCAATGGCTGGGTCATAGGGTAGTTCAATTTTTAACTTTTTAAGGGACCTCCACACTGTTTTCCAGAGTGGCTGTACCAACTTGCATTCCCACCAACAATGTAGGAGGGATCCCCTTTCTCCACATCCTCTCCAACAATTGTTGTTTCTTGCCTTGTCTATCTTTGCCATTCTAACTGGCGTAAGGTGGTATCTCAGTGTGGTTTTGATTTGAATTTCCCTGATGGCTAATGATTTTGAACATTTTTTCATGTGTCTGTTAGCCATTTGTATGTCTTCATTGGAAAAGTGTCTGTTCATATCTTCTGCCCATTTTATGATTTGTTTATTTGTTTCTCGTGTATTGAGTTTGAGAAGTTCTTTGTAGATCTTGGATACCAGTCCTTTATCTGTGGTGTCCTTTGCAAATATATTCTCCCATTCCGTGGGCTGTCTCTTAGTTNTTCTTAGGTTTTTTGACTGTTTCCTTGGCTGTGCAGAAGCTTTTTATCTTGATGAAGTCCCATATGTTCATTTTACCTT
>NC_048219.1:139136093-139142203 GCF_002007445.2 Ailuropoda melanoleuca | reverse complement strand
GGGAAAAAAAAATCCCAATTTTTCAAGATGAGAAAGAAGTTGGGTTACATTTATAAGTATATTGATCAATGTACGTTAACAAGAGAGAGGAGAATTTGGGGGGGGTTAAATTAGAATTTTTTTAAATTTTGTGCTTCTTCAGGAGTTTTTATTAATTCACTAATTCCCTGCAGCTCGAGAGATGCTAATTAATTGAAGAAGCCATAATAGCTAATCATTGGCTAAATAAATCTAAAATGGAGAGAGTCTGTCACTGGAGATACCACTGCTCATTTTAATTAAAATTACCAATTTGTGAAGTAATGTAAATAAAGGTTATTGTATCCTTCCACTCCAGGAAGTATTAACCCTTTGCATGGCCACCTGAGAATCTAACAAGACTTAAAAAGCCAAAAATATTTGTGAAGCTTAATCACTGAGTTAAGATATTTATCATTCCAAGTGTGTTGTTCATGGATAATAAAAACCATGTAGAATAAAGCTGACTTGAAATAAAATGGTGGATGGAGAAGAGCTAAGAGTGATTGCCTCGAAGGAAATACAATCAATGTGAAGGAAGCAACCGCCCCAAAATAAATGATCACCTTTATAAACATTCAGGCCTAGGGAAGAGCAAATGTTCCAGCTCTGAGTTTCCATTTTTAAGGAACAAATTTATGCAAATGCCCATTAGTTTTAGCGGTTTTGTAGCTCAGAGTGATCTCACCTTGTTAACATGCAGTACAACTGCTTGTAGCCATTTGAATGTCATTTGGAGGGATAGAAAAGGCCGCCTCTTCATTACACGACTAAATGGCAAGGCTCAGCCGCAAAGCTCACCTTGGGAAACAGATACACATGCATGCTTAGCCGCTCAAGCCAGCCAGCCCAAGACAGCAGTGTGTGTGGGAGACCACATAGTGTGAGTCATCACTAAATCCTATGCTGAGCAGCCATTGTGCTCCTGGTAGATTTGCCCTTGCCTAAGAGAAATCCTTCTTTACTGTCTCTCTGATCAGCTCAAGAGCCATTGAGGATAAAGTCCTAAAACTAACTCCTAAAAAAACCCCAAAAGTTTTAGAAGCAAAACGAAAAAGCATAGTTCACAGATACCTTTTAGACAATTGCTGGGCAAGTATTATTATTTAGTCGAAAGACCTGAAATTAGTTTGAATTGAAAAAAAAAAAGTGACATCCTTTAGGATGAAGGTGAAGCTGGTAAAGGAAAATTACTGTCATCTTGTCAAAAGGCTACTTCTGAATGGAGCCTCCGGACGAGAAGTCTGGCTGAAACTTGAACCAGATAAACTTGTTATGCAAATAGCTTTAGCCATAAGGGAAAGGGCTGATAAAGAAATCTCTACAAATCCAACTACATGTTACAGAGGTGACAAAAAAACACCAGGAAGGGTCCTAGCACATGGATAAAAAGCAGTGCAGAATTTATGTGAGCATCATGTTTAATTTATCATAACTAAGCTGTCAGGAGTCATGCTTTGACAAATGCATAACTAACACATATAAATGAGTCAATTATTACTAACGGCCAAAGGTTCAGAACCAAACTGATGTTTCTTTTCTTTTGTTTTTTTTAAACCACAAAACATGTTTACTAATAAGATTTCAGACCTTCTTAAAAATTTCTCCTAGTGTCTCCAAATTAAGAAGTCTGGAAACCTGAAAAACATACCAAGCCACCTCCTGGCACTCATGTCCCCACCCCCCACCTCATGTACATTCATATTCATTCCCTCTCTCATTCACACACACACACACACACACATACACACACATTCCTCTCTCTCTCTCTCTCTCTCATACACACACACACACACACACACACACACACACCCCTGTCCCCTGTCTACACAGCTATAATCAGTAGGCTACACCCAGGTCAATCCCTTTGGACCACTGCAGCAATCAATGAGAAGTCATACGGGTCATTGGTAAGTGGTGACCAACATGGACCAAAAAAGATCAAAATTATTGAATCACCTCTGCTATGGTTTAGCAGTCACATGGGGATAGGGTATTAAAAGTTTTAAAGTTGCTGAAGAATTTCCAGTCCTGTTTATTCTTCAGAGAGAATCAGTTTATTTACCTTAATACAATGCACTGTTATTCAGTCTACAATGGGAATTGAAGCAATTATCTGAATAATTAAGCTAAAAACACCTTTCCTGAAATTACCAGAAAATTATCGTCCCCATCCCAGTCCCACCAATAATGAAAACTTTATAATCTGAAGGCCTTAATCCTCTATCCTTCTCCCAGTTTCCTCCCAACAGGAGCAAGATAAGTATAAAAACAAACCAAGGCTCTCTCTTTAAATAGGCATTTCTAACCCAGTGAGTGCCATTGTTTGTATTTCATTAGAGATTTGAATAAACAGAATGAAATAGTAAAGTCAAATTTCATTTGGTTGGCTGAGTAATGGCAGCCTAGGGTATGCAGGCTCATCTATGAAACCAAAGGTTATTATTTGGGAACAGTGGTCAGGTTTCTACCTAAAGATATAAAATACAATAACTAGTCCCTAATCTTGAGACTCATATTCCTAAAAATCCTGTAAAAAAAGAAACTCACAGTTGAGGAATCTAAGATGATATGGGGAAAGCAGGATTGGGAGCTAAAGTCAGGAAAGAATCTATGAACAACTATAATAAAGAATATTTTCACTAATAAAACCATTAAGGACAGCTTATTAAATAAACAGAAGATTGATGACATTCTTCCATATCTTAAATTAGTAGAGAGCACACAATCATTTGATTCCTATTTACCTTCATTTGTTCATAAGAACCTTTGCAGACTCCCCCTCTCCTGCCATTTCAACAAGATGCTTTTGCTTTGCCCCTGATAGTATGCATACTAAAGGCATTGTTTTTGGTGTTCTGTCTTCCATTCTATTACCAAGACTCACTAAGTCTAAAGCAAATCAGAATGAGTGCATCTGGAGTTCTCAGTGTTGGGGAAAACATAAGCAGATTTAAATGGGCATATAATAGGATCCTGACATAAAGAAAAATCAATAGTAGAGAGGGATTTCCACATTGTTTAACCCTGAGAGTCCCAACCCTATCATCAATTCAAGTATGTACCTTTATTCCCAAATCCATCTAAGCAATACTGTGCTTGGTTTAAGAACACAAATACACTCTTGAAAATATATATAGAAAATAAAATTTGGTGAGTCAAGTCACATTTTAGAAGCATCACAAGAGCTTGGTATAGGAAGGGATATTTGTGAATATGTAATGGACTTTTCTAGGCCGACAGCCTCAAGAAGGTCAATCAAGGGAATCTATATGCTGCAATGGAATGAAAAGGAAAACTCTTTAAATCCAGCCTTTGCTAGCAAAATCACTGGAACCCATAGCCCCTGGACTTCTCTCCCTGGGGTGAGTTCCCTGCCACCAGGGTGTCTTTAGTTCTCCAGTTGCCTCCACCCCCCCCTTTGGTTCCTAAATCCCTGGAAGTGCCTCTTCCTCTGCTCCTATGTGAGCATCATCCCTTTTGCTCTATCTGTTGTTCCTCTCACCATTGCCTGACATTGCCACCTTGAGTTGTGGCTGCTTCTGCATTCTGCAGGCTTTGCAGAAACAACAGAGTGGGAACTGGAGGGGTGAGGAAATGCCCTGGCCTTGAACTTCATGGTCACATTCCAATATAGCCTTGCTTAGTGGAGTTCTCAGAGTATTTACCACTCTTGTCTCCTGAGGAAGATGGAACAAATCCAGGAGGGGCTGGACAAGCAAACAATTTCAGGGACCTTGAACTATGATGCACTTTAAACAAAAATTAAATACAGGTTTACAGGTCTTTCTACTAACCTTGGGGTCAAATGTGTTTTGGAATTCAGAATTTTATCAAATTTTTATAAAAGCAAACCAGTGCACTTACTGTATGTTATGTAACATTTCCCAGCAGGATCTGGGGCAGCACACTGTAATCAAACACATTAATATATCTGCAGCAATTCACATGAATATTCACACTGAGATAAATAATGACTATAAATAGCTTCACTTCAGTTTAGGTCCTGTGTTGCCACCAAATCAGTTCACATAAGGCCAAGGCCTGTAGCTAAGTGAGTCGAGTACAAAAAACTTTCATTTCTCAGAGCTCTTTGGATTCTAGAATTGTGGATAAGGAATTACTGATCTGTATGATGACTGAGTAAGGAAGATGATCAAGGGACCCAGTTTCTTTCATTGCCCTGCCTTTTTGTGGAAGCTAAGTCTGCACATAGGCATAAGATAGAAAAATTTGTGTTGGCCCTTCCCTATGTACTATTTATTAGCTATTTTGGGCACTTCTTTTCTCCTCCCATGACTTCTGAACTCCTCGTTTGATCTACTAGACTGAGCACACCTCCTCCTAGTCCCTGTACCTGGATATGCCTTGTAATGCCTGGTCTGCATTTCTGCCCCACAGTTCATCAGGCCCCTAGCTTGGGGTCACACAGTCCCCTCCAGCATACTGAGCATCTTCCCCAGATTTGGGACCAGTGTTGTTCTCTATCAGACCAGGGGCCAGGCCAAAAGTTCATATTCCCAGAACTGGGTCACCATCCTGTTGGTGTTACTGTTGGTTCTGCTCCTGTCTTAGTTCCATTCTTTCTTGCCTAGCTCCTGATAACATAGCTCCCATTGGATGAAAACTTGGGTTTTCATCTTGTTCTTCCTGCCCTGAGCCCTGGCTGGGACTGTTCACCTTGGTGCCTCAGGCCTGAGATCCTACTGTGCCCCCTCAATCATCTTGGGAACTGGAGCTGTGCTCCCTCCCCACAGATCCTAGGGCAAAGCCCAACTTCCAAGCTATAAGACTCCTGTTGAAGGCTGCCACCCTCTGTCTCTTCCCTGGGCCTAGTGTGGGCATCACAGTTTCAGATGTTGAGTCTCCTCCCTTATTAAAAAGGCCACTGGCAATATTTGCCCCAGGACAAGTAGATTAGATAAATGTGAGTAGATTCTCAGATAAATGTGACCCATATGATCAGGAAGTCTGAGTATCGTCAAAAGTCAAACGGAACTCCTTATTTTTCAAATCCTTCAGAGGCATCTTCTATCATTTACTGGAACAAATTCTGTGTCATAATATGCTAAAAGGCATAACAACCTCTAGAGCCAAGTAAATTCCACAGCTTGGATTTCCAATCACTGTTCAAGGCCCTGCTGCATAAGCAATTTTTTTAGTGGAAGAAATACTCACTGTGAAATAAAGTGATTGAATTCCTCACACCATTTTTCCGGATGAAGTAAAGTAGGTGGAGGATTTCTGAAAAACAAAAGCAATTTTTTTCTTACCAAAAAAAAAAAAAAAAGTGTTTAGTTAAAGGCAAAATATCAACTTGTCTTTACTGATATTGTTCTAAATAGCTCTGATAAATCCATTTTGTTTCTTCCCGGGTGGGAGTCACTCATTAGTGGTAAAATACAAAGTGCCAGCCCCACTCATTTAGTCCTTCATTTTCATTGATTAAAGGCCTACTATGTCCATGGTTTTTGCAGGAGCTGTGAGAGTTACACAGATCAGGACCATTCCTCAAGGAGCAGGGACAAGGCAAGCACACAACCACTATGACTGAGAGCTAAGTATTATTAATACCATAAAAAAGCTATAAACTTAGTGCTAGGGGCTTTAGAGAAATTTTACAAGGATTTTCAGATCATTATGCTACCACGTGAATTAATTATGTGATACATTTAAAGTACACTCATAAATTCATCAGTCAAATTTTTAACCATTTCCTATATGTCAACTTCTGTACTAGGCACTGAAGAAAGCAAAACAGCTAAGACCCCATGGGGTCCCTGGGGAGAGATGGTGACAGACATCTAACAGAACTAAGTAGTGGAGCTCCAAGAGAACTAGAGAGCTACAGAAAGACTCTGGTAACCAGACCACTTCCTAGTGAGAAGGCAGGATAAAGGGAAGGTAAGACATCTGCACTTGGCAGAATACTTACCAAAGAGATTACATTTTAAAACAGAACTGACATTACCTTTAATTGGTAAGAGCTTTTTTCCGAGCCATGAATGGAAGTAGGGGCTTCTGGGCAAATCAAGTTCAGCAAATAGAGAAAGTTATATTTCTTTTTTTTTTTTTTTTTTTTTAAAGATTTT
>NC_048219.1:138995650-139136004 GCF_002007445.2 Ailuropoda melanoleuca | reverse complement strand
GAGCCTGATGTGGGGCTCGATCCCATAACGCCGGGATCATGCCCTGAGCCGAAGGCAGACGCTTAACCGCTGTGCCACCCAGGCGCCCCGAGAAAGTTATATTTCTGTATATCTAAATTATGACTGTAAATTTAAACACATTATATGTTATCTTTGTTTTCACCTGGGTTCTAACAGCTTCCTAAAGCCATAGAGTGCTTAGCTTCAATAGGCAAAGGAATGGGAGGCAGGAGAATGACAGAAATTAAAAAACGTATCAGATAATGTGATTGCAATTTGCCTCTCAATACCCATTCTCCTCTCATTTTTTTGAGTCACAATTTTTATTGACACACTGCTGCCATATAAAGACTACGTTTTCCTGAGTTTCTTGCAGCTAAATGTGTCCATATGACTGAGTTCTGGCCAATGATACGTAACTAAAATTGTTCAATGATATTTCTAGGAAGGCTTCTTTTTTTTTTTTAATGCCTTTTTTTTTTAAGATTATTTATTTATTTGACAGAGATAGAGACAGCCAGCAAGAAAGGGAACACAAGCAGGGGGAGTGGGAGAGGAAGAAACAGGCTCATGGCAGAGGAGCCTGACGTGGGGCTCGATCCCAGAATGCCGGGATCACGCCCTGAGCTGAAGGCAGACACTTAACTGCTGTGCCACCCAGGCACCCCTCTAGGAAGCCTTCTTAAAAGATGGGAGACATGCCATCTTCCTTCTTCCCCCTTGCTGCTCCCTGGAGTATAGATGTGATAGCTGGAGCTCAAGCAGCCATTTTGGATGTGAGGTAAACTTGAAAATGAGAGCCATAAGCTGAGTATGGCAAAAAAGACAGACAGGAAACTGGATTCATGATGACACTGAAAAGCTGCCGTACCAGGTCTAGACTGCTTCCCATTAGTCTTCCTTAACAGGACAGAAGTAAACTTCCATCCTTTTTAAGCCATTGTTATAAAGGAATTAATCCTAAATGAGCCAATTATTTTTCAGAGTACTATCCTATCACATGATGAGAACATAAGTTGATAAGTGATATAGAAATACAAGAAGATATGTGGGACATAATTAAGGAACAATTTCCCCAATCTGGTGAGTCCCAGAAGACTTTATAAAGAAGATGAACTTAAACTGAGCCCTGAAGATTAAGATGGATTTTTCAAGACAGAGAAGGAGAGGGAAGCCACAACAGGCTTAGCAAACAACACGTACCAAGTCACAGAAGTGTAAAAACTTCTAAGTTTTTACTTAGAGAAGAAGTTCAAAGAACATGAGTAATTTTTTGAGGCTAGACTATCTGATTCTTTTGGATCTGGAGAGAGAGCAGGAGGGAAGGAAGAGTGATAAGAGAGAAGTATACAATTTCCCTGTTCTGCATAAGAATTTAATTATCCTTCAGATCTTCTGATTGAAAGACCCAAAGGAAAATTATCTGTGTGCCCAGCTAGAAAGAGTAGGCAGCTCAAGGCTGCCCTTCAGTTATTTTGGAGGCTGCCTCCTTCTCATTCATTTTATTCAACAATATTGGCCTTCATCTTTTCCTTGTATTTTTTAAATACTACACCCCTAAAGCAGTTAACCATGACCAAGAGTCACTTGTAGACAGAATAAACAGACTTGATTAAAACAACCCTAGGAGGCTCAACATTGGCCAGCTGAGCATGAAGGGACAGCCCTCTGCTTCAATTAAAGAATGACCCAGCAAGGGTCCACCGGAGAAATGGATGGCAAGCATCCACTCGTGTGTAGAGGACACTGCACTTGCCTGTTTTCAGTCTGGTTGTCAACAGGAACTACAGGCCGGGGCAATGGTGTATGAGCTGGCCTGAACCTCTGCAGCAGGGCATAGAGGAGGGAGCAGGAGATCACCACTCACCTAGACCATCACCAATCCCTGGTGGCCTCACATGAACCCCACACAAGGAAACATCTTCTCTGAAGCTTGGCAACATAGGAATTTGGTTTAAGAGAAGCTTATGTGACCCTGTAGGTAGGTGCCCTGTCCTTCCTGGAGATGATCCAGCATACTTAGGATCAGTAAATAGAGATCTGGTGAAAGATTATTATTTGTGTGTAATGACAGCTAAAAGGAATTTGAAGGCTTTATGGTACTTTGTTTGCACTGGCAATATAAATTCCAGTTTTCTTGCCACCCAGGAGGAGCACCAAATAGTAATGATGGTACCTTTTTGGCTGTCAATACCACAGATGCAAGCTGCAACCCTGCCCAGTGGGTCTCTTTCCAGAAGGAGAGGAGATGCTTCATGTTTAGTGTGATGGGAGAGCCAGTGCATAGCTGTGATTCAGAGACAAGCAGGCATCCCTCACTTACGTGTATGGATGTCAAGAGCCTGCAGAATGTATGAACAGTGAGTGGCCAGAAGGACTGTGAATCTAAATAACCAGCTCTAATTTGGATAATGTTTATAAACATATTGTTTTTACAAAAAAAGGCAAAAAGCGAAAATAGTGTTCAGTGTTTGTTTTGCAGCAAGCCATTATAGGGGCAGTGCAAAGCCCTAGCAGTGAGAGAGGCCCCACCAAGCTCCTTCCCTAGGAACTACACTCAACTTCTCAGCATCACGCTGCCATAGCCTTGAATCGTGTCTGTAAGCATCTGTACTTTATCTTGATTTATTTTGTGTATCTGTTTGCAATATGTGTCCTAAGGCATCAGAAAAGCCTAAAAGAGGTTATCTTTTGGGTCTGGGAATGCTCAAAAATTTTTCTATATAAATTAATGGCAATCACTTCTTCGCTTTACACTATTTTGGCTCAAGAAAGGTTCAGAGGAACACTCTACTTTCGGGTAGCAGGGGAAACCTGTGTTTGATCTGAGTTTTTGCCTGCCTGGATTTTACTCCTACAATTTGGACCCCAAGTTCAATTTCTATAAAGATGAACCTATTATATGACCATTTTTGACCTGGGTCCAGCAAATACAATGGAGATCAAGTGAACCTTCTTCCTCCAAAGCCTAATAAACGGCTTTTCTGAACAGCTGACCTGAATTCATTCTAGTTCCTGACATGGAGAAGCAGCTGACTGGGGTGGGCACCTGGACTCTGGATAGCCAAACCTCATTTAAACTGTTGGCCTATGCCATGGCATGATGCAAAATGATGATCTGGGTCAGTCTGACTCTAGGTTTTTTCCCCCACCTTGAACTAAAAAAACAAACACAAAACAAACAAAAGAATGAAGGGGTTTAGAATGAGAGCTGAAGTTAAGAGATCCATGATGACAGGACAGATGGGAGAGGTCACGGAGCACAATGTGCAAGCTGAAGTTTTAGGAAGCAGAAACTATGAGTAGGGAGAAAACCAGGAATGAGGAGAACACAGGCCAGGCAGAGGAGAAAGGAAGAAATGTGTCAACAAGAAACTGAGACCCCGTAGGCTGTTCTTGAGTTCCTTTTGTGAGTGCTGCTCTCTCTGGTGCACCTAGAATATTACTGGCCCCAGCATTCTGCTCCTGGCCCTATTCTCTTCCCATTCTCCACATTCACTGAGGGCTCCCTACATGTCAGCAGCTCCAGAAATCTCTATCTCCTGCCTTGATTTCTCCTCTGCCTTTTGGCTAGTGCATCTAACTACTTTCCAGATGTTCCATTTTGATTTCCCAGGTGCAACTTCAAGTCAGCATGTTCAAAAACAAACTTATCTTCTTCTCCTAAATCTGCATTCTACTTGGTTGTTGGAGTCAGAAACTTGGATTCTACCCCCTCCCATAACCCCACATCCAATTGGAGAAGGCAGAATAATGGCTCCCCCAAAGAAGTCCACATTCTAATGCCCAGAACCTATGAATACTTTCCATGGCAAAAGAGATTTTGCTGATGTGTTAAGATTAAGGATGTGGAGGAGTACCTTGAATTATCTGGATGGACTCAATTTAATCTCTAGTCCTTTATTTATTTTTTTAAAGATTTATTTACTCATTTGAGAGAGAGAGAGAGAGCAAGAGAAAGAATGTGAGCGTTGCGGGGAGGGGCAGAGGGAGAGGGAGAGAATCTCCAGCAGATTCTCCACTGAGTGAGGAGAGTGACATGGGGCTCAATCCCATGGCCCCAAGACCACACCTGAGCTGAAATCAAGAGTCAGATGCCCAATGAACTGAGCCACGCAGGTGCCCCTAATCTCTCCTTCTTTAAAGTAGAAAAGAGAGGCAGAAAGAAGAGGCAAGAGAGATTTGAAATGTGAAAGGGACTCTGCTTGCCACTGCTGGCTTGTAAGGCAGGGAAAGGGTGTCAGGTGCCAAAGAATGCATGTGGCCTCTGAAAGATGGGAATGGGTCTCTGCTGATACCCAGCAAATAAATGGGGACCTCAATTCTACAAATGTGAGGAACTGAATTCTGATAATAACCAGAATGAATAAGGAAACCAATTTTCCCTTAGAGCCTCCAGAAACAGGTACAGCCCTTCCAACACACTGATTTTAGCCCTGTGAGATCCATCTCAGATTTCTAATCTATAGAACTAGAAGATAATGAATTTGTGCTATGTTAAGCTGCTAAATTTGTGGTAATCTGTTATGACAGCAATAGAAAACCAATACATCAATTGAGTACCAAGTCCTATGAATTCTACTCCCTACATTCCTTTCTAATCACCTCATTCCCTTTTGTGTCCTAATTCAGTCACTTATCATCTCATACCCAGACGACTCCACAGCCTCATTATTCTCCTTCCCTATATCCTCATCTCCCTTTAATCCATCTTGCACTTGGCAGCTAGAATTTCTTTATAACATACAAATCTGACCTTGTTATTTTCTTGTTCAAAATTCTTCGGTGGATCCACACTGCCAGCATGATAAAGTCTCAAACCCTCTGCATGATGTACAAATGGCCTTGCCTGTCCATCTACCCCAAATCATCTCAAACAACTTCCCCATGTGCACCTGATGCTGCAGTACTGGACTGCACAGTACTTGTAGCTCCTAAAGCAGGTCCAGTTACTTCATGCCTCAGGGCCTTTGCATATGCTGTACTTTCAGTTTACGAGTGCTATCCCCAATTTGTCCACCTGCTATGCTCCTACTCATGCTTCATGTGCATCTTTAGTACTCAGCACAGCAGCACTCCATAAATTTCTGCTGAATGAATGATTACATGAATGAATGCACACAAATATCCATCTATTGTAAGTAAGCCAAGAAATGATGCCAGGACAAAATATGACTTGGTCCCCAAAGTAGCGTAAAATTAGACAAAGTGAAACAGTTCCTTTGGATGTGAGAAAATTTTAACTAAATTATTCACACAAGCAGGGTTTGAGGAACAAAGGAGTCCCCTTGGGTGGTGATTCAGGTTGGATTTGACAATACAAGCCTCATCTCTATTCTTTTGATGCCTGAATGTCCCCAGATCCCTGAACATATCTGACCAAAAGGAGGAAATAAATCATGATTAAAATCTCATCACAGACATTATCTGATGTCAGGACTATTATATACATATGCATTGTGGGTTGGAGATAGGAGGAGATCAATACTAATTACCACATGTTGAGGAGTGCTAACTACCACCAATCTCCTTGCCAAACAATCCTATGAAATAGAAATTATTACTCCAGTTTCACAGGTGGGGAAAATGCAGCTTTAAAAAAAAGAAATTTTTTAAAAAACATTTAACAAAAAGTGGCCAGGTCAGGTTTTAAACAAGTATTTCTATCTTGATGTCCATACTCCTCACTGTTTTCTGTATTTTATTTCATGAAGAGTTCATTACACTGGAAGATGAATTAAGAGAACATACATGCAAAAAATGACAGAAAAACAATTAGCAAGCAACACCTCTGGAAGACGCAAAATAAAGTCCTCCAACACAAAAGCACACTCACCAAAGAGATACTGAGTAAAAATTCCTCAATGAGACTGAGTTAATTAAGAAAAGCTTCCTGGAAGTTGTGAATTTTGAGGCAGGTCCTAAACAGGGTACATACACCAGTTAGTGAGGGGAGAAGGGTGTTAAGGAAGGAGAAAGAGAATATAGAGAGGAAGACATAAAGACATTAGTATAATAACTAATAAATAATCATTAACATGCAGTTAAATAAACTCTTGGGAGTGTGTTCAAATGGTATTCTATTTATTTACTCATAAAAGCAATAAAGTAAGACTCTGAGCACAATTAACTGTTCTGAGTGTATTAACCACAGCAACAGAGCTGCCATCTGATCTACGATTGGCAGATTCATTTATGAGGTTGAATGGCTAGGTGTGTATCTGCGTCTCATCCCTAAGAATCACCACTTAGCTCTAGCGAAAGTTTCTTTTCTCCTAGGGCACATCTTAACTGTTCAAAATCAATTACTTAAAATTTTTTATTCATAATACATGACTCCATCTTAATGTAGAAAATTCCCCAATGCAGGCACATAGTGTCAGGGCAGAAGACCTTCCTCTGCCCTATGGTCCTTCTAGCTGGATTTAGGTCAAACTCACATGAGACAGATTAACAGGAGAAAGTCCAATTAATAGCATATGCATGGGGAATCCACACAGACATGGAATTCCAAAGACAATGAAGCAACATGAAGCTTAGAAGAGCTAAGGAGAGGGATAGGAGCCTGAGAACACAAAGGGGAGAAGGACCATTAGCAAGGAGGTGAAAGGAAATGTTTGGAAAAACAAAGGTTTGCCCTATTACACAGATTATTTCTTAGGTAAAGAAGAGTCTGTTCAAAGCTCTCTCTTCCTGATACAGGCTCTTCTTTCCAATGTAAATTGAGGCAGTTGAGGGGGAGGCAGAGAGCTTTTCCTGGATCTACTGGGTTTTGATTACTTTTAACTCAAAATAATCTTTATGCCAAAGTGGCACATTCTGGGGCATCTCATCCTGCACTCATTCAATAGAAAGGAAAAAACAAAATACCTCTTCACTACCACCACTAACCTCGGATTCTTGCCCATATCAGGGCAGCTTGTATTCTTTCAGACCTTTTTATATGAATATAAATGCATACAGACTGCTTTGCTGTGTTATAAGTATATAATAAATACAATATAAATTTTATAATACACTTACAGTTGGGGACAGTAGAAATGGGATTAAATGCTACATACTTCTATTTTCTATTCAATAAATCTATTCAATGTGGGCATACTATAGTTTGTTTATCCATTCACTCATTGATATAGAGGCAGTTTCTATTTTTTTTTTTACTATTAGAACAAAGGCTGAAATGGTTTACAACATGCCNGAATCTGCCACCTAGATTGAATAGTGAGTATCTCTGGGTAATTACCTTGACATATGGGGCACAGACCAAGATTTATTCAAAATATACATATGCTATAAATCTGTTCAAGAGGAATCATTTGAAAAAATTAAATAGTTGAAGATATTTCTTTAAAATCAGATGATATAAAAATGACACAGAAATCAGAATCACAGTGCTATACACTGCACCTCAGTAAATGTAAAAAAGACAGTTTCAGGTTAGAAAAGAGATCCGTGCTAAGTGCTGAGTCCACCATAAAGGCATCTCCCAATCGGGGTCAATCCTTTGAAGTAGGGAAAAGGAGAGGAAGAAGTCTACAAGGAGAACACTAGACGAGGAGGTGTCTGGAAGGAAGTAAATGTAGGAGAAGAAAAGTATCTTTCTCCTTTAAGTTCCCAACTGGGACCTCTGTAACAAAGGACAGATAAATAAGAAAAAGCATACATATTTATTTAATAGAAGTTTTACATGACATGGTAGCCTTTATAAGGAAATACAAAACCTGAAGAAATGGCTAAACCTGAGTGTTTTTATGTTAGTTGTTTTTTTTTTGTTGTTTTGTTTTTTTGTTTTGAGAGAGACAGTGCACAACCAGGGTTGGGGTGGGGGGCGGGGGAGGGAGGCAGAGGGAGAGAGAGACTCTTAAGCAGACTCCACATCCAGTGCAGAGCCTGACGAAGGGCTTGAACTCACAACCCTGAGATGACCTGAGCTGAAATCAAGAGTTGGATGCTTAACCAACTGAGCCACCCAGATATCCTTAATTCTGATCCTTTTTTTTTTTTAAGATTTATTTATTTATTACAGAAAGATAGTGTGAGAGACAGAGAGAGCATGAGAGGGGGGAAGGTCAGTGGGAGAAGCAAACTCCCCACTGCGCAGGGAGCCCGATGCGGGACTCGATCCCAGGACTCCAGGATCGTGACCTGAGACGAAGGCAGATGCTTAACTGACTGAGCCACCAGGTGCCTCTGACTCTGATTCTTAATAACCTAATTTGACCCTGTCCCTAAAATAACACCATTTGCAATGTTAAGCCATAATCCTTAAAATATAGTTACCACATCAAATCACAGGGCTCATAACAAACCCATTCATAACCATTTACCACCAGTAAGTGACAAGATGTTCATTTCCTCTGGCTTTTCAGCCCTGCAAGAATCTGTTTCAAAAGTCATCTCAGAATCTCAAGAGTCCATTATGTTCCCCATGTCAGGGGTTATTACATCAGGCCTATGTTTGAGACTGGATGTGTTATAGAGCTTTACTAATCTTTGGCCACTGCACCAACATTTCAAATGTTCACAAAAGTCACATTTTCTCATTCTCTCTAAAACACACTGGGCTACTTTCTCTCCACTGTACTCTCCTTATACAAACACAGAGGACACACAAGCAGCTCAGCCATGCATGCAGAGCACAGAGAAAGTCAAGGACAATAAAAGGTGCCACGTCACTAGAGATGATGGAGGGGACAAGTGGTGTGTGGCTCACTGTCTGAGCCAATGTGATCATTTACTGACACCTGGCTCTTCAATGTCCTCCTTCAACAAAAACTCAGCAATGCCATCAAGTCCAACTGCTAAAGTCTGATGTATCAGGAAAGTAGACCTTGCCCAAAGGCTGGCTAATGACCCATTCATGCACAGAATGGAAGCCACAAGTCTATTTTTTTCACAGTTTTAAATGAATAATCTGTTAATTCATGATTGTAAAGAGATTTGACTAGATCAGGTTGTTTTCTAAATGTTTTCCTATCACCATTCTAGACTGTTTATGTGGGTCCTGTGGGAACCCACTCACTGAAGGTGAACGTTATGGTGTGTCTAAGCATTCTGGAGATATAGAATCACTCCCCAGTTAGGGTGGCATTTTAAGAAAAAACAGCTTTATACGTTGGCATGAGTATCACAGTGATGGGGTAGTGGGCCAGAGGACAGGCAATGCTAAACAGACATGTTAGACATGCTGTGTTTTCCTGAAGTACGCTTTAAAAAAAATTTTTTTTGGTGATAAGTTATTTTACATTGTTTTATATGAAAATCATCAGAGAGTGAGGGAGGAGGAGACAATAAAAAGTCAGATTTCTTCCTGTCTGGGCTGTGAACTAATTTAGGAATAACATAAAGTAGTCAGCAGATTGGATCCTAAATAATACTTTATTACTGAGAAAGCTGATCTTGGAGAATGTGGCTTTCATCTGCAGGGAGCTGGGTTTTAAAACTGAAAGAGTTAGACAAACTTACCTGGCAGGTTTTAGGTGGGGGACCAGGGCTGGACCATCATAGGTCCTCACTCAGGGGCAGGGCCTTGGCCACTGAGCTGACTGCTGCCTGAGAATAATTACCCAGGGCAAACTGGCTCCCAAGAGAAGGGAAAAGAGCTGCGATATGCCTCTCCAAACTCACCATCTGTATACATCATACCTGATCTTTGAGGATCTATCAATTTGGGTCCAATGAGAAAGCAGAAAAATACTATTAATTTGAACAGGGAAAATGTAATATAATTATTTACTTGTAATAGGGGATTAGACACTGAGGAGTAAAGAACTCTAACAAGTACAGGAAGAGCAGATACTGGAAAAGAGCTACTGCCTCTAGCTGAGACAGAATATCCAGGGAAGAAACTAATTTAGAAGAGCCCCTGACCCAAAACCAAGACTGAGACTCAGAACTCTCCGGAAAAGTTGTGACTATGGCCCACAGGAGGTAAAGTTCTCTGAGGTGAGACAAGCCAGGGCTGACAAACAGGAAACCACCTGCTAGGATGCCTTTGATGCTTAAGTGGGAAGCTGCTCAGTGAGTACTGGTAAAACTTGCTATAGGGCAAACACCACCAGGTGTTCCAAATGCCACTGGGAGGCAAAAGCCATAGAAACAAGAAGAAAAAAGTACAGCAAAACCAGAAGAGGCCCCTTTTCTCCTGCAGTGGCCTTCCAGTGCCCTCTACTGACAAAGCCTAACACCTGCCATATAGCAAAGGAGGAATGTTTATGGCGTCTACTCCAGTATCACAAAGCAGGGCAAAGAAGGGTAAAGCCAGAGCTGAAAAGGACTAAATTGATCACTGGTGCAGGAAGGAAGTGAATGGGAAAACAGAAATGCTGGAGTGTTACAATGTTCTTTTTTATTTTTAGATGAAACTAAAATTTTTTCGGAGATTTCTATTTCAGGCTTGCAATACACTACTGCCAGTCATCATCAACTGAATGAGTCCAGTATCCTCTGATATTAGGTGCACTTGCTAGATATATTTCAGAGACATTCCATTAAGAGATAATGGAAACCGTCTTCCCCCACCTAAAAAATTTGTTTTGTCATGCTGCATGAAATTTCCTCATTAAGACTCATTGTTTTCTATCCCAGAAGTTTCTTATTGAAATGGGAATGTTCTGGAAAGCATCTTATTGTAAACCTTTATTGGCCAAAACTTTACTTGGGATAAATGGCAAGACAAGAATAAAAACTTAGAAAAAGGTACTCAAAACAAGGACCAGTGAGCTGGTAGGACCACAAACATGGACTTAATCTCCTCGTGGCTTATCATGTCTATGGTCTCAACTTCATGTGAGCTGAAAACCTGAAGAGTCAGGTAGTATTACAATTCATCTTATTCTTTCCTGTCTCTCTGCCTCTAAGATTTTTCTTAGAAAAGAATTAATGAAAGTCAGTGTGGTTCAAAACTCTTTTGCCAGGATAATGGCCACAGACGGGAACCCCTTTTTCTTCTGGGCTCCCTTTCCTACCCACATAGTTAACAAGTGCTAGATAGTGATCAGGCTGAAGGGAGCTGATAACAGTTCTTCCCCCTATTCTCTTAAGCCCAGTCAGGAACCCATGACTTTCCTTCAGCTGGACCATTTTTTCTGCAGAGTCTAATATTATTTCCTTGTCCTTAATTTCTTGAGAGCTTATTACGTATAATCACTGTGCTAAGAATTTACTCACTTAACCCTCTGTGAGGCACGTTACACAACTGCCTGTTTCTGAGATAAAGAAACCAAGGCTTAGAGAAGCTAGAAGGTTTGCAGTGCAGGCAGCCTGATCTCAAAAAGCACAACTGCAACCACTGCGCTGTCCTGCTTCCCCACTTAGGAATTCCTCTTGGTTAATTAGACAACACAACATCTTCAGAGTCTGCTGGAGCAATTTACATCATACTAATGGGAGAACAGGGGCCCAATTTGATAAGCCAGCTCAAGCATAATACTCTTCAGATCACCAAGACATTAGGAAGCAAATCCAAAGAATATTTTGTCTGGGATGCAGAAGGATCAGTAAGAGGGAGTACAAGCTGAGAATGTTTTCATCTGTTGAGTTTTATGCATCCTCTGTCATTCAGCTCCCTCCAAAGTCACAGCTGGTAAAACCAAATGGGTCATTTTACCACAATCAGACTAATGTCACAGTTCAAGAAGCACCATTTGTCCTCTAAGGCAAAGCCATGCACCTAATTACAACACACTGTTAATAAATTTATAACAGACAAAAAGAAATTGACTGCTATGGATTTTTTTTTCCTAGCAAAGCAAAACCATTTAAAGGGCAGATTGCAAATCTATTCCTTCTTTTATTGTTTCGATAAAGTTAGCAATATATTCTAGATAGGAAAAAGCAGGGCAGATCGCAGATGAACAGATTGTATCATCAGATCCTACCACATTGTCTCTAATGGGGGAAATTAACAGCTGAATATCAACACCTGTCACTGTGAGCAGACCCTGGCATACACACCAGGTAGGAAGGCTGTGCAGTTCCTTAGAGCAATCTGAGCCTGGGCCACCAGAGACAATAGGCATGCCAATGCCCACAGAAGCAGGCTCCATTTAAAATCAAGTAGATCTATTAAATGCCAGGGGAGATGAAGCGGCAGTTCCTAAGGAGGTCTGCGTGTTAATTGTGAACTCTAAAGAGGTTTTAGAGAGACTGTGCTAACTGCAAGAATGGAATCAAACAGACTTAGGCAGAGACTGGCCCCAGCAGGCACCACTGAGCATTCATTCCCTTTCAAGGGCAAAAGGTACCACCACAGCAGCACCCCCTCTCACACTTGGGTGGTTTGAGTCATGTCTCCTCTGGGTAGATTATGGTCAATTGTTTTCACCATCCTCAAGATCAATTACAATCATTGCTACTGAATGAATTATGTCGCAAGTCCTGGCAGTTTGTGAGCAAGCCCAAGTGAGCAAGCCCACATTTATTTTTCTGACATTGTAAGCATGTCTTCTCTTTACAAGGGCTTTGGCTATTTTTCTACTGGGTTGCCTAGCAACCTTTGAAGGGACAGAAATATGGAGGAAGGATGCTGGAGACATACTGATGAGTGAATCTGTATTTATCTCACAGATTCCTTTTTAAAAATCATTCTGCTTTCCCTTCCTGGGGTGGGTGTGGGTGAGGAGCTGTGTGATATTATCATAGCGCTTCTACTCTTCTAGCAGGAACACTCAATGCTAGCAAGTATATTTACACAACCATACTCAGCAAGCGGGAGGTTATAACTTGTTTTTGCATATTAATACAGATGAAGATGAATAAATGCATCACAACATCAGAAACTTATTGAGTAAACACAATGCCCATTGACTGTCCTCTCTTAAGGTCTCAGACCATGCCTGAGGAAAGCCTGTAATCGCTCTCATTTCATCCTAGTCGTGACAAGTGAATAATGCTGCTTTCTTGTTCGCCTCCTATCCTTTCTTTTACTAAATTATATGCCCCTACAAAAACAACCCATTTTGTTCAGGTGTCAAGTTTATTGCAAGGAATTGTGTAAAGTAGCCGCCCATGATTCTTTTAATTTCTTCTGTGTCTGTGGTTACTTCCCTCTTTTTAAAATTATCTATGTTTAAGTTTTCTTTTTTTCATGATTAGATTAGTTAACAAGTCATCTATTTTGTTATTTTTAGCCCAAAAAAGCTCATGATATATATACTGGTTCTACTGGTTCCTATTATTTTACTTCATTACCTTCCACTTCTATTTTATTACTTTCTTCTATTTAGGTTTTAAATTTTTTTTTAATTTCTTGGATGGGAAGCTTAATTTATTTACTTTCACTTTTTCTTGGTTATTAATATAAGTATTTAGGGCTATGAATTTGCCTCTAATCCCTGCTTTAACTATTTCCCCTTAATTTTGATATATAGTATTTTGACAATTAATATGTTCCATATATTCTTCAATTTCCATTTAGATTTTGAGAGGTAAAAATAAGTATATATTTATTAAATAAGTATATATATGTACAGTACATTTATATATGTAATATAAATATATATTACTACACAATTATATAAAAATATATAGATCAAACCTTGTCCCTTATGAATACAGAATGTTCTTTACAAGTGTCTCTGAAACTTCCACAAAAACTTAGACCATCGTTTATTTTTTATGTATTATGTCTGTCATGGATTGAAAGAGGTTCAATAAATAACTTCTGCAGACATGTATATCTCCTTGTAATTTATGTAGTTTGTAGTTCCTGTTTTATGAGCATGATGCCATAAATATACTTCTTATATCTTCATTAAAAATAGCATTTATTAAAAAGTGCCCTTCTTAAACTAATTTAATGGTTTCGGTCCTGGATTCAATATTGTCTAATATTAAGAACATAATGCTATATATAATTACTGCTTCATAAAATCATCTCTCTTTTAACAAAGTTGAGAGAAAATGAGAAAAATATATTTAAGGAGTCCTTCATATTAACTCACATGTTTACCATTTCCTCAGTTCTTTATTTCTTGCTATGGACATCAGTTATCATGTTATCACTTCCTTTCAGCCTGAAGGACAACCTTTAGTATTTCTTTTTTTTTTCTTAAAGATTTTATTTATTTATTTGACAGAGAGAGAGAGACAGCCAGAGAGAGAGGGAACACAAGCAGGGGGAGTGGGAGAGGAAGAAGCAGGCTCATAGCAGAGGAGCCTGATGCGGGGCTTGAGCCCATAACGCTGGGATCACACCCTGAGCCGAAGGCAGACGCTTAACAACTGAGCCACCCAGGAGCCCCAACCTTTAGTATTTAGTATAAGGCAACAAATTCTCTCAGTCTTCATCTAGGATTGCCTTTATTTTGCCTTCATTTTGAAGGACAGTTTGCTAGATATAAAATTATTGGTTGACAATTTTCCAGTACTTTGAATATTTCGTTCCACAGCCCTCTGATTACCAAGGCCAGATTAAGCGAGGTGGTAAGTTAGCCGTAAATCATATTGATGCTCCTCTGCATGTTGTCAGTTGTTTTTACCCTGCTGATTTCAAGATGTTGTCTTTGTCTTTAACAGACCGACTATGATGTGTATAGGTACTTATCTTACTTTGGGTTTATTGAGCTTTCGTTTTATGTGGACTAATATTTTTCATCTAACTTGAGATGTTTTCATCCATTATTTCTCAAATCCTTTTTCTGGACCCTTATCTCTCTTACCTCCTTCCTGGACTCCCTTTATGTGTCTGTTGGAAATTTATGATGGTATCCCACAGGTCTCTGCAGCCCTTGTCATTTTTCTTGGATTTTTTTTCTTCTGTGTTCTTCAGACTGGTTAATTTCTACTGACCTATTTTCAGGCTTACTGATTCTTTGTTTTACCATATTAAATCTGCTGAGTTCTGGTGACTTTGTCATTTCAATCATTACACTTTTTACTGTCATTGTGGTGGAACAGAGGCAGCCTAGCATAGTGGAAAAGAACATAGCTCTGGAGTCAAGCATCATGAATTCAAGTCTATATACCACCCTTTATTAGCTGTGTGACCTTAGGCATTATTACTTGGCTCCTCTCTATCTTGAATTTCTCATCTATAAAATAGATATACTAGTAGTTCCTACCCTGTAGTAAATGCAGTATGAGAATTAAGATAATACATATAAAATAATTAGACCAGAGCCTGCCATAAAGTAAGCACCCAGTAACTCTTTGCTATTATTACTATGCTGATGTAGGAGTTTGGTCATCAATACTGGATATGGTCCGGAATTAATTTTGTACTGCAAGCCTGAAATCTGGTGTAAGAGGAATAAGCCCTATGTATGTGATCCCTTTAATTATGCTTCCCAAGTTCCAATTCCACTATGTTTGTTCCATTGGTATATTTGGGTTTCTCTAAAATTACACTATAGTTACACCACTGGGCTAATGCTCTGCCCACCTGCTGAGAACTCTAGCACATGACACAGATTTTTCTAGCCCCCTGTCTGGAAGGCCTGGACCTTGATTCTCATGCTTATAGGTGCTAGATGTCATCAGGCTCCAACCCACACTAACCCCTTTTTTCCTAGTAATTGCTAATATGCCATAGAACTTTGGGAAATGGTGCCTTACACCAAGCTGCCTCACAGGAAAGGCAGCGAAGGCCAGACTGAGTGAGGCCAGGGGCTCTTTGGGGCAGGACACATCTTTGAGCAACCTCTAAGCTTTCACTAAATATCTCCTCCACCAAACATGATCCCTCTCTGTAAGTAAAAAGGGACCCTGGTGATAGGACAAAGTGGACTATTAGAATGAGGATAAGGAACAAATAAAAATGCACAGATGTACTTACTATAAGACTGGGAATCTTCCCAAGGTGGCCCTAGCTCATTGGTTTTCAAAATGGAGTTTACAACACATGTATATCAGAATCATCCAGGAAATGTGGTAAACATGAAGATTCTAAGACAACACACAGACCTGATGAAACAGAATCTTGGAATGGGGCCCAAGAATCCACAGTTTAAGAAGCTCACTAGATGATTCTCCCACAACTAGAATTTGAGAAGCATACATTCGGTAGTCAACAACAGATGTGAGACTTTTCCAATTAAATCAAAGTCACAAACCAAAATGAAAAGGGCCTGAGATGCATCCAGTGGGGGACAATTTAGTTCCATGGTAAGTAACCACATCTCAATGAGACCAGCCTTCCTGGGGAAGACTATTCCATGGTCTATGAGATCTCTTCATTAAGGAACTTCCCTGCTATTCCAGCTAAGTAACTTTCCTTAATTTGATCTTATTACTCCCATGCTTTATACAAAGCTGAGTATAGCAATTATGCTCAATAAACAAAAATGCTATATAAATGCTATGCCAGGCTCATCTTTCCATTCAATTACTCTCAAATAGTCACATCACCCTACAAAGTGAGGGTCAATCCAGCTGTGCAAGTGAGCTTCTCTAAGTCTCAAATCTTGATTTGGATGAGTAGTGCCATCTTCAGAGTTAAGTGTATGGCCCCATTCTTGCAAACAGATGGCATTCTCACAGCTCCTCAGCCACATTACAAAAATCGGGACTCAGAGGGCTGCTCAAGATGGAGGCACTTAAGGAAACTGGGATATGACCGTAACTACTGACTCGGTTATAAACGCTGTGATTGCCTGGCCTTGAGAAAAGGACCATGAACAGGACAACATCAGTATCATAACAACCAAATGGAACAAGCCAAAGCAGCAGGAGAGATGTAGACTGCACATCAGGAAATATCTGCTGACTATCTAGATTATTAGGAATGGCAATAAGCTATCAAGAGAGGTGGTATGGTATCCTCTACAGATCCTTACAAATTGAAATACAGTTTTCTAAGAGAATTTCCTGCCCAGGTGCAGGTGCGTAGACAAGATAAACCTTTTCAGATTTCAGAAAAAAATATTCTATGAGTTTTCAGAAGATGCAGTTAGAGAAGACTGTCCCTGGGATCAACAACAAAAAAGCCCTTTGGAAGAGTAAATGATCCACTTAGAGATCATTTGAAGAATTTCAGTTGATTTTCCAGGGAATAATTTGGTATAGGAGCAACTGGGAAAGAGTTTAGTGGATTGGTACACGTAAAATAATGCAAATAATTAACTTTAAATTAGATACACCTCATCATTTATACCCCCTCACACAAATGTGTGTATGTGTATAAATATGTGCACTAAGGTTAGAGTTTTGACGGTTGTAACACTTGGAGTTCCCAGTATGGAATACTTAGCAAATTATTTCACCTAAAAATTCAATGATACAATTAATAGTGATTCTGCCTACAAAATAAAGCAGATTCCCAGGAATCATACGTTAAATGCTGCTTCAAATTCCTGTAACTTCAGTCTTTTCAAAAGTAAAAGAGATGAGACATTGTGTGCTGTTTATGAGCCTTGAGAACCAAAAAATAACAATAAAACAGTGACAATAAGATGTGTATGATCTGAAGTAAACTTGACTATACTAAAAGTATCGCTCAAGGCCTTAACCACCTAAAACAAATTCCACACAGTTAATGAGCTCCTAAAAGGAATGGCTGATGTTAAATGAAATACATGGATATTGGTGGACCACCCTTGAGGAGCATAACTGTGGACGAAACTGAATAATGCTGACTAATGAGCCTTAGTATTGTCTTTTACACATTCTATTTCCAGAGATTTACTTCCAGCAGGAGATGCTTTTCTTCCAACACTTCCTATTCTAAATCAACCTATCTATCGATTTATCTATCTATCAATCATCTATCTATCTAAAGTAATCTCTACATGAAACTTGGGGCTCAACCTCATGACCCTGAGATCAAGAGTTGCATGCTCTTCCCAACTGAGTGAGCCAGGTTCCTCCCAGCATTTCCCATTCTAGAAGGACTTCCTATCTCTATCAACTAACTGAACTCTTTTTTTTTTAAAGATTTTATTTATTTATTTGACAGAGAGAGAGATAGCCAGTGAGAGAGGGAACACAAGCAGGGGGAGTGGGAGAGGAAGAAGCAGGCTCCCAGCAGAGGAGCCCAATGTGGGGCTTGATCCCATAATGCTGGGATCACACCCTGAGCCGAAGGCAGACGCTTAACGACTGCACCACCCAGGAGCCCCAAACTAACTGAACTCTTACTCTTCTGTTAGAACTTGCCTCTCCCCACAGCCATCCCAAAACACTTAGCTTAAAACACACTGTTCCTTACTTGAACATTCATTCATCCATTCATTCATTCATTCATTCATTCAATACTGCTTGAGTGCCTACAAACACCACCTAACAATATATAAAACTCTGTGCTCAGAGCTGATGTTGATGTGTGTGTGCGCGTGTGCGTGTGTGTGTGTGTAACACTATATATAACTATGTAAGTTCCTTTTTCTTGGCTATATTCTCTGTCCTCCACAAGTTAAAGATCCAATGAAAGATTGCAAGACAGAACAGCATAACTGAAGGAATTTAGGGGAGGGAGAGAATGCACTGACTGGGAGCCAGTAAATGGCATCATAGCCTGTCTGCAAGAGATGTTACTAGGCAGGTTTAAAGTGGGGAGGGAACACACTTCATCAGGAGGAATGCAACTTCATTTCCCTCAGAATTTAGCACTGTGTGGTGAATTCATGACAACTGTTGGTTGAATGAATTAATGAAATAGAGCTTTTTTAACCCTCATCCAGGAAAACAGGCAAGTCAGGTCCCGGCTCAAGGTTATTTATTGAGGCCTTTTGGGGAGAAGTGCTTGGTAAAATCACGGTACCAATTCTAAACTGCACATTAAATAAGCATAATAAAAGATGTGAGTTGGGAGGGGAATAGCCAGCAGGATGCTATTCTTCTGAGAATGGCATATGAGTATGAATTGGATGAGGGGATATCAGAGGGGGGAGGCAGTAGGGAGACAGCACAGGCCCCTTCTTCCCCCTTATCCATCAGGCTTCTGGTTCACTAAAACCCAATTGGACCCTTGTTTTCTTTCCTGGGCCAGTAATGAATGGCAGTAATTATCCACTCAGGGCTCTGTGTGAGTCACGAGGCAGCCCTGGCTCCCGTCTCCTTGCAATTTTGAGCAGTGTGTGTGTGTGTGTGTTTTTCACCCACTACTATTGAGGGGTGGAAAAATAGATTACAATTACATTCCGGCTGGCTTTTGAAGACTTGATAGACAGCTGGAGAGAAATCTTCCCTGCAGCTGCCGGAATGAGAGGGTGGCCAAGAGGTGGGTTTGGACAGAAAAAGAGAGGCCCTGTCAAGAGAGGAGGAAACCATACAAAATGGATTCAGTACATCCTCAAAGGTATTTTTAAAAGATCAGGGTTGCTAATATTAAAGACAAATCTGGTGTCCAGGTGGCTGGCTGCATATCTGTGGGAAGCAAGTCCCTTCCAGGAAACATTTTGGGTCTTCAGGTCCAAAGATGCTATCACGGGATCATGCAGAAGCAAGATGAGACTTGAATCCAGGCTGGTCCTGAGGATGGGTACAGCCCACAGGTCTGAATCAAAGGGCTCGTTTGCATGTTTCTCCCTCTACATCTGGAATCACTTTACTAGGTTACAGCTGATATGTTTCACCGAGAGGTTAGATGAGATGATTTCTGTATTCCCTTCCACTGCACCTTACATTTTTGTTGTTGTTGTTGTTAAGGAACTCTCATTTACTTACTGAATACTATATGCTTGCCACTATGCCCATGTGTTATCTACATATCCCATGTAATCCAGACCACTTGCCTTCAGAAGGAAAGGTCATAACCCTCATTTTACAGAGGAAGAAAGTGAAGTTCAGAGATGTGAAACTACTAGCTTTCAGATGTTGTCAGGGTGAGCAACCGGGAGGTCAACTTCAAAAGGAGTCTCCCACCCACAATGCTACGCTGAGCCTTCATCCAGTCACAGGGTTCTGTGGTTCTCTGAAATATTATCTCACAGACCACTGGAACCTATTATTGAACCTATTATCGCCTTAGCAAGGATTAGTCCACCAGAGTGTGGGACACATGAACAGGCACATACAAAAGAGGAGAGAACAAGAAAGGCCCCATACCCTGGGTGTGGTTCTGGGAGAAGAGTCTCAGTGGGGTGCTGAAATACGAAGGTAGGAGCTGCAAGAAGAGTGCAGGGGACAGTCACAACTAGGGCAGGGCTCAGGAAAGAATGGCAAAGCTGAGCTGCAAAGACAAATTCAACCTACTTCCCACCTTGCCTTAGACTAGCCCTGACTCTGGGTTGTTTGTGCAATCCCATACATATCCATCCTAGACCACACCAGCAATTGTGTCCCTACGGCTTCAAGACATTTCAAAAGTATAGGCGAGGGCACACTGGTGGTGCAGCATGACTGTTCACTATGACCTCACTCCCAGTGTCAATGCAAGGGGGTGTGCCTTTTGAATAGAAGATCACAGGTATATCTTTAGATGGAACTTACTCAATGAGTCAGACACCTTCAAACAAACCTGGGTATCAGGAAACCAAGATGTAAGAATTCTCATACACTTCTCACAGGCTACAGGAGACCTTGTAAATCTTCCTTAATCTGCTTAGAGTATCTCCTAACTGAATTATACCATAGCCTCCTACTCACAAAAATAAGTAAGAAAATGATTAAAAAAAAAACAAAACAAACCCTGCTTTGGAAGAGCTGGCCCGTATTTGACCTTTTACTTGACACAATGTAGTGAACGCAGGTTACAGGCCTAACTGGAAGGTGTGGCATTTCATTTAGGGCCTGACCAAGAACTCTTTATTCTTGTTTTGTTTCCAGCTTCACTTGGCAGGACAGGTAGATCTGGATCACTAAAAACTCACCGATAAGATGGAAGGGAAAGACAAATATCTTTTCACTTGCTAATAGTCACCCTTCAGGCTAAGTGCAATGTGCCTGCAGTATTTCATCCAATCATTCCTGTTACTGAAATAGCATGTCAAAGCAAGAGAGGCAGATCAAACTAGGCATCAAGGACACAGAAGTACAACAAAAGATTTTATTTTTAATAACATTTCTGCAATTTTTGTTTCTATTATATTTTTTAAAAGATTTTATTTATTTGAGAGAGGGAAAGAACAAGTGGTGGGGAGGGGCGGAGGGGGGGAGAGAGAGAGACAGAGACATATTTATTACTCTTCTCTAAAATACATAACCAGTTGTCTAAGTCCTACAATTCCGTGAAAAACATAGTGGTTAAAAAAATAAACAACAGGGGCACCTGGGTGGCACAGCGGTTAAGCGTCTGCCTTCGGCTCAGGGCGTGATCCCGGCCTTATGGGATCGAGCCCCACATCAGGCTCCTCCGCTATGAGCCTGCTTCTTCCTCTCCCACTCCCCCTGCTTGTGTTCCCTCTCTCGCTGGCTGTCTCTATCTCTGTCGAATAAATAAATAAAATCTTTAAAAAAAAAAAACAACATGGTTACATCACAAATGAAATACCAACAGCTCCTCTATATTTAACTTACACACATTTGTAGATATGTGGGTATAAAGTCCCCACTCGGTGTAAGGCACTGGAGAACTCACCAGCTTTAAGTGCTTCTACAACTCAGACAATAATTGTAGGTAAATGTCCCTCAAACCATAGGTAGGCATAACTTACCTAACAGATGGAATGGATTTCAATAGGCCTCTAACCTCCAGGGAAGGTGGTTAGCACAGTGGTCTGCATGGACTACATGGAACTGCCAAGTAAAATATTCAGAAAAGTCTCCCTTATCCTTAGCTAATTGCAAAACAAACTTTTCCACTCTGTACCACCAGCCTTTCATGCAGGGTTTGCTTTGATGGCACTGTGCCGATTGGTTTAGATCAAACACAGATCACAATTTAAAAACTGGTCTGGTCAGGGATTTCTTTATTCAGTAAGTAGGCATATGCATACTAAGTAGGCATAGTAAGCTTTTACTGAAGACCAGGAGTTGTATTAAATATTAGGAGTGCCTTCCTCATGTTACAGATCAACCACTGATAAGTAAATGGACCATTACAAAATGCTGCATGGGACTCCCACTTGGATGGGTCACAGAAGGATGCTGTGCCAGATTTCGGCTCCCTGATATCATTTCATCCTATTCTATGCCAGTCTTGGAGATGTTCACTTCATAAAATTATAGCAAACCCTAACTTCTCCTTGGCAACATTTTTTTGTGACTGTGAGAAAAGATGAATACCTGAAGAAATGTGCATCTTAGGACACATGACTATGTTGGTGGTGCAAAGAATGGAGAAGAGGGTGCACGAAGAAATAAAACAATCTCAGTTACAAGGAAAAAACTATCCTGTGCCAAAAGAATATTGAAAAATAAGAATAAAGTTAGAAGATGGACACTTCCAGACTTCAGAACTTACTACAAAGCAATGGTAATCAAAATAGTGTGGTACTGGGGCACCTGGGTGGCTCAGTCTGTTAAGTGTCTGCCTTCAGCCCCGGTCATGATCCCAGGGTCCCGGGATTGAGTCCCGCATCAGTCTCCCTTCTCCCTCTCCTGCTCCTCCCCCTTGCTCGTGCTCACTCTCTCAAAATAAATAAATAAATAAATAAAATATTTTTTAAAAAAATAGTGAGGTATTGGCATAAGGACAGATAGATAAATGGACTAGAATTGAGAGTCCAGAAATAAAACCATATATCCGGGGGCACCTGGGTGGCACAGCGGTTAAGCGTCTGCCTTCGGCTCAGGGTGTGATCCCGGCATTATGGGATCGAGCCCCACATCAGGCTCCTCTGCTATGAGCCTGCTTCTTCCTCTCCCACTCCCCCTGCTTGTGTTCCCTCTCTCGCTGGCTATCTCTATCTCTGTTGAATAAATAAATAAAATCTTTTAAAAAAAAAACCATATATCCATGGCTGACTGATTTTCAGCAAGGGTGCCAAGACCATTCAGTGGGGGAAGGAATAGTCCCTTCTGTTGCGCACTGGGACAACTGGATATCCACATGCAAAAGAATGAAGTTGGACCTGTACCTCATACCATATATAATAACCAACTCAAATGGATGAAAAATCTAAATAGGAGAGCTAAAACCATAAAACTCTTAGAAGAAAACATAAATCTTCATGACTTTGGATTTGGCAGTCAATTCTCAGATATGGTACTATAAGCACAAACAACAAAAGAAAAAATAGTGTTTCAAAGGACACCATCAAGATATTAAAAAGACAATCCATAAAATGGGAGAAAATATTTGCAAATCATGCATCTGATAAGAGTCTAGTATCCAGAAATATATATATATATGTGTGCGTGTGTGTGTAGTATGTATATAAATATATACACACATATAAAACTCTTACAACTCGACGACAAAGACAGTTAACTTATAAAATGGGCAAAGGACTTTAAGAGACATTTTCCCAAAGAAAACACGTTCAACACCATTAATCATTCAGGAAATACAAATCAAAACCACAATCAGATACCACTTCACCACTTCATACTAGGATGGCTATAATTTTTTTTTAAAGTGGAAAATAACGGGGCTCCTGGGTGGCTCAGTTGGTTAAGTGTCAGACTCTGGATTTCGGCTCAGGTCACCCTCCCAGGGTTATGAGATTGAGCCCTGCATCGGGTTCCACGCTGGATGTGGAGCCTGCTTAATACTCTCTCTCTCCCTCTGCCCCTTTTCCACCCCTATCCCTGCACATGTTCTGTCTCTCTCTCTGAAAAAAAAAAATTGGAAGATAAGTGTTGGAGAGGATGTGGAGAAATTGGAACCCTTATACTTTGCTGATGAGAACATGAAATGGTGCAGCTGCTGTGGAAAACAATTTGGTGATGCCTCAAAAAGTTAAACACAGAATTACCGTAGAATTAAAAACAGGTACTCAAACAAATACACGTACATACACCTTCACAGCAGCACTATTCACAATAGCTAAAAAGTGAAAACAGCTCAAAAGTCCATCAATGAATGAATGGATAAACAAACTAAGGTATATAGATACAATGGAATCTTTAGCCATAAAAAGGATTGAAATACTGATATACTACAGTGTGAATGAAACTTGAAAACATTATGCTAAATGAATGAAACCAGACACAAAAGGCCACTTATTGTATAATTTCATTTGTATGAAATATCCAGAATAGGTAAAACCATAGAGACAGAATACAGATTGTTCGTCACCAGGGGCTGGGGCAGAGGAGAAATAGGGAGTAACTGCTTAATGGGCACAGAATTTCCTTTTGGGGAGATGAAAATGTGTTAGAAATAGAAGTGGTGCTAGCACTAACACTGTGAACATATTAAAATATATATACCAAATTGTTCACTTTAAAATGGTTAATTTTATGTTGTGTGAACTTTGCCTTAAAAAATCCAGTAACTACAAATTAAAAAATAAAAAATAAATAAAATGTCTACAGAACATTCATTCATTCATTCCACAGCAGAAAAATGTCCAATGGGGAAATACTACTAAGTAATAGGCACTGTGTATGCATGTAAGCATACATCTAACAGTCTAATGGCAAAGAGAGACCTTAATCAAATAGTCATTTTCTTGAAGCGTAAGCCCCATGAATGGAAGAAATATGGTTCTAGACTAGATCAGGGAAGGCTTCTCTGAAGATGTCAAAAATGAGCTGAGATAGAAAAGGTTAAGTTAGAGTTAATAACTGAAGTGAGGAAGGAGGGGTTGGGGCAGTTGGAGAGAACATTCCATTCAATGGAAACATGGCATGCAAAGATTCTGTGGTGGAAGCAAAAAGGAAGCCTGTACAACCTTGGCATTTGAAAAATTTATCAGTAACAGTTTTGACTATTTGCAAGCCACCCACAGGTTTATTAAATGTAGTAATTTACAATTTTACAGAGACACTAATTCAAATTGTGAGGCTATGTGAGTGTCCCTAGTCATCTTTGTTACATTCACTACCACATTTTCATTTATTGTTGAAGGGGCCACTTAAAATTTTTACATACTCTGTAGCATTTTATGAGGGAAATTACATGCCATGGTGGTATATATGATTTCAAAGATTCCCAAGAGGTCCCCTTGAGATTATCCAGTGCCCTGTAGATTCAATATAGACAGTAAGTCTTTGGTAAATGTGCCAGATTCAGCCACAAAATATATTTTGTTTGGCCTGCATGGCCTTAAAAATAAGATTCTGAAAGCATTTTGGGAGGGTATGACCTCTCCAGTCTAGCTGAGACTTCTCTTCTTACTGTCTAATTTGACAACACCAACCTGTTTCTCTTACCTTCACTTTCTGTTTGGCCTCTGACTACATCTGAATTTGTGCCCCCCTCCCCGCCCCACCCTAAAAGAACAAGTTTATCAGGGGATGTTTAGTTGCCTTTTGGTGGTGTCTTTCTTGAAGGCTGGGGAAGGGAGGAGCATGATAGTTTAATAAAAAAAGGTGTGCAGGAATGTGAGAAGGGGTCCTTCATTAACCCTAACACAGAATTAAATTCTTATTTCTAATACAGCAAAAAATAAAAGGAGTCTTGAGAGAAAGGTGAGAAATAAAATCAGTGTCTGACCCCAGCCCCCTTGGACTGTGAGGCACAGAGATCCACGTATATCCAGACCTAAAGATCAAGGAGAAGGCAGTGTGATCCTTACACAAGTCAAGATTGTTGTGGTAGCAGTGATTTCTGCACATCCACTGACACAAATCTTGGCATGGAAAATAGATCTATACCCACCAGGCCCAGGGAGGTGCCCTTGTACAGAGAAAGAGAAGGGAGGTGCACATGTCTCACACTAAACAACACGGCTACAAAAATAATTAGAGAAGGCAACGGTTTCTTTGATTTTTGCTTTCAGGTTTCCGCATGTCAGAAAGGCCTCCAAGGGGCACTGCCCACAGCAATTACAGCATCTCCTTGCAATGTTGCAAGAACAGAACATTCATGTTTTCCCAGAACTATTATCACAGTATGTTCTGAGACAATGGGGTTCAATAGGGCAAACAAAAGGCTGGAAATAGGAGGCCAGCACATTCAAATCATTTTGCCCTAGCCATTCACTCAATAAATATTTATTGACTACTTACCATGAACCAGAGCAGGCCAGACACAGGAGACAGAAAAGAATGACTTCCCATTTTTAGCTGAGACAAATCATTCCCTCCATGTGTAACACAAAGGGTCTTGCCTTCACACTTCAATTGTAGTCCTAAAGAAACTGTCTTGGACATTATCACTGCCACATTCTATGATGAATAGCCTCTGGAAGGGTAAATGTAGAAAAATAGCCAGAAATACTTTGGCGGGGTGGGGAGGATGAGGACTCACCCTGCAGCTAAAAAAATATACCTTAAAGTAATGAAAACAGTGTGGTACTGCTTTAATCACAGAACAGAAGTGCAGAAACAGACCCATGTGTATGTGGTACTTTACTGTAAGATAAACATACATTTCAATCATCAGGAAAGGATGAACTATCCTTTAGAGTGGTAGAGGATGAAGACGCTGTCCTGTGGTATTGGGACAATAGGTTATTCACATTTTAATCAGTCTAGTTACCTTCCAACTTTAATTGATCATAAAAATAAGTTCCAGATGGCCTAGAAATCTAAATATCTAAAAATCTAAATATTTATATTATCTAAATACAAAACCTCAAATGACAAGATGAAAATTTTTTAAATTTTAAAGATAGGGAAGAATGTCATGAGTATGACAGAAAACTCAAAAGCCATAAACAGAACAATTGAGGTTAAGATTTTTCAGAAAAAAATAAAATTAGAAGCCCCCCCCAAAAACACAGAAAAAAATACCTATAATATTTATCAAAGGATTAAGAGGCATATTATAAGCATCTACAAATTATTTAGAATATATAAAACCCCATTAGAAAAATGAATGAAAACACGAACAAGCAATTCACTTAGATGAAGTGCAAATGGCCAAAAACATAGAAATATGTTAAACTCTACCAATAATCAAAGCAGTGAAAATAAAATGATTTTACCCATCATATTAGAAAAAAATGTTGAAGATTGATAATATCCAGTGTGGATAAAAATGTAAAGGAATGGGTGTTCTCATACACAGTTGGAGAAAAATACAAATTGGCACAGCCACCTTTACAAATAATTTAGCAATGTGTGTCAATATTAAAAATGTTATTTTTTCACTCATGGGTTCCACGTTTTATTAACTATCCTATAGAAATGCTCACAAAAATACACAGATATACAAATATACACACAATGATATTCATTGAAGATTTGTTTATAATAGCAACAAAAAAGAAACAACCAAAATGCCCATCTATAAGAGAATAAATTCATTATGAAACTCCTGTACTATGGGATACAACACAGTCATTTTAAAAAGAATAAGGTAGGCCTATGTAAGTACTAACAAGGAAAGAGATCTTTGATAAAATTGCTAGGTGAAGAAAAAAAGTAGAACATGAACATTACGATTTTGGGCAAAAAAGCAAATTTACAAATACATGTGTTGTATAAATATATATTAATAGGTGCATAAGAAAAATATAAATGGGCAGAAACATAAGAATACATATATACATATACCACAAAAGAGAAAATGTCTGGGAAAATATAACCCAAGCTATAATCAGTAGCTACATCTAATAGAAAGATGGAAGTTCTTTCATAGTAGAAAAGCTAACCAAGGACTAAAGTGATAAAAAAAAAAAAGGAGAGTAATGAGTCAAACTATCTTCTCTTTGTCACTGCATCATGACACCAAAACTGCCATCACCCTTGCGTCCTAGTCAATATCTCCATGTTTTAGCTCTTTCTCCTATAAGATGCTTACCATCCGAGACGTTAGTTAGCACAAGAGTTGCTTTTGCAAGACTCATTCTCTAAAGCAATGATCTCAATGAAGGAGGGTAAAAATTTTAGAACCACAAGTGCCTCATGCCCTACAGATAATAATACCCTTTCCCCTACCCGACCATGGAATATCTGGGCTTTCACTAGAATGAACTTCACAACTACAGAAAGTTCCTCCTGCTATTAGGAGTATGTTATACCCTTCAGGAGTTTGGAGACAGGAAGAAGGCTGCCAAGCTCTGCTCTAAGGGCTGGTTAGTCAGCTCCTTTGAAATTCCCTGGTGAAACTGGGATGTTGCCACTACTTAATAGTTAATGGGCAGTAATACTTAAGATTGATTGTACAGTCCCCAACACAGCTGAACTCATTCAATTGTGGGAAACAGAGAACTAATTCGTTGAAGGTGTACTTCCATTCCATATAATGTTTTTTTCCCCATTTAAAATTCTGCATAATTGGGGTGCCCGGCTGGCTCAGTAGGTAGAGCACGCGACTCTTGGTCATGAGTTCAGAGTTCAAACCCCATGTTGGGCATGGAGCCTACTTAAAAAATAATAGTAATTTTTCAAAATTAAAAAAATTTAAAACTCTTCATAATCATATTAACTAGCTCTCAGTTGTGTACAATTATATATTAACTCTAAGAGAAAATACCATGTGGAGTAAGAGTTAAAGAAATACAAGACAAACAAAATAAGACTCTTATTCACAGAATTTCAATTTAAACTGTTACAACTCATTGTGCCTATTCCTTTTTTAAAATCATATGTCACGTAGATTTCATTCTCTGCAGCAGTGTTGAGGGTTTTAGGAACTTGGAGAGCTGCTAAAGGATACATCCAGCTTGGTGGAAAGACTTGCTGATGCCGGCTCCCAAACTTCAGTCTTGCTTCAAGGCTTCAGAGAAGTATCCAAGGCTCACAAACACCTAGCTATTTAGAATTTCCCAGTAAGGCTTTAATTTGCCTCCTGCTGCTGGCTCTAATTATCTAGCCAGTGCCTAAGAGGGAAAATCCAGCCTCCTGCTTCCACTCTGCCTCTATGCCAGCTCTATGTTGCTTGTTTCCTGTAGGCTTTCTCATCCTGCACAGACCCTGACACACAAAAAGGCCCTGAAATACTGGGCCGTATGTCCCCAACATCACCTTCTGCATGACTGTGTACCACAAAGTCAGGAAACAATTACTCATGATAATTATCATTTCTTATTGCAAGTAGACTATGAAGATTAGCCATTAAACCACTCCAACAACTTCCAACTGTTGTTCTGTTTGCTTGATGGAAGCTGGGATTCTAAGGGCATTCTCTTTAAAAGATTCTGCCTCTTTCCCCATCTGACCATTTTAAACATAAATTGAATTGAGCAAAAGTGTTTGAATGTGAGAAATTTATTAGTAACATTCTACCTTAATGTGACTGTGTTTTGTGCCAAGAATATAAAATTAGAATAATCTAGAACTATTATCAGTTCAATTTGAGGGACCATGATTCCCTCAAATTTCAGATAAATCATTTGATGTATAAAGTAACCCAAAATACCAACATCCCCAAATTGGACATACGAATACATTGTTAGGACTCATTTAAGTCTAGGATATCTTCATTAGACAAGTAGGATGTTTTTTCCTAGGATTTCAGTCACCAAAATAAAACCTGGTTGAGAAGTTGGTGCAGATAATTAAGGGTCCTGTGGTCTTTACTGTTTGGCTGAGGGACCACCACACGTTGACAAGTAGATTGGTTTAAGGTTCAGGGAAATTACTCTCATTGCCAGCAGTTGATTCCAGTTCCCCTGCCTATTGCAACATCTTTCCGAGCTGGGATGTCTCCTCAACAGGCAGCCTGCACAGATGTAGCCTGTAAAAGCCTGATATGCCTACATGCCAGCACCCACCATGGTTTGTCAACTAAGTGAACAAACCTTTTTGTAATTAGTACTTCTTCTCCAGATTTGTTTTGATTCTCCGAGAGACCTGGTGTGTGGAAATCTGTTTCATCTTCACTTTTAGCTAGTTTTGAGATAGAGGACCGTAAAAACAAACACAAACCCTAACTCTCAAGTTTTACCAAGCAAGGCATTTAAGATGTAATGTGGTAAATTTCAAAAAAAAAAAAAAAGCCAGAAAAATAGCTCCTATACATCTCATTTTTGTTTCATGAGCACTAGTTGAAGCTGGTTGCAGACTAGATGTGTCAGGATGAAAACAGCCAGCAGGAACTGGTTTCAATCTTATCACTGTTACTGTTTCTTCTAAGGTTCAACCCTCTACTTTTTAAACCCAGGTGGTGAAAAGAAAAGGAGAAATAGGTATGCTTGTATCTGTAGCACTAAGTCCTTTATCCTGCCATTCTGGTCCAGCCACCAAGTGCCCTTATGCTTAATTACCAACCTCCCAAGAAGGCTTTCCACATTACTATCCCTAGAGGGACATGACTGGGGGGCAGAGGTTGGGATAAGATACGTAATATAAGAATTTAGAAAAGAATTTTGAATCCTTAGATTGAAGGTTGGAAGTGAGTCTTATCTTGCGGCCTTAAATCACCTGGTGTGGTAGGAAATAAGGGAGGTCTGATATGCAGATGACTCCATTTTTTTTATATGGGCCAGGTATCCCCATAATAGAACTCCAGTATAAAGACTGACCAAGTCTACACTATCAAGAACACTGTCCATCAAATTAGGGGAAAGAGAACATGTGAATCACACAGAAATGTCATGTGTTACTTCCACTCACATTTCCTTGGCCAAAGCAACTCCCATGGTTCAGACCCAATTTTGAAGGTACAGGTAAATAAAATCTAACCCTGCACCAGAGGAAGGGAACTGGAATACAGACCAGCTCTAACCACTACCATGCCTGCATTGCATACCTCAGAAGGGGTTGGAGATCAGATGAAACAAGATATGAAAGTGCTTTTAAAAACTGCAAGCCCTATACAACAGTGAGTTCTTTCATTAATGAGTGCCAACACCACTCACTGACAGTATTCAAGAACTTTGCCACACTGAGATTGGATAACCTCAACCCAACAATGCAAGCACGTTTTCCGGCATTCAGAAGATGCTTCCTAGGTCTTTAGATCTCATCAAAGACCCCTCATAATTCTTCCTGTAATCTAAGAATGTACCTTTTTTCCATAATGCTCCTTCCTCACACTAAAATGCTTTTTACCCCTATTTCTGAGATCCCAGAATTCGGTTCATTTCCATTTATACTCACTGTCCTGGGAACAAAGTCGGGGGAGGGGGGATGGAAGCTAAACTACGTGGTTGCTACTGGCCCTATCTTATGCTAGTTGTGAAATCTTAGCCAGCAGTGCGCCTAGCGGTACCACCGATCTGCATCTTGCTTCAAGAGTGTTTTGCGCTGGGGTGTCTGGGTGGCTCAGTCAGTTAAGCCAAAGGCTCTGAATTTCAGCTCAGGTCCTGATCTCAGTGTCCTGGGATCAAGCCCGGCCTGGGGCTCCATGCTCAGTGGGGAGTCTGCTTGAGGACTCTCTCTCCCGCTGCCCTTCCTCCCACTCTCTCTCTCTCTCTCTCTCTCAAATAAATAAATGCATCTTTTAAAAAAAAAGACAAGAGTGTTTGGGTGTAATAGACCCAGGAGACGCCCCTTCTTTCAGCCTGCGACCACCCTCCAAACTCTTTTCCCTTCAGAAACATACTCTAGCCATCCTCTGCCTCCAGGGCCAGCCAATGCCATTCTGGGGGCTTACCTCCTTATTGCCGACCAACCTCGAGTTCCCAGATTCATCAGAATTATTGCACTGAGGTGGAGGCTGCCGTCAACCCCCTGGTCAACAGGCATCTGTGGGCCTCCTACAGCTACCTCTCTCTGGGCTTCCATTTTGCCCCCATGGGGATGTGGCCCTGGAGCGCAGCAGCCACTGCTTCCCGGGGTGGTGAGAAGAGCAAAGACCCACAGCATTGCCCTCTTCCAGGATGTGCAGAAGCCGCGCCGGAAGAGCCGGCTAGAAGCCTGGAGCCCAGGGTGCCACCAGGGTCCCAGAGAAGAGCCTGGCCCCCGCCTCTTGGGCTGCATGCCCGGGTTCTGCCCGCGCAGACCCCCAGCTCCACCACTTCCCGAAGAGCCACTTCCTGAATGAGGAGGTGAAACTCATCCAGAAGCTGGGCAACCGCCTGACTCACCTGCCCTGGCTGGGCTGGGCCAGCATCTCTTCGAAGGGCTCACCCTCAAGCACCACTAGGAGCCTCCAGAGCCCGGTGGCCTTTGGGGCAGCTCTCCTGGAATACCCTGGTGCCAAGGCTTGTACGTGAGTCTCTTCCTACAGCCACTAGACAGCTATGTAACTACCTGCAGCCCTCTCCCAAGCCCTAGACCAAATGGACACAATAAAGCTTTTGGCAGAAAAAAGAAAAAAAGTAAGAAAGAAATCTTAGACAATCTTTCTGAGTGTCAGTGTCCTGTAAAAAGTGGGGTCATCAGCAGCCCTACCCTGCCAAAGTTTTTGAAAAGAATAAATGTACATAATAATAAAGTGCTTAACCCTGTGCCTGACTCATAATAAGCATTTCGTTAACATTGTCTTTTTTTTTTTTAAGAGAAAAGAAACTGTAAAGTTATTTTAAGGGCCACGGTAGCAATGAAGGTAACTCTTACGTCAACCAAGACAGTAGCAATGTCTAGGGAGCAAGGATGGTCCTGGAAAATGGGACCTGAGGCTGCCTCAGTGGAGTGGTCACTTGTTCAATTAATCATTCAGGCATTTACCATTCTTTCTACTCCAGGCACTGTGCTAGGCCTATGACCCCAAAGATAATTAAGACACTATCCTTCCCCCTGTGAGCTCACAATCTAGTTGGGGAAGCAGATGCATAAACTTACTGTTATTCCAGAGCATAAGAAACATTATAAGAGAGATAAATCCTAAGTGGAGTCCAAGGCAGTTTACCTTGCGATCTTATCCCAAGGGTTCTAGTCCTTCAGTGTAAAGATTTACCTCTCTTGTTAAAATGAAAATAGCCCTGAGGGAAGAATCACATTCTCACTTACTGCCAACCAGGACCAAATTTTTGAGGGGTATGATCTGGCTGGTCTCGGGGGAGGGCCCTATCCTCCCTAATCCTGCCATAGGACCTAATATTTCACTAAGGTTCACTCATTTGGATCCTTCCTTAGGC
This sequence comes from Ailuropoda melanoleuca, assembly GCF_002007445.2. Taxonomy (NCBI): domain Eukaryota; kingdom Metazoa; phylum Chordata; class Mammalia; order Carnivora; family Ursidae; genus Ailuropoda; species Ailuropoda melanoleuca. The sequence continues at coordinate 139,103,167 of NC_048219.1, read as the reverse complement.
ACCTGGGACCTGATTTGGAAAGAAAACAAATTACCTTTAGAATGATTCTAATTCTCTAGACAAAAATTCCCAGAGAACAAGCCCTGAAATATATATAGCGTATATTTATATCACACAGATATAAATACACACACTTATAAGCCTTCATCAAAATTCTATCAACTCTCCAAATAGTATTTCTAGAACACGATTATCATCATCATTATTTCCTTGCCTAATCATTTCTCCTTCATATAGTTGTGTCTTTGGTCTCATGATGGCACCCGTGATAGGCTAGAGTTCCCTAATTATTAAAAGTATGTTCATGAGCTATTCCTATAGTATTGCTGCTCTACTAATCACGAACAGCGATGAAATATCTTGCAAGCAATTTTAACATTCATCAAACTGATAATGGCAAGAAATAAATTGGAGCCTTTCAGTGTTTTACCAGATGTGCTCTCTAATTCCTTATTACTCTATATATTTCTGGAAACTATTTCTATATACAAGCCAAGCTGAAAAGAAATGTGCTCTTTGCTGCAAAAATAAAAGAAGAAGTTTAAGCTGCTTGCCACCCTGAGTATAATCACAATCACATTAAAATGCAGCTTGATGGCTCATCTTTCGTCTTTCCCCTCTATCAGTCAGTAAATTAATTCCTTTATAGATACGAACATCAATATTCTATTTTTGTTAAAAGTGCCTTTTTTTCAATTACTTCCTGGGAAAAGCAGAGTTACTATGGCAATCTCTGAATTTTGCACTCTGCAGCTTTAGACTACCACTGTTTTATAAACGGGAAGCTATAATTTAGCTCAATGCATTTTATAAGGTATGAGAACACCCACATGTTCTTAACTGTCTGTGGCAACAATGTGATATGTGGGGGAGGGGTTGTTGTTCGTGCCTATAATGTGGGATGGGAGTGGGGGAATGACTCTTTTTCTAGGGTGAATTTTTATACCCCGGCACCTAGTGAGTGCCTCAGTCACAACGGATGCCAGATAAGTTGGCTGAAAATGAAGAAGATGAAGAAGAAATCGTGTATCTTCTTGTGAATTTCCCCTATGACTTCCTCCCATTAATAATCCTATTCAGTGTGTGAAGGAAAAGGTTTTATGTTCCTTTGTGCTATGAAGAGTGGTCTCATGGCCCATGAAGACCCTGATACCTTCCCATTACAGGGCTCTGCTCAGTTCTATAGCCTCCTTTTAATCCCACACAATGCCAGTTTGCAGTTCCCCAATACCTGGATAACAAGAATCTTCTTAAACAGGTCTGCAATGACATGGAGACATCTAAGTAACCCTATTGAAAAGCCCATTTGAGTGCCACTCTGTTGTAAACCATGCAGGTGAAGCTGTACCATTAGTTACCAGTGGTTACACAGATTAGTAACATCCCAGCAACTTATATTTCAGTTTTAGCTTCTACGTGGATAGCCTTTAGAGATCTCCTTTGCTCTGGACCAGCTTCCCCCCCCCCCAAGATTGTATTTATTTATTTGAGAGAAAGAGAGAAAGTGAGCATGAGCAGGGGTGGGGGGGTGGGAAGAGAGACAAGCAGACTCCCCACTGGAAGCCAAAGTCAGATGCTTAACCAACTGAGCCACCCAGGCATCCTGCCCAGCTTCTTCTTTATAATAGTCCTCTCTCTTTCAGCTAAGCCTCAGACTGGAAAGACAAAAGAAGTTCTCAACCCACACATAGTCCAGCGCTCTGCACACCAGAATGGGATCTTGGAGATGGAATTAAGACCAAAATTCAACACAAAAAGATATAGGGCCTACCTTCCCCTTGGAAAGACCTCCCACCTTTGGAGGGCCTATAACAAATTTTCTTAATCTGGGGCCATGGATGAGTTTCTGAGCTCCATAAACTCTGACCTTGAGAGGCAATATTTTATCCAATTTCTAAATAGGAGGTTACATGATTTTCAGTAGGGTCCTATAAGCTCGGGATCCCCAAAATGGGTGAAGCCCATTGGCTCAGCAAGTCTAGAGTGGGCTTCAGATACAGGCTTGGAACAGATGGCTAGCATTCTTTGCAATAATGTCTTCAACATACTGAGAGAAAATAACTTTCAACACGGAATCCCATTCCCAGATAAGTTATTTTTCAACAGTAAAGATGTTTAATAGTAAAGAATAAAGATATTTTAGAAAGGTAAAGATATAGAGAGCTTATTACTCAAATGCTACAAAAGAACTATTTAAGGTCGTACCTTGACCCTGAATGAAAAAATAGGATACAAGAAGCTATGTTGAACAAAGAGATTTGGTGAACATGAGTAGATTTTTTTAAAAAACGGGTAATAGTAATAACTAATTCAAGGGATTAAAAATAAGGTACAGTAGAATACATAGAAAATACATAAAAAAATTATATTTAAATATTTTTAAGGTTCTTTTATTGTTTAGGGAATAGGTAAAGATACATATTATCTTTAGACCTTCTTAAGTCAATATATTATGTTAAAAATTTAAGGGTATCCAACACCCCCCCAAAAAATTTAAGAGTATCCACTAAAATATAAATCTAATATAAAATTTCCAAGTGATATAGAGGGAGGAAAGGAAGCAATAAAGAAAATCAGTGTAATAGAATATATGCAGTAAAAGGAAAGTATGAAAAATATAAAATAAAACTAAAGAGTAGAAATCAATCCAAAAATACCAGAAATTATGAGTATAAACAGAACAAACTAGCCAATGAAAGAATCTCAGATTGATTTTTCTTAAATCCAACTGTATGCTATTTATAAGATGTACCATTAAAGTATAAAACTAATAGGAGATCACATAATAACAAAGGGAACTATTCATTAGAAATAAATGGTAGTTCTGTCCTTGAAAAATGGAAAAAATTACAAGGAAAATTAATCCACAGTCAGTGTGAGAACTTTTAATTTGCCAAATTTGATGGTAATATCTAGGATCTCCTTATAATTAGAGAGCACACATTTCTTTCAAGCATACATGAATTATTTTCAAAAGCTGACCATGAACTAGTTCACAAATTCTCAATAAATAATATGAAATTGAGGTCATACAAACCACAGTGTATAGCTACAGTACAATAAAACCAGAATTCAGTTTTTTTAAATATAGCAAACTATTTCTTGCAAGAGTAAAATAAACTTACAAATAATTCAGACACTAAATAAATATATAAAAATAGAAATTAGTAACTATTTAGAACTAACACTGAAAATACTGCATGTTCAAAATTGTGAGATGCAGCAAACAGCTTTTAGGAGAAATTTTATAACACATTGTATTTATGTGTGTAACAGAAGGGAAACAGGAAGATTGACCTAAGTCTTCAATAAAAAATTGCAGAGGGAAATAGCAAGATAAGCACAAATAAAATCGTATGAAGGGAATTTTATTTGTAAGCATAGAGATTAATAAAATAGAAAGCAAAGAAATAAAAGGACTGGTCAAACCAAAACCTTTTCTTTAAAAAGATGAAGTAAACACACAGTCTTGTCTCACACTAAATGCAGCTACAGTATGTGGACAGAATTCATGGAGCAATTATTTGAGGACTCTGAAAAGTAAATAGGAGCTGGAAGATTGGGAAATGATTCAAATTCTAAGTAGCACTCAACCAGTGGTGAATTAATCATTTTTTCCCCCTTCATATCCCCCAGACTGTTCTAAAGACAGCCTGAAACCCAGAAGTGAATATTTGCGTAGACAGAGAAGGCTCTGGGACAATACCTCTAAATCAGGCTTGAAAGGCAAGAAGGGGGCCTCCTGGTAGCAACTGGCACCCAAAACTCTGAAAGATGGGAACTTTCTTCTCTGATCAGATGTGCTCTGGTCCCAAAGAGGTAGAGTGAATATCTGTTCTTTTTTCTCTATCATCCAGTCATTTGACCCCAAATACATGTGAAGTCATAGAAAGTGTGTAACAGAGAAAGGTGAATAAATCCCCAGATTTCTGACTGGATGATTAAAATGGGAAATCCAGGAAGCCAGACTGTACCATGGAGATCACAGAGGGAAGAGCTTAGGAAAACAACCCCATAAAGTGGTTTATGAGCTCATGAACACACTCCCAAATTTTACCTGTGTGGATCTGATCCTAAACAGCATACCAAAAAACTTTGAGAATTAAACAGGGAGATAAACCACTACCCAGGTCCCAGATTGGCCGCTGAGTGATACACATGCTGGACAGATCTGAATGATACTGTAAAGGCTTTGAAACTGATGGTAAAATCACAACTCACAGAAGGTTAGGCGGAACTTTTGGCCTAAACCGAACCAGGTCAATTGCCTTCTAAAACAAAAATATCAACATTCCCCCACAGAATTAAATAAGATTCAGATTCTTAAAATACAATACTCAAAGTGTTGAGTATACAATCCTAAATTATTCAGCACACAAAGAACCATGGAAATCTTGATTCAGATGGGAAGACAATGAATAGAAATCAACACTAAGATGACACAGATGTTTGAATTATCTGACAAAGACTTTAAAGCATCTATTATTAAAATATTCTAACAAGTAAGGACAGACATTGTGGAAATGAATGGAAAGAGTAACAAAATTTCAGCAGTGAAACAGAAGAATATATGTACATACATATACAGAAAATTTAGAACTGAAAAATACAATAATCAAATTTTTTAACTCTCAGAAGGGTTAAATATAAAATGGAGATGACAGAGGAAAAAGTCTGTAAACTTAAAGAGAATTATCCAGTCTAAAGAAGAGAGAGAAAAAAGACTGAAAAGTTAGTTTCATTAATATAATTTTTAATTATAATTACTAACTTAATTTATTATATTAACAAATTAGAGGAGAAAAATACATGATCAATTGTTTAAGAAACATTTGATAAAATTCAACACCTATTCATGATTTAAAAAATAAACTTTTAGCAAAGTCAGAAAAGATTTATAACCTGAGAGAATACTACCACCAAAAAATATTTATAAAACAGTGGAACCATTCTTCAAAATTAGGAAGCAAGATGGGGCACCTGGGTGGCTCAGTTGTTAAGCATCTGCCTCCGGCTCAGGTCATGATCCCAGAGTCCTGGGATCAAGCCTCACATCGGGCTCCCTGCTCAGCGGGAAGCCTGCTTCTCCCTCTCCCACTCCCCCTGCTTGTGTTCCCTCTCTCGCTCGCTGTCTCTCTCTCTCTCTCTTTGTGTCAAATAAATAAATAAATAAAATCTTTAACAAAAAATTAGGAAGCAAGAAAGATGTCCACCATCGCTTCTATTCAGCATAATACAAGAAATAAACATCAGAACTAGTAAGAACTCATAAGTATTAGAACAAGCAAGCAAAAATACCACTTAAAACAGCAACAAAAATATTAAGTATCTAAAAATAAACCTTTTTTAAAATACGCAAAACTTTTATTAAAAGTATAAAAGTACCAAAATTAAAGGAGGGTTATACCATTTTAACAGATGGAAAGACTAAATATATTAAAGAAGTTAATTCTTCCCATATTACTCTTTAAGTATTTGCAATTCCAAATAAATTCCCAAAAGGATAGAACTTGACATACTGCTTCTAAATGAAAAAATAAAATGCCAAGAATAGCCATAATAATTTTTGAGAAGGGGAAAAAAGAGGAGAAAGAATGTAGTGGCCATGACTAGATCTGTTTGTGGAAAGCCCCTAAAGTAGGCATGCATGGGAAACTTCCCAGACCATACAGCACAGGTACAGATAGAGGCCAATTGCCCCAGTGCTGATCCAGCAAGAACCCCATGGCCAGTGTAAAAGAATTATGGCACTATTTATACCAGGACTGCCAAATAGACCAATGGAACAGAATACAGAGTCTAGAAATAGTTCCACAAAGACGCCTGGGTGGCTCAGTTGGTTAAGCATCTGCCTTCGGCTCAGGTCATGATCCCTGGGCCCTGGGATGAAGTCTGTGTCAGGTTTCTTGCTCAGTGGGGAGCCTGTTTCTCCCTCTGCCTGCTGCTACCCCTGCTTGTGCTCTCTCCCCCTCTGACAAATAAATAAAAAAAAATCTTAAAAAAAAAAAGAAATAGGTCTACACATAATAAGATTTAGACATATGGTAGATATGACATTGTAAGTCAGTGGGGAAAGATCAAAGCAATAAATGGTATTGGGACAATTGGCTTTCCATATAACAAAAAATTAGGTTTCTCTCTCCCATTACATAAAAATTAAAAATTTCAAATGAATTAAAGACCTTAAATGTTAAGAAAAGCAACACCTTAAAAAAAATATGTAGAGAATAACTTTATGGCTTCTATATAGGTAGTGATTTCTGTAATACAAAAACTATATATAATGAAAAAAAGACTGAGAAATTTGGCCACACTAAAATTAAAAGCTTCTGCGCAATAATAAATATCATAAACAAAGTTAAAATACAGGCCACAGGGGCGCTTGGGTGGCTCAGTCAGTTGGGTGTCTGCTTTTAGCTCAGGTCATGATCCCGGGGTCCTGGGATCCAGCCCCTCATCGGGCTCCTTGCTCAGCAGGGAGACTGCTTCTTCCTCTGCCTGCCCCTCCCCCTACTTATGCTCTCTGTCAAATAAATAAAACCCTTAAAAAAAGTAAATAAAATACAGGCCCACAGGAGAGAAGATATTTAAAACACATAAAATATTAAAGGATTAGTATTCATAAACTATGAGCCATTCCTATACATTAATAAAGACAATAGATCCTTTGAAAAGCAAGTTGCTACTATCTGATTAAGTTGAAGATGTGCATATCCAATAACATAGCTGTTCAGCCTCTAGGTGTGTCCTCCAGGGAAATCCTCACACATGTGCACAAGGAGACAAGTACAGTATTTCTTGTAATAACAATACCAATGCCCATCGATAAGGACAAGGATGGATGAAGAATGACATAGTCCAATAATGGAATATTATGCAACAGATCAAATGAACAAATGATCTATAAATGATCAACATGAATGAACCTCAAAAACATGATGTTTAGCAATACAAAAGCAAGCTGTAAATGAACATAAATAGTATGAGACAGTTTATATAACACTTTAAACAATGTTCTATGTTATTAACAGATGCATATGCAATAAAAGTTTTAAAAATGCATGGGAAAGATACACACCAATTTCAGTGCGTTGGTCACCTCTAGAAAGGAGAGAGAGGTATGAGATGGGTAGGGGTACTTTACCTTTATCTATTACCTTTCATTTATTAAGAACAAGGAATTTAGGGAGATGTGGGAGGTTCACAGGTATCATTATTTTCTAAGCTTTGTTGCATGTTTTAATGTTTAACACAAAAATTAAATCAAAATTTACAAAGCTAAGCCACTCTCTTCAGGGAATATATTAATATAAACATCTTTCTCAAGGGTTCCCTTCTCTCTCTTTCTTCTTCTCTCCATCATTCACCAAAATTCTGTGTAGGCCTCAACTCCTCTGAAAAAGCTCCCTGACTCCTCACTCTGCCTGTCTCTCCCGCTCCCTCCTCTGCACCCCCACTGGACACCTCCACTGGACTCACACCCTTCTCTGTTAGAGCTACCACACTGCTGCTGTTTCTAAGTCAAAAACATTTGAATATTGGGAATGTCATATGGTTCCACTGATAATTACACTTAGATATTTGCCTTTCCTACCAGATTCTGGGCTCCCTGAGTATTCATGTTAGATTTCCTGCGTTGTGTAGGGGCATCGCATGGGGTGCTCGGTGGTCATTTGAATTGAACTGATCCCATAAGGACAGGCATTTCTTTTATGCCTCTTCTTCAATCTCTTCCCCCTAGGTTTAAAGGGATAGATAATTGGTACAAACATTTTTTTCACTTTATATCATCAAGGAGCTCTGGAGTGGCCATTGCTATCTATGGTCTTTGCTTCATGGAGTAATACTTATGGAAGGAGCTAGAATTAAAATATGTGAGCAAAGAACTCACAAGAGCTGCTCAGCTGTGGGGCAAAAGGGATTCTTGGGAAACTAAGGAGCCAGTGTACTGCTGCAATGATGCATGAAGATGCACGTCTATGTCTCTTTTCATTCATTCATTCATTCACTTATTCATTTGTTCCGAATCAGATGCAGCTTATCCAGACTTAATTAGGAACAACCCAAGAATCCAAATATAATGTGCCATTTTAACTGCCATCTACAACTATTGCTCATCGTCAGCCTTCTGATATCTGCACAGAGAACTGACGAGAATCTTTCAACCCAGGAAGAGGAAATTACAATTGTTGTTAGTGGCAACTGGTTTCAGGAATGAGCCAGTTTGTGCCTGCTTTACAAAGGACCAAAGGATGGTCTGCTTATTTCCTTTCTTCTGTTTTTATAAAAGGCTGTGTACCTAACTGCAGTTCAAAGCAAGAGGAGATATTCTAACAAGGAAAAATATCATAAATTTTAAACATTATAATGAATTCTTTTTAGTATTTAGGATATTTGGAATCTTATTTAATAGCTTCAAAAGCTTGCAGCTGTTGCCTAAAATAGAATGTGTGCTATTTGAATTCCAAAGAGCTGTTTTATAAGGGAAATGGAATGAATTGTAGAAGGGATTCTGAGTATAATCCTTTCCTACATCTTTGCTGTATATAGGACTATGACATTCTTAAAATTTCAAGCAGGGAAACCTGCTCTGGTTACCTTGGTGATAAACTGGGGATAAAAATTACACATAATTGCTGCTGATGTCACTACTGCCATATTGTTTCCAAGGCTACAGATTGTCTCCAAATAATTGTAATGCTTTGTGCATTGGAAGCCCACTCTGTAGGAAAAAGCTTAGTACTGCAGTTACTCTTTCTAAATCTATCTAATAAACCATCCATGGCCTCTCAGGGACTTTGGATAATTATGGAGATAAATCGGCATTGAAAATGCCTCTATCTTAAAGCTATTCCAGACACACAAACATAATTTGAAAAATCTAATAGAAAAGTTAGTTTCTACTATGATATATCAGAAAATTTCCTTCTAAAATACATTTCTCTAAATGCTAGCAAATAAAGCAAATTGCAGAAATGTGGGGGGGGCTCTGCATGGAAAATAATGAAAAATGTGCAGCAGACTATACCTCAGTGGTACCCTCTGAGGGGGAAGATGAAGGCAGGCTTTCATTCTCAACAAGACATATGTTTGTATGGTATCTGAATTTTTGCAGTCTGCATATATTATTTTTGTAATCAGATAAAATAGTACAGGTAAAACAAAATTCCAAGTCCCCAGTAGAGCTATCCTTAAATTACCAGCCTAAAAGAAATGGTTTCCTAAATTGAATGAATAAATGAAGCCATTTATAAAGTTCACATTTCCCTCTGACCTGCTTTCATTTGTAAAAGCAGTACCCAGTGAGTTCTTTGTGCAATCACACTCAGCCACAGCACAGTTACTCTCATGTTACATTATGCAAAAATCAAGCATCTCTTTGAGAATCAACAACTGATGTATACTGATTTAATCACTTGTGTGTGTGAGCCATAGATGCTGACTGTCCAAGAGCTCACCACAGAACAGCTGTGGTCAATGAAAAAGACCATTAAATTTTAGCTTCTTAGGAAGGTCTATTTAAAGCATATCCTCAAAAAGCACTCCAATAATGATGTCATTAACAATAACAATCATTAGAATAGAGTATATGTACTTCCAAAGCCACCAAACCTGCTGGTAAACCTGAATTTCTACGCAGCTGGAGCCCTGGATTTAATTGCTCACCCGACCAACAGAGCAGGGGCCAGAATTCCACTCAGCCCTCTCCAGGTGCTACACGGACCTTGCACTGCTTGATGACACCTAGTTCCAGCAGTGACCTTGTCAGCAGGACATTTTCCAGTAGAGGAAAACAGCGCTGGTGCTTGATGTATCTTAGCTGCCCTTGTTTGCCTAAACAGCAGGTTTTGCAAAGTAACAATTTACCTTTGGAGCCCATTTACCATATAATGCATAAAATGGCCCACATCTGGGGGCAGGGAAGGGGACTTACAGAACAATTCCTCTTTTAGACTAAAATATACAGAAACTGGAGACAGGAACTTTGATCCAAATAAATAAATAAATTATAAAGCAAAAACCCAGCTCTTTGTATCAGAGTCCTGATTCTTTTCTGCTGGTGAAATTTACACAGGCAACTGCAGCTATAAAAGAGAATGGAGATCAAAGAACTATGTTTACAAGAAAAGCGACGGGATATATTGGGCAGGCATTATATTACCCACCTGTGAGGAACTGAATACTAACTTCTCCTACTTGCCTTTTTATGGTCATCACTTTAAACTCTAATAATGATTTAATGATTTATTTTTGTGCCTCCTATAATTATCCATCTTTGTGACTACCCACACATTTACAACCTAATTACTGCTACAAACTGTACAATTAAGATGGCATGACTGTTAGGCTACAGGATTTGCATGCCATATAAAATGTTTCCTCATTTTACCAAAGCCGATTCTGGAAGACCTTAGATAACCATAAGCATATAGGTTCCACTCTAGAAAGCTCTTTCAGACATCATGAGACCAGAATTAATATAGCTTGGGTTTTATGAACAAGTAGTCTATAAATAATAGAGGACTCATTCATATTGCCCAAGGTTCTCTAAGTGACCCATTTATTTGTCGTTTCAATGGACCACACTAGGAATAGTTCAGTCATGACTTGATCCCACACCAGTTTCTGCATCACCTACTCCTGACTTGGGCAAAAATCTCTTTCTGTGGCTGTGGGTGCAGATGGGAAATCTATACTAGCTCTTTGTATAACTTCATTTGTCTAAACTGATAATTACTATTCCAGGAATAAAATTCATAAGTGATCTACGAATGACCCCTTCCAGAAGATGACACTTGCTAGCATGAAAAAGTATGGAACTGCAACTCTAAGGATCTTCACTCATTGCAGAGAGGAGAACAGCTTGGATTTCGCAAAGATTAAACAATTCTGCTGTTAAAAAAAATAAATGATGGAGATTATTTATTTATTTAAAGATTTTATTTATTTATTTGAGAGAGAGACCACAAGCCAGGGAGAGGAGCAGAGTTAGAGGGAGAAGCAGAATCCCCGTTGAGCAGGGAACCCCACATGGGGCTCGATCCCAGGACCTTGAGATCATGACCTGAGCAGAAGGCAGGTGCTTAACCAACTGAGCCACCCAGGAGCCCCATGATGGGGATTATTTAAAGCTTTATAACCACTGTAATTATATGCAGATACTCAAAGGTGATTATTTTTGTTTTGTTTTGCTTTTCCTGTGTGAACAAAATATAAGCACTATTTAAAGTGATAATTTCTACCTTTATCCTCATAAAATGCCAGATAACTGGTTTAATCCATTTTTTATTCTGTTTTCTACATAGATTTTACAGTACTATGTGTTTTCTGCAAAGCATGAAACAATTCCTTACTAAGCATGCCTTGGAAGTCTAAACAAAAGGCAAGAAAACATTTTTGCCCTGACAAGGAGTATTGCTTACAAACACCAGACTTATTTTAAAAAATAAGGTAGCACTAAACTGTATGTAAATAAGAAGTTCAAGAGTCTTTCTAAATAAACTCCATGTCTTTCTAAATAAAACAAAATAAAATGGATGCAACAACCCAGCATATAGGACACAGTACACATGAAATATGTCATAGTAACACTAATGATTCAATTAAACCAAGTTCCAAGGTAAAAGTGTAGGAAGGAGATGACAACATTTGGAAATTTGGGATGAAACAGGATTGACAGTAATCTGAGACATCTGCAACTTTCAGTATCTCACTTGGTGGACTCTATCCTAAGACATCAAAAAGCCCTGAAACAAACAAACAAAAAAACTTTTTGCTTTGTTTAGACCAAAATGTCCCAAGTGCACCTGAACACAGTGACTTTCATAAGTCATAACTGTTGTTGTTTTCCATCAGCCTATTTAAACATTCTATGAACCAGTGTTTAAGTCTGGGAGATGCTGGCTTAGGACGGTATAATTAATATTATTTAAAGCTCTCAAATAGTTAATAGGCACAATGTTAAATGAGGGCCTGGCAGAAACTGGAGCTTAGGAATGTGGATTTATTTCTCTTGGAATATAGTCTTCTGATTCAATTGCTACTCAGAACGATAAAGTGGAGAAACAGTACCTTCTATTTTGGCAACATTTTGATGCCAAAAAGCAAAATCATGTTCCATAATTAACACCCCTACTGGGGCGCCTGGGTGGCTCAGTCGTTGAGCGTCTGCCTTCGGCTCAGTGTGTGATCCTGGAGTTCTGGGATCGAGCCCCGCATCAGGCTCCTCCGCTATGAGCCTGCTTCTTCCTCTCCCACTCCCCCTGCTTGTGTTCCCTCTCTCGCTGGCTGTCACTCTCTCTCTCTCTGTCAAATAAATAAAATCTTAAAAAAAAAATCCCTATTATCCAGAGTCTAAGAACACAAGAAAATAAAGAGAATTGAGTAAAATTATACATAAAAAAGTGTTGAGATTTATTATTAAGAGAAATTAATATGTTATACGAAGAAAATCCTATTTTCCTTTGCTTTCTTCTTTTTGACTGATTCATTTTTAGGTCAAGTTTATTGAGTTATCATTGACATTTGGCAAAATCACCCTCTTTAGGTGTACAGTTCTGTGCATTCTGACAAACATACAGAGTCATGTAATCACCACCAGAATCAAAATACAGAACACTTCCATCACTCCAAACAGTTGCGTGGTGCTCTTCTGTAATCAATCTCCAACCCCACTCCTATGCCTTTCAGTTTTAATTCTACACAATAATTTCCTGGGCACTCTGAAGCAGCATTCATTCAATATTTACTGAGTGCCTACTAGCACCAGGCACTGTGCTATAAGGAAATGAGAATATAAAGAGAAGAAGCCTTGTGCCTTCCCTCAGAAATCTCCCAGGGATAAGCTAGTCAAAGCTCTCCTGGTTGCACTGAAGAAAAACCCATTTCAAACAGCTTAAGCAAAAGGAATTTTAGTTAAGGCTATAGCACTCCAGTGCACCTGAGAACAAAAACCAAGTGAACCAGGCTGGGAACAAAAAAAAGGCAAGAAATTTGGATTAGATCCCTGTACCATATTGTCTCACCAACTCCTAAATTAACCTCGCTTCTCTCTCTCCCTTCCTCCCTCTCCCTCCCAGCTTGCTCTATTTATCCATCTTGATATAGATCCAATATAGTCATCCCAGCCCCAACTCTTTCCAACCTTTCAGCTCATACACTACTATAGACTGAATGTTTGTGTCCCACCACCAAAATTCAGACACTGAAATCCAATCCCCAGTGTGTTGGCGTGTGGGAGGTGAATAGCTCATGAGAGCAGAACAATCATGAATGGGATTAGTGCCTTTAATAAAAAGACCCCACAGAGGTCCCCCATGTGAGGACACAGCAACAGAATGGCTGCCTCTGAATGAGGAAGCAGGCTCTCCTCAGACAATGAATCTGCTAGCACCTTGATCTTGGACTTTCCAGCCTCTAAAACTGTAAGAAATAAATTCTGCTATTTATAAGCCACCTAGTCTATGGTATTCTATTATATCATCTACTGGAACAACCCTCTATGTCTCAGTTAAAATCTCCAAGAGAGGAAATCTGATTGGCCCAGCACCTTAACCTACGGCTCCCCTGTTGAAAGTGAGGGTCTCCAAAGATATTTGCAAACGATATATCCAACAAGGGGTCAATATCCAATAAATATAAAGAACTTATACAACCCAACACAAAAAAGGAAACAATCCAATTAAAAAATGGGTAGAAGACCTGAACAGACATTTTTCCAAAGAAGACATACTAATGATAAACAGACGCATGAAAAGATGCTCAGCATCACTCATCATCGTGGAAATGCAAATCAGAACCACAATGAGACATCTCCTCACACCTGTCAGAATGGCTAAAATCAAAAAAGACAAGAAATAAAAAGTGTTGGCAAGTATGTGGAGAAAAGGACCTCTCGTGCATTATTGGTAGAAATGTAAATTGGTACAGGCACTGTGAAAAACAGTATAGAGGCTCCTCAAAAAATTAAAAATAGAAATACCATATGACCTAATAATTCCACTACTGGGTATTTACCAAAGAACACTTATTCAAAAAGATATATGCACTTGCATATTTCCTGCAGCATTATTTGTAACAGCCGAGATATGAAAGCAACCTTAGTGTCCATCGATAGATGAATGGATAAAGAAGAGGTGGTATTTATACACAATGGAATGTTATACAGCCATAAAAAGGATGAGATCTCGGGGCACCTGGGCAGCTCAGTCAGTTAAGCATCCGACTCTTGGTTTTGGCTCAGGTCATGATCTCATGGGTCATGAGATCAAGCCCCGAGGTCCAGCTCTGAGCTCATCTGGGAGTCGGCTTGAAGCCTCCCTCTGCCCTTCCCCCCGCTCACCTGTGCTCACTGGCTCTCTAAAATAAATAATACAAATCTTAAAAAAAAAAAAAAAAAGATGAGCTCTTTCCATTTGCAACAACATGGATGGACCTAATGGGTATTATACCAACTGAAACAAGTTAGACTAAGAAAGACAAATACCATATGCTTTCATTCATATGTAAAATCTAAAAAGCAAATGAATAAATGAACAAACAAAAAGCAGAATCAGACCTATAAATACAGAAAACAAACTGAGGGTTGCCAGAGGTAAGGGGCTGGAAGTATGGGCAAAATGGGTTCCAGTTATGGAATGAATAAGTCATGGGAATAAAAGGTACAGCATAGGGAACACAGTCAATGATACTATAACAGCACTGTATGGTGACAGATGGTAGCTATGCTTGTGGTGAGCATAGTGTAACATAAAGATGTTGAATCACTATCTTGTACAACTGAAACTAATGTAAAACTGTGTCAACTATATTAAAAAAATTTTTTTAAAGATTTTATTTATTTGAGAGAGAGAGTAAGAGAGAGCACTAGCAAGGGGGAGGGGCATAGGAGAGGGAGAAGCAGGCTCCCCCGCGATGAGCAGGGAGCCCAAAGCCAGGCTTGATCCCAGGACCCTGGGATCATGACCTGAGCTGAAGGCAGATGCTTAACCAAATGAGCCACCCAGGCGCCCCCTAAAACACTTCTTTAATAATAAAAAAATGTTTTAAATAAAGTAAGTGGGGTCTCCAGGCCTCTTTTTACTACCTTTGGCCTAGGAAATTGGGGTCATTTCAAGCTTAGAAATACCATTTTTTAAAAGATTTATTTATTTTAGAGAGAGTGAGTGTGTACAAGTGAGCAGGGCAGGGGGGTGGAATTTCAAGCAGACTCCCTGCTAAGCACAGAGCCTGACGCAAGGCTTGATTTCACAACCTGGAGATCATGACCTGTGCAGAAATCAAGAGTCGGACACTGAACCAACTGACTCACCCAAACACCCCACAACCTTGGAAATACCTTATTCTAGGAATATGGCAATTGTTACATAAAGTATTTATTAGATTAACATTATGTGGTAAATGAATACAAGAGTCCTATCCTGCTTGATGGGTTTGAAGATTTCACAGAGGAGGTGATATATGAGCTGGGTTTTAATAGATGGTCACCAACGCAGCTAGTGGCAGGGTCCAAAGGTAATGTGGAAGATGGAGTATGCGAAAGCATTCCACGCTGGGGATACAGTGTGTGAAAAACATGAAGAACCATGCAAGAGCATTTCTTCTTTAGGGAACTTAATCTGATATAATTGGAGAACAGAGTACATTTGGACAGTGACAAGAGAAAATAAGTAGGAACCAGAATATGAAGGGCCTTATAGGCTGTAGCAAGAGATCTGAACTTCATCCTATAAGCAATTCAAAGATTTGAGGCAAGAGAAAGACTCCAGATTTGTTGATATAATAAACTTAAGAACTCAGAGTCCCAAAGTCCCAGAATTCTCAGATTCCTACCTTTGCCCAAGAGAGAAACGCAGAAAGATTGTTCCAGGCTAAATCACTCTGTATTATCAGCTGAGGCTTTCATCCCAAACCCCAGGATAGTCATTGGGTGATGTGGGCCAGACTTCAGAGAGCTGAGAGGACCCCTTTTGACCTGGCTCCAAGCAGCCGTCAAACCTACACCCAAAGTAGGCTGAGTAACCTCTCTGGATCCTCCCTGCAGACCCACTTTTAAATCTTGACCCTCTTGATCTTGCCTCTTGGATGGCAAAATAAAGTTGATCCCAAGGGAAATACATACACCATACCATCCCCATCTAAAACAAAAGGGAGAAAGAGTAGTTTACCCAGTGCTCCTTCCCATAATGGTTACCATCTCCCCCACATGGCTCTTTCACTACTGTGGCCTTACTGCATCCACTGCCTGGGCCCACTCCTTGTGGGTGAGTGGAATAAAGTGGGGGAAACTTGGGATCTCTTGAAAGTGTTAAGGGCCCCACTGGTGACAAGACTAAATCAGTCTTTCATTAAGAAGGCTGACAGTGATCTAAAGAATGAATTGCAGAGTTTGACTGTGGAGACAGGGAGACCAATTGGGGGTGCTGTTCCAATGGCTTGGGTGGGATGTTGATGCGGGACTGCGCCAGAGCAGTGGTATAGGGCTTGGGAAGGAGTTCTCAAGCCTTACGGAGCATCAGAATCACCAGCAGGGCTTGTTAAAACACAGATATGTGGGCCCCACCCCCAGAGCTTCTGATTCAGTAGGTCTGGGTTAAGAATTGAGATAATGCTCCATAAATGAGTGAAACCATATGATAATTGTCTTTCTCTGCTTGACTTATTTCGCTTAGCATTATCTCCTCCAGTCCCATCCATGTTGCTGCAAATGTTGGAAGATCGGTAGGAGAAGAAAGGGAAGAAGGAAAGGGGGTAAACAGAAGGGGGAATGAACCATGAGAGACTATGGACTCTGGGAAACAAACTGAGGGCTTTAGAGGGGAGGAGGGTGGGATTGGGATAGACCGGTGATGGGTATTAAGGAGGGCATATATTGCATGGAGCACTGGGTATTATACACAAGTAATGAATCATGGAACTTTACATCAAAAATTTGGGATGTACTGTATGGTGACTAACATAACATAATAAAAAATTATTATAAAATAAAAAATAAATAAAATACATTCTGAAGGTTAAAAAAAAAAAAGAATTGAGATAATGCATTTCTAATGTGTTCCCAAGTGATGCAGATGCTACTGGTAGAGGGACCAAGCTCTGAGAACTACTGGAAGAACACATTCCATGCAGTAAATAAAAAATGAAGTGTTTTCTTTTGTCCCCATTTAGAAAAGTGGTATGTCCTTTGTGCTAGGGGCATTAAGATAAAATGTAGAACATTAATAGTCCTTCACGAGTCAGCAAGGATCCTAGACACAAGAAGCTATTGTCACACTGTTATATACTGAACCTAGGTGCAAAGAGCCACCCAGATCTACCAGTCCCCACACCAAATTCTGAGACTACATTCAAAGCAACTTGAAAACAAAAGCCATTTTAAGGAAGGTTTCCAGATTTCATTGTAGATAGTATCAGAGTCAGCGCTGGGCATAAAGCCATTAAATTTGGCTTCTCAGTGATCAAAATTCTCATTAAGACTGAGCAATTTTCACAATTTCTTAGTAAGACCAGATAAGTAGCACTAATATACCACTTTTCACAAGCTAACTCAGCTTAAAGAATATCTGGGCTCACTGCATGTTAAAATCATTAATTCCAGTGACTCTCAGCATTAGGCCACACTGTACTCTATCCACTGAGCCAGACTCAACACAAGCAGAGGCAGCCGACGAAAGAGTTGAAAGTATCAAATACCAAAGTATCAGCTTCACTAGGCCACCTCCTTTCATAATTTAGACCCTTCTGTTGGAGATTTGAAAATATATTCTAGACAGATGACATGTTAACAGAATCATTTCATGGTTCAGCGTCCTCTCAGCATGATTTATCTATATCTGTAGGCACCGGAGGCCCCCTATTCAAGAGATTTATGAGCTACCTATATAATTCTATTTTGTTGAAAGGAAACATGTGCATTATTGGAAAACAAAATGATAATATTTATTTTAAGATTATGCCATTTTCCAGTTAGAAGCTTTAGAGCTAAAACATGTTCACCACTTTTATATTCCCTGTGCCCCATCCATTTCTTTACCCCATTAGCAAATACTAAAATAATACCCTGAGGAGAAAAGGAAGAAGACCTCCTCGTTTCTAAACTCTTGGAAAGGACTTGAGCTTACAAGACTGGGTATAAATTTCAAATCTGCTACTTAGTAGCAATCTTTATGGACTTCAGTTTCTGTATCAGGAAAATAAATATAATCCTTCCTTCCAGAGTCTGAGAATTAACTGAGATAAATACATGTGGGGGCACCTGGGTAGCTCTCAGTTGGTTGAGCATCTGCCTTCAGCTCAGGTCATGATCCCAGGGTCGTGGGATTGAGCCCCGTGTCAGGCTCCCTGCTCAGCGGGAAGCCTGCTTCTCCCTCTCTCTCTGCCCCCCCCACTTATGCTTGCTTCTCTCTCTCTCTCTCAAATAAACAAAAATCTTTTAAAAATTAGAAAAAGCTTTAACAAATAAATAAATACATGTGGCTAAAACTTACAAATGGAGAAGTATTACACAACTCCATGACTGTAGAACTAGTAATAGCAGTAGTGCTAGTTGGAGTAAAATACCTTCTTTTTCTCTTCTCTAAAATTTACCATACAAGCTCAGCTAAAGAAAGGTTGATGAAATAAACAATGAAAGTTACCAAATGTCTAAATTCATGCAATAGCCATGAGTTATAACTCCCTAGGTGCGTACCCACCTTCCCTTGGGCCACAGCTCTGACCCCTCACCCCCACCAAGTTCTATCCTCAGCTGCCATTTCAACAACCTTGTAACAACTGGAGGCAACACAAAATGGTGGCTCTAGCAGTGACGGTCAAGCTGTGGCGGACTTCCATGCAGGGCAGGGCCACAAGGACAGGAGCCTACGTTGTGCAAGTTGTTGGATACTACAGGTTAAAACAGCATTGGGTTTAAGACCAAAGAACAGAAAAGTCAAATCCAAAATCTGAGAAAACAGGCTCAGGGAGAAATAAACAAGTACCTCAGACCTAGGCAGCTATGCGCCCAGAGTATATAAAAGCTGAGCAACGTCTGGAGTGAAAACTTGGTTTTATAGCTCCATCACCCTATCATTGTCAGCCGTTCTCGTCCAAACTCTAGTCCTGTTTCTCTTACAACTACTAAACACATCTACCAGTTCTCTTTTTGTTTCTTTTTATAATTTTTTTTTAAAGATTGTATTTATTTGACACAGAGAGACACAGTGAGAGAGGGAACACAAGCAGGGGGAGTGGGAGAGGGAGAAGCAGGGTTCCCGCTGAGCAGGGAGCCTGATGAGGGGCTCGATCCCAGAACGCTGGGATCATGACCTGAGCCAAAGGCAGATGCTTAACGACTGAGCCATCCAGGCACCCCTAATTTTTTTCTTTTTAACACAGTAATATATAAATATATCCTCCATGTAAAAAACTGAAGAAGAAAAAAAGTGCTGCCTCTCCTCAGGGGAAAACATTGTTAGCAGCTTGATGTATATCCTTTGAGTCTTTTTCCATTTCATGTCCATTCAAATATGCAGAGATTCATAGTAACTGGGACCATACTGTACATAATAAACTGCAACTTGATTTTTTCCATTTAGTACTGAGTTTTTGGAACAGTTGTTCTCAAAGTGTGGACCCCAGACCAGCTGCATCATTACCACATGAAACTTGTTTAGAAATACAAATTCTTCCACCATACCCCCAACACCAGAACTCCTGAATCAGAAACTCAGGGAAAAAGCCCTGAAATCTGTCTTTTAACAATCCTACAACTGATTCTAATGCACACTAAAGTTCAAGAACGTCTATTTTTGAAATCTTTCCAGGTTGGGACATACAGATCTACACATTTTTTTTAATGGGTGCATGTTACTCCATAGACCATATATATCATAGCTGTTTAGCCATTGTCCTCCCGACAGACAGTTTCTCCTAACACAGAAACTGCAGCAACGAACATTCATCATGAACTTTTGCGGTCTGTCCATAGATGGATTGCTCAGAATGGAACTATTGTGCCGAAGTGGATTGCTTTTTTGTTCATTTGTTTTGTTTTCAGGTTTTGATACTATCAAGTTGCCCTCCAAAAGTGTTTACCAGTATTCCCATCAAGGGTGTTAGTGCTCGTTTCCTCACATTCTTAACAACACCTGTTATTAGCAGTTTCTCTCAGTGTTACCAGTGAAACAAAAATGGCTTGGTGAAATCACATTATCTGGGAGTTCAGGGTAAGTGCAGGTTCTAAAGTGGTAAGGTGAAAACCATGTATAGTCAAAATTACTGTGAAGATCTCTGAAGAATAGCTACTTTGGAGACCTACACACTCACTCCAAATATGGACAACTCAGCAGACTTTTTCTCAGTCTGTTTCTGGAGATCAAGATGAAATGTTTGGGGGTACTGTCAGAAGAAAAGTACACATCTTTAAACACCAGACTCACACTCCATGAGGTAGGAGTCTCTCACATCAAGAAGCAGCCTGTGAGATACACAACCACATGAGCAAACAGCAACTCCCCAGCTCACACCTTACAGAACTGCCCCACCTTGTGCCCTCAGCCGAGCTGGATTCAGGTAACTTATGTGCCCCTTTGAAACAGTTCAAGTGTGTTCCATTGTTTTATTTTACATTTTCTTGATTTTTATGTATAGTGATTTGAACATTTTGAGTACATTTTCAGGTTTTCAACGGCCACTTATATTTCTTCTGTTGAATGCCAATTTATATCTTTCTCCTTTTTTCTTACTTATTTGAAGGGGTTCTTTATATATTATGGACATTAATTTTTTTATGTTATGTATATTGTAAATATGTTCTTTCCATCTGAGTATTGCTCATTTAGTACTCCTTATATACTCACATTATTTATCTGTTTCATATGTCTTTCCAACTAGATTACTGTAAGACTGAAGGGCAGGGAGAGTGCATTACATTTTAAAATTTATCTCCTCATCCCCTCCAGTCCCCAAGTTTGTAGCAGAGTTACAAATAGTTCAATGTTCAATAAATTGAATGAATTATTATATAGGAAAGCAAAGTCTTAAGCACATAACCATATATTACTCAATATTTAATACTCTGAGCAGTTTCCATTAGAATTCCTTCTTTCAAACACTCTGTCCATTGTCCACTATTTTACATTACTACCATCAGAAGAAACCTGCTAAGAACTATATGACTGTTTAAAGCTTTATAGACCTTTCTTTAATGTCTGACTCCATGGATGAGAATCTGTCATAAACTAGGTGGTATGAACTCATTAGAGATTCCTACTTGTTATGATGCTTCCCTAAAACTTGGGCCTTCCTTCCCTCACTTGTATCAGTCCTTCCATTACCTTCATGACAGAAAAAAAGATGGTAAGCATACTTCTATACACAGAGCACTGACTTTTTTAAAACACAAACACTATTAAGAAATAGATGAGCCATGGAAAGAATTACTTAAGGGGGGCCCATGGGTGGCTCAGTCGGTTAAGTGGCTCTTGGTTTCGGCTCAGGTCATAATCTCAAGAGTCATAATCTCATGGGTTGTGAGACTGAGTCCCGGGTCAGGCCCCAAACTCAGTGCAGAGTGTGCTTAAGATTCTCTGTCTCTGGGGCGCCTGGGTGGCATAGCGGTTAAGCGTCTGCCTTCTGCTCAGGGCGTGATCCCGGCGTTCTGGGATCGAGCCCCACATCAGGCTCCCTCTGCTATGAGCCTGCCTCTTCCTCTCCCACTCCCCCTGCTTGTTCCCTCTCTCGCTGGCTGTCTCTATCTCTGTCGAATAAATAAATAAAATCTTTAAAAAAAAAAAAGATTCTCTGTCTCTGTCTCTACCCCAACCCCCTTACTCAAGCATGTGTGTGTGCACACGCTCTCTCTCAAAGAACAAAATCTTTAAAAAAATTTTTTTAAAGAATTATTACTTAAAAGTATTCTAAAAGCAGTCACAACTTCCTATAGATATACTCCAAAAATATAGTTAGTTTATAACCAGCAATAAACCAAATCAATCAGTTACCTAGAAATCCATGTGTTTAACTCAGGGAATACACCAGGAAATGGATTACATAGACTAAAGTAAGTTTAAAAATTAAAACTAAATGCTTTATTGACTTTCAATGCATTTTTATAGCCAAGGTGGGCATTCAATCTATATCTATATAAAACCCAAAAATTAATCTTGTATTAGGCCAACCCACCAGAAAGCTATACATGTGAGCTGTGCTGTTTTATTAATTTCGACTGAATTTTTCTTTATAAACTGTGTAACTGAATGTATTTTGCTTTTTGGCTTGGCAGCTAGGAAGCTCAGAAGCAAATGGGCAGTCCATGGATGAGTAAGAGATTAAGGTGTGCATTCTGTTTACCAACCTCGCCTTGGCTTAATCTTTTCTCTGTCTTTGTTTTCTATTTGTGCAAAATTCCTTTCCTTACATATTTCATCTGGTTGCATAGTGTGTTTTTGTAAATGGTTTTAATTACTTTTGGGAATGAGCCAAATGATGGAGAGATGGATACCTAACTAGAGAGAAGAGAGAAATCAAGGTGTAAGAGTGGAAGCTAAATGTAACCTTTCAACAGAATCACAGATTTTGTTCAAGCTACTAAGCCTGGCATTACCTCGACCATAATCCAACCAGGGGGCTAAAGTCCTTTAACTCCCTGCCTATTTCCATCTACCTTGATGCTCCTGGTTTTGACCTCTCTCTGACTTGTCAGCTCCTTCACTTTGTTTCCAGGCCCCTACCTCACCTAACTTGACTGCCCTCTGCTTATGACCTCCTACATCTTGGCATGGAGACCTGGGTCTCTGTCTAATTTGCTGATTTTGGCCCTAGCCATGCTATAGTTACTTCCAAATGCACATATGATGTAGGTTTTTATCACATTTACCTTCCAAGCCATACATAAGAGTGCTTTCTTTTAGAATCTTTTTGGAATGCACGAATCTTTTCAGAGTCTCCAGTTAGAGTCCCCAGTGGTATGATTTATAGGCAAAGAATTCATAGTTCTCTGAAATTGAGGCCAAGACTTAAAAATCTGGAGGAGCTACATATTCTTTAAGTGTCTATCTCCAACCAGAGGAAGACTTTGGGAGATGAGGACAAAAGAGCCCTCCATCAGGAGGAAAAAAGTTAAATAAAGAGACTG
Organism: Ailuropoda melanoleuca; assembly: GCF_002007445.2. Taxonomy (NCBI): domain Eukaryota; kingdom Metazoa; phylum Chordata; class Mammalia; order Carnivora; family Ursidae; genus Ailuropoda; species Ailuropoda melanoleuca. The sequence goes on along the minus strand of NC_048219.1, from coordinate 139,080,054 downwards.
AGTCCTGATATGACAGCAAAACCCAATGGCTTTCTGGTTTATAATCACAGCATTCTAAATATGAATCCGTAAAATCTTAAGAAGGCTTTTTAAAACCCTGCCCTCATCAATGATCTCCTCTCACTTATATTCATTTTCTACCCTCCACTTGCCCTTCTGCCTAACCTGATTTACCCACATGACAGGCCCTTTCACTACCAAGCTGTGCTCACTGCCCTCAAATCCACTTACAGCTTAACTTTTGCCACTGGCTTCTGGTCCTCATCCTGCCATTACTCTCCTGCAAAATCAGGCTGTCACCATAAGTCTCCTAAATGTCAAATCAACAAACATTCTCTTCCCATTTTTCATTGTATTTATCCTTGTAAGTGCATGTGACAGGAGTAATAATAGTAGCTACTATTTATTGAGTACCAACTGCATGCTAGGGCACTTTGCCACATCATTTTTTTTCCCTCATAGCACCCAGTAATGTTGATATTATCTCAGCTAAGAGAATTCAAATAACTTATGCCAAATCGCACAACCAACGGGTGGCAGATCTGGGATTCAAATCCCGGAATGTCGGAATGATGGTTTCAAGGTGGCTGCAGATTCTCTGCCATCACTCTGTCAATTCTCAATCTCTGTCTTACTTGACTCAGGAGCATTTGATACAGTTGATCGTTGTCTTTCAACTCCTTCTTTGGCTTCTGGAACACCACCCTTTTCCAGTTGTTCTCTTGCCTCAACGGCCACTGCTTCTCAAATTCCTTTCCCAGTTTCTCTCCTTTTTTTCCGTATCTAAATGTGGGACTAGCTTCAGGACCTCTGACCTTCTTCATCTACGTCCACTGCCAGGGTAAAGACTACTAGACCCATGAGATTAAATATGTACACTCTGATGACTCCTACATTTATGCCTCCAGTCCAGATGTCTCCACGGAATTCCAGACTCTTGTGTCTCATTGCTTCCTCATTATCTCCACTTGGATGACAAATTTTCATCTCAAACTTAATGTCTGAGACAAACCTCTTGATTCCTGCCCTGTTCCCCACCACATCATCTCTTCCCACAATCATCCCTACCTCAGAAAATGGCAACTCCTACTTTCTAGTTTCTCCAGCCAACAACCTTGAAACTTTTACTATGTCCCCTTTTTTTCTCATGTGCTATAGCCAATCCATCAGCAATCCTATCAACTCTGCCTTCAAATTATATCCATAATCCAATAGTTCTCACCACTCTCACCTTGATCCAAGCTGCCATTCTCTCTTACCTAGATTATTACAGGTAAGAACCTCTTACCTCTCTTCCTCTACTCCTACCACCCCCCTCCTACTCACTAGCATTCCATTCTCCACATAGTATCCAGAAGATCTTTACACAGAAGTCACTTCAGGTCACTTCACTACTCCAAACTCATAACGGCTTTCTGTCTCATTCATAGAAAAATCCAAAATCATATGGAGGACTTAAGGCCTTACATGGTCTGTCCCCCAGCTCTCTCTCTCTTCCATCATCTCCTACCTCTCTCCCTTTCTCTGTGTTCCAGCTGCCTTGGCCTCCTTAGCATCCCTAAAATGTGCCCTCCTCCTTCCTACTTCAGGACCTTTGCTCTTACTCTTTCTCTAGGCATGGCTTGCTCCCTCACTCCTTTTAGACTCTTCCCTTTACCTTATCAGACAGGCCTTCTCTCAGCACATTATATGATAGTAAATCTCTCCCCAGCTGTCACTCTCTATTCCCTTTATCCCACTTTACTTTCTTTAGTTCCCGCACCTATCACCACCTAGCATAGTATATGCTTTTTTAAATTATTTCTCTTCCCCCTTTAAAATATAAACTTTATGAGGACAGGGAATTTGTTTTGTTTACTGCTGTGTCTGATACAGTGCCTGATCACAGCATACACTTAATAAATACTTACCAAATGATTGAATGAATTAATTCTAACCATCAGCTCCAACCCCATTTTTAAGCAGGTCAGTATTCGCACACATGATCCTAAAGACCTGAAATAGTTTTAATTAGGAAGATCTTACATTTTGCCAATCGAGTTTGGCAAACTTTTTTACCCTGCGGTCATTCTTTCCTTACTTGTAATTTTGTGCCAGGTACATTAATTTTTTTTCAACCACTTTCCAGTTGGATAGTATATCCTTACCAAGCCAATGAACTCTTTCCTTGTTGATACACATATGTAGTTACAACTGGTTTGTTTTTTTCCTTTTTAATAGAAGTGCCAACACGTGAACTTTGGGAAGGATGTGAAGGTTGGGGCCAGAAGAAGGATTATGATCTCTAGGGAAGCCATCATCATCAAGGCAAAGATGCAACACACCTTCCATTTGTTCGTTTAAAGTCCTTAGAGAACAGTGAGTTGTGCCAGACCACGGTAGACCACCAAAGCAGGACTGACACCAAATCTAGTGATGAAGGGGACAGGCCAATCTCCCCACATTTAGCTCTCCTGCCACTGAAGCTGAACTTAGGAGTCAGAATGTGTGATACTCAGTCATGTACCTCTCTTAATTAGCCATATCAACTAAGGAAATTCACTCCCAGACTCTAGGCTTCTCCCTCTGCTTGTAGTTGCATTGGATTATATATCAGTGATTTCAAATGTTTTTGGGTCCTGGACCCCTTTCAGAGCTATAAGCCACTGTATTAGTTTCCTAGGTCTGCCATAACAAAGTACCACAAACTGGCTTAGAACAACAACAGAAATTTCTTGTTTCACAAGAGGCTAGAAGTCCAAAGTCAAGGTGTCAGTAGGACCATGCACCCTCTGAAACCTGTAGGGGAAGGATTCTTCCTTGCCTTTTCCAGCCTGTGGTAGCCCCAGATGTTCCATGGCTTCCCAGCATAACACCAATCTTCACGTGGTGTTGTCTCTGTATCTCTACTGTCTTCCCTCTGTATGTCTCTCTGTGACCAAATTAACCCCTTTTTATAAGGATACCACTCAGTGGATTAGGGTCTACCCTAATGATCTCATTTCAGCTTAATTATCCCTGTCAAGACACTATTTCTGAATAAGGTCATATTCTAAATTACTGAGGGTTAGGACTTCAACATACCTTTTTTGAGGAATATAATTCAACCCATTGAACACAACCATCTTCCCAAAAACAGTCCATTTTGTATTCAATCATGGGGAGCTTACAGACGCTTTGAAGCTCAGTCCCTGCTACTTACTAGTTTGTATTAACTGTATGCCTTGGATGTCTTGGACCAAACCATAACTCTTTTAAGCCCTCAATGCTCAATTCTAAAATAACAAAACGCTACCTATCAGAGTTGCAGTGGAGATTCAAAAAAATCACGTACAAAGCAGTAAATGTAAATTGTGAAAGGACAAACAAACAATTGTAAAAGAACTATTTACGGTGGCTGAAATGGGGCCCAAAGCTACTGGTTTGGACTGGGATCTCTATTTTTTTTTTGATTACACATTTTACCAGTAAGAAATTTTTGAGTGCACCCTCTAATAACAATTTCCTTTCTTATCAGTTGTGTACAAGTGTTACTAAATTTAAAAATGGATGAGATGAAATAACATTTTTTAACATTACCCAAAACATTCTGCAGTTAAACAGACACATGAAAAAATACTCCACATCACTCGGCATCAGGGAAATACAATCAAACCCACAATGAGATTCCAACTCACACCAGTCAGAATGGCTAACATTAACAAGTCAGGAAACAACAAATGTTGGCAAGGATGTACAGAAAGGGGAACCCTCTTACCCTGTTGGTAGGAATGCAAGCTGGTGCAGCCACTCTGGAAAACAGTATGGAGGTTCCTCAAAAAGTTAAAAACAGAGCTACCTTATGACTCAGCAATTGCACTACTAGGTATTTACCCAAAAGATACAAAAATAGTGATCGGAAAGGGCACATGCACACCAATGTTTATAGCAGTAATGTCCACAATAGCCAAACTATGGAAAGAGCCCAGATATCCATTGACAGATGAATGGATAAAGATGTGGTGTATAATATATATACAATGGAATATTACTCAGCCATCAAAAAAGTCTTACCATTTGCAGCAACGTGGGTGGAACTGGGGGTATTATGCTAAGCGAAATAATAAGTCAATCAGAGAAAGACAATTATCATATGATCTCACTCATATGTGGAATTTAAGAAACGAAAGAGAGGATCATAGGGGAAGGGAAGGAAAAATAAAATAAGACAAAATCAGAGAGGGAGACAAACCATGAGAGACTCTTAACTATAGGAAACAAACTGAGGGTTGCTGAAGGGGAGGTGGGTAGGGAGATGGGGTAAGTGGGTGATAGGCATTAAGGAAGTCATGTGATGTAATGAGCACTGGGTGTTATATTAAGACTGATGAATCACTGACCTCTGCCTCTGAAACTAATAATACACTATATGTTAACTAACTGAATTTAAATTACAAAAAAAAAACATTCTGCAGTTAAGGTTGTAGAGGTTTGATGGTGTCATACTAATAACTTCCTGCATGATATACACTAAGGAAGAGGTTCATCATTAACAGTAGTAAACATAATATCGGGTAGTCTTCATGGTAATTTTGAATTTTTAAAAATTATTTCCTGGCAAATATGATTAGCTTGTCATTGTTTTTAGCCTGATGGGGCTGATGAGGAGCTTGTCTAGGAGGACAAGTTTCATCATCTCAGCCATTTTTTCTGTTGCTCACTTGTGCTTGCATTAGAATTAGATTCACTCTGAGGTTTCTTGGAAGAAACCTTTTAAAGCCACTGGTCCACTTTGTGAAGATCTATTTAGCTGAAAGTCGATGGCATTTGCCATATAACCACTTAACAAAGAACTTCAGTGCTTTCCAGGACTCTAAAATTGAACCCACAAGTGGGGTCTCCTCAGCCCCTAGATGGAACTCCCTCATGATTCATCTGCAGACCAACCAGACAAACCATCCAATGTAGAGACTAGGTGAACCCACCAGTGTTGAACCTCATACATAGTAAGAGGAAAGCATAATTTATTCCTTGTTTTTTAGATAAAAAATAAACAGAATCCCTCTCTGCACTCTGATGGATTATTTTGTAGCCTCCCATGTTGGAGACCACTGAAAGAGTCAGTACCTCGCCTTTATTCCTCTTCTCCCTTAAGTGTATGTTGACATGAATGAGTATATAAGTGACCGATGAGGCCAAGAGGGTGAGGTCTGGGGCAGGGGAAGTGTGGAAGAAAGTGGAGGAAATGGTATGGGTTTGTTCCCTCTCTGGTTCCTTGGACTGATTTTTAAAAATAACAAAAATGGAAGGAACTGCTTTATTTAGGGATTTGATGCTACTGACAAGAGAGGAGGGTCAGAAGCTGACCAAAATGGGGAGGCTCTGGGCACAAATAGAGTTGCTCAGGGACCCAACTGACAGTGTGGCTTGGAGCTGAGGGAAGGGCTTACTTCCCTTCTTCTGAGTAGAACTCAGTGCTTTGACATCCTGAAATTGGGAGCTTTGAGAGTAATCAGGACCAACAGCCCCACAAGCAGGGGTGTTCTGATGGTGACTGAGTGGGTAACGTATGAGGGCAAAGAAGAGCCAGCAGGAAAGAAATAAGAAGGCAGAGGCCATATAATGATGGCAGCTCAAAATGGCTGTGGGCACAAATGGAGACACCCTTGAGGATTTCTAAAAATTTCTGGGCAATACCTTGAGGGGTACTGTAGATGGCATAATGGACCCCAAAGATGTCCATGTCCTAATCTCCAGAATCTGTAAATAGGTTACATGGCAAGGGAGAAGTAAGGTTGCAGATGGAATTACAGGTGCTAATCACCTGACCTTAAGATAGGAAGATTACTGGGGATTACCTGGGTGGGGGCAGCGTAACCACCAGGATCCTTAAATCGGGAAGAGGGAGGCAGAAGAGTCAGTGTCAGATGGATGAAATGTGAGGGAGACTTGACCAGCCACTGCTGACTTTGATGATGGAGGAAGGAGACATGAGCCAAGGATTGTGGGCAGGGCGAGGCAAGAAAATGGATTTTCCCTTAGACTGTCCAGAATGCAAGTCAGCCCTGATGACTCCTTGATTTTAGCCCAGTGAGATCCAGGTCAGACCTCTGACTTTTGAAACTATAAGATAATAATTTGTGTTGTTTTAAACCACCAAGTTTGTGATAATTTGTTACAGCAGCAATAAGAAGTTAACACGGGGGATGTGCAGCTCAGATCTTGTTATTTTGTAGTTGAGCCTGAAGACATTAGAAACACATAAATATAAAGCAGTATTATCATGCAGATGTTGAATGCTTCCAGAAATTTCCAAATTAGCCAGGATCCTTGTGACTCGGTGGCCTAGAGGTGATCAGTTTCAAACACCTCCTCAGCCCTTCGGGTACTATGCTTTCCATCCCCTCGCTCTTCTGGGCGGAAGAAGGAAAGAAAGGGATACTTTCATCAGAGCTAGGTGTGGACTGCAGAAGAGGCCATACCCACCAAGAATTATGAGTAATGTAGCATGCATGCAGGAGCTTCCAGCCCAAGGGAAAGGTGGCATAGAAAGAGGGGGAGGAGGGATCAGCAGTCCAGAGAGCAAAGACAGGATTTGCAACAAGAATATAAGGCCTGAGGCACCTGGGTGGCTCAGTCGATTAAGCATCCCACTCCTGATTTCAGTTCAGATCATGATCTCATGGTCATGAGATCAATCCCCACAACTGGCTCCATGCTGAGCACGGAGCCTGTTTAAGATTCTCCTCTCTCCCCATGCCAGCGCTCTTTAAAAAAAAAAAAAAAACAAAAAAAAAACAAACCAAAGTAAGTGGGAGCTGAGGGTTCAGATACAGAAGAAGCAATAAGGTGGCAGGGTTCAGGAGGAACCCCCCAACCCCGTCCCATGTGCCTCACTATTCCCTAAACTGGCCACATGTTTGTTAAAGCTAAAGAACAAAACCTGGGTGAGGCCGGGTGGAGATCAATACCCATATCTCAAGCCAGTACGAAGCACAATCCTGAGATGCCCACCTGCCCTCTGTGCAGTCATGAAGGCCCTTGAAGACATGAGAAGCAGACGGTAATGTTCCTTGGATCGTACTCCACAGTGCCTGGCCTTGCTCAGGTGGACATCTGGATTTCTTGGGAAACCTACCCTAACCTCACAGCACCTGTCTCAGGCCACCACAGCTACTTCTGAATGCCCAAGTACTATTTGTACCATGCAGTCTCCTTTGTTCTGAGATGGCTGACTGACAGGTAAGAACAATCTCCTTTCATTCCACATTCCGTTCCAGAAGACCTGAGTCTGGGGGAGAACTCAGAGGGAAAAATGCAGAGCTCTCCTTCCACACTGAACACTGTGGAAGGAAGGGTGTCTTCCCCGCCCAGACAGGTCAGGATGAGGAAAGGAGTTCTTGGCTCAGTGGTCTAGAACAAGGGAGGAGAGGAACCTCTCCACTTCCTATCTAGAAGCACACTGAGTCCTGCTAGGCACATTGGGTTGGCCAATCTAACCTTTCCCTACCCCCAGGACTCTCCTAGGCAGAGCACCTCCCTTCCACGTCCAACTCCCCATCCTTAATCATGCCCTTGGCCGTGCTCCAGGAGCAATAGACTCAAAACTGTATAAAGTCACTGTATTTGTTTCCTAGGGCTATCATCACAAAATACCACAAACTAGATGGCTTAAAACAATAGAAATTCAGGAGCGCCTGGGTAGCACAGTCGTTAAGCGTCTGCCTTCGGCTCAGGGCGTGATCCTGCCGTTCCAGGATCGAGTCCCACATCGGGCTCCTCCGCTGGGAGCCTGCTTCTTCCTCTCCCACTCCCCTGCTGTGTTCCTTCTCTCGGCTGCCTGTCTCTCTGTCGAATAAATAAATAAAATCTTAAAAAAAAAAAATTTCTCTCAGAATTCCAGAGGCCAGAAGTCCAAAATCAAAGTGTTAGCAGGGCCATACTCCCGCTGAAGCCTCTAGGAGAGGCTCTTTTCCTTGCGTCCTCCAGCTTCTGGTGGCCTAGGCATTCCTCGGCTTGTGGCAGTGCTGCTGCCTTCCTGTGTGTCTCTGTCCTCGTGTGTCTCTGTGTATGTGTCCATGTCTAAATTCCCTCTTTAGGGGGCGCCTGGGTGGCACAGCGGTTAAGCGTCTGCCTTCGGCTCAGGGCGTGATCCCGGCGTTATGGGATCGAGCCCCACATCAGGCTCCTCGACTATGAGCCTGCTTCTTCCTCTCCCACTCCCTGCTTGTGTTCCCTCTCTCGCTGGCTGTCTCTATCTCTGTCAAATAAATAAATAAAATCTTTAAAAAAAAATTCCCTCTTCACATAAGGATGACAGCCCTGTTAGATGAAGGGCCCACTCTGCTCCAGTATGACCTCATTTTAACTTAATTAATTACATCTGCAGCGACCCCATTTTCCAAATAAGCTCATATTCTGAGATACTAGAGGGTCAGAACGTTAAGGTACCTTTTTGTGGGGACACACCACAATTCAGTCCAAAGCAGTCATGGTTGACTATTCTGCAGGAATTCTCTTTTCTACTTTTACATTCTTCGTAATATGCAATACAGTCTCATCTGTATCATCTGTCATTTCTCAATTCTCAACCACAATGTGGGGATGGAGAAGGCAGGAACCAGAATTCCCAGCAGAGATTATAGCTTTGAAATATAAATAAACAAACAACAGTCTAATGGTTATTTCTGGGCAGGGTTTTTCTCAATCCTGGTTGCACCTTAGAATCATCTGGGGAGGGGCACCTGGCTGGCTCAGCTGGTGGAGCATGTGACTCTTGATCTCAGTGTTGTGAGTTCGAGCCCCACATTAGAGATTACTTAAAAATAAATTGTTAAAAAAAATTGATCTGAGAATCATCTGGGGAAACTTTGAAATATAAAACAATATGCACGTTATTACAAATATGTATCTGTGTAAGTTAAACATATATTAATAGAAATGTTGCTCTTAACCCCAGATCAATTATACTGGAATCTCTGGGGAGTGGTATCCAGGTGCTGGTATTGTTTAAAGCTCCCAGAGGATTCTAACCTATAGCTAAAACTGAGGAACCCTGTCCTGGGTGAGACTCTGCTATAGGGAACTGCTGTAGAGACCATCCCTACAGTTGGGTGACTACTCACATTACACTGTATTGAGCCCCTTCAGAATATAGGGAGGAAACTGAAGAAAATAGTTTATATAGGCCCAGTTATTTGAGTGTAAAACATTCTGCTTAAGGATGGTGCCATTTCTGCACCTCTAAAGGGTGAAATGATGGGCTGGTAACAGAGCAGGACCAGAAACAGCACTCAAGTGTCCATCCCAGTTTGAAATGCCAGCACAGGCCCATTAGACTCTGTCTGGGTAGGACTCTCTTGTAACAGTTTGACTATGGTACCCAAAATGAAGCCATCACTCCAAAGGGGCTCTGACTGGGACACAGCCAATGTGGGGGTGGGGGTGGTGTTTGTTCTGGCTATTAAACTTACGTTAACCATGCAGTTAACTGCTTTGACTCCTATTGGACTTACAGCCACAATTAAATTCATTTTCCCCCTGTGGATTATGAAGCCATGGCTGTCAGCTGGTAGAGCTCACGAGGGTTTCTGAGTTGTTTGTTAGAAACCCCCATTGTTCTTGACAACTGAGATCTTTTGGGGTTCCAAGTCTGTCATCCAACATACCTTCCATGAATGCGACCAATAGGCTACCAATGTCCTCCAACTCACTACAGATTTTAAAACATTCAATAGGCAGAGTGGTCAGCAAGGCCTCTAGGACTTCCTTTGCCATGTTGACACTGACACCATTATCCAGCATTCCTTATTACTATCTTTCTTGGGTATGATCCATCACTACCACCATTCTCTAGCCTTATGTTTCTCCATCCTGGCTACAAAGATATCACAACAGATTTTACCTAAAGGCAAAATTACAAATATACTATGTCTAAAACACTCTCCATTTTGTACCAGTCTTGCCTTAATGCCAAATAAGGACATTAATCTGACATGTCTTACTTTTAGTTAACCCATGCTAATTTCTAGTGATCACAACTTTTTCTTCTAAGAATTCACAAACTATTCAAGGAAAAGAAAAAAAAAATCTTAGTAATTAGTCCATAAGGAAAGTCAAGCTCACCAGGTGGTAATTTGCAGATCCTGCCTTCTTCCCTTTTTTGAAGAATTATAGCACATCCTCCCCTTTCCACTCCTTGAACTCTGTTCCTGTTCTGCAGAATTCTTCCAAGATCACTGACAGTGGGTCAACAGTCTTACCTGTATATTCTCTCAGTACCTGGGCTATCACTCCTCCCAGCCAAGAAACCTGAACTCATTTGAAACAACTAAGTGCTCTCCTTACAATCCCCTTGACTGGCTTGGGTTTCTATCTCCAGTTGCCAATGTTTTTAGCTTTTCCAGGCTGGGCTAGAAAAAAGTCATTCTCTTTGGTGGAAAAAAAAATGGAAGCAAAATGGAGCCGAATCTAGACTCAGTGCTGCCAAGAACTCCTACTCCTGTCCCTTTGCCCGGGAACAAGAAATTTCCAGAACCTGGGGGAAGTTTGTACCTATCAAGGGAGCTAAAGGGACCCTGTAGGGGGAGGCAGCCAAATGCCCATCACACAATTCATCCACCAAGCACAAAGCCACCACAAAGATGGAATTGATAAGAAAGGAAAAGCACTGTGGCCTCAGCTCTCTTCAGAGGTTGACAGCATCACCATTCATTGTAGACACACCAGGAGTGGAGACTAAGGCCAGCTCTGCTTCCTAATGGACAGTTCCTGTCATCACATCACAGGTGTGTATGGGGGCAGGGGGAGAGCCCATATCTCTTAGGAGTGCGTCTATTAACAAAGGAGTGGTGACAATGGATATTCATGGCAGAGTCCTTCAGACAGGTGAGTAGAAGTGGTAAGGATTTACTGAAAATCAGCCTTCTCTTTCAATTCCCCATACAGTCATCCATCAATCACTTAGTTAAACTTTCAAATGATTGATTACAGGGTGGCTCTTTTGAATAGAAGTTTTCAATTCTTGAGCTATAAGGGAAAGCAAATTCCTTACAATACAACTATTCCCTTGAGATTTTTTCTTTGGGAGCACCCAGCAAAAATCAAATGCTTACTATGAACTGTTCCGAGCACTTTACATTTATTAACTGCTCACAACAATTCTGTGAAGGTGATAGTATTCACATCTCCATTTTACCAAGGAGGAGCCTGAAGCACAGAGACATTAAGTAACTTCGTCAAGTTCATACAGTTTGAAGGTGGTAAAGCTGGTATTTGAAGCCACACAGACTGAATGTAGACAACCTATCTGTGGCAAACTGATTGCAAAAATGGGCCAATTTTCTACCCCTTCCTGTATCTATGTTTAAAACTGGGTCACCGATGTGAGAACAGCGCTGGCTAGCCTACTAGAGGATGAGAAACCTCATGGAGCAGAGCCAAGTCATCCTAGCCAAGGCCATTCTAGACCAGCCAGCCCCCAGCCAAATCCCCAGCTAACCACAGATGCATGAGTAAGCCCAGCCATGATCCACAGAACCACCCTGAGACCTGACAGACTCATGAGAAATAATAAATGATTACTGCTTTAAACAACTAAGTTTGGGGGTGGTTTGTTACATACCAGTAAATAACGGATACACCAATGTTTGACCACTACACTACATTTTCTTTCTGATGATACTGGCTTCATCTGCCTCTAAGATTCTCCTGGAAAGGAAAGCTTCTGCTGTGAAAAGCGTTCCTCCCAACTACTATCTTATCTCTCTTCATCCTTGTGTTGCCCCTATTCTACCACTATGCCAACCTATGAAAGGCGGTTTATAAAATATTCCTCACCTTTAGTCCCTAGTTTTTTCTGGAATCAAGAGGAAACTAGGGTACTTCAAACCCTTTGGTACTACTTTGAGCTCTGTTTCTTTGTCTACCCTCTTTGCCCATCTCTCCATCATTTAGGAGCTAAGTTGGAATTAGCCAAAGTAAGTGGTGCTAAAGTAATGAAATCAGGGTAATGAGGGAGAAAGCATGCGTAGTGCTGTAAATCAACACCTCTCATTCTCGGGCCTTTTCCTTCTCCCCGGATCCGCCTCTTAGTCAACATGGATAGGGACTGGCAGTCCCTGAAGGCATGCTTCTGCTTTGCCACCTGATCCCCAAATGAAACTTTGTAGAGCTGAACTCTCCCTGCCTGCCAGGATTCAGGGGGGCAACAAGCTGCACCTCCACAGGAACTAACAGCCCCAGCTGCTCAACTCAAATTAAAAAAGAGTTTGGAAACATGTTTCACAGAGTGGAAGGCTTCTGGAGCATTTCTTCCAGCTGCCTCCAGCTACTGTGTTCCCAAGGAAATGGAGAGGAGACTCCAGGGGGAGAAGGGGCACCCCTAAGGCATCCTGAGGGATAGGGACCACAATCCACTAAAAATGGGACTAGAAATCTCCCAAAGAAAGAAAAAGACTCATAAAAGACTACTGTTTTTCCACTGGAGTATTTCAAAACTCTTTTTCTGTTAGGCACTCAATAAATGCTAAGTGATGCTAATTCTTCTAGCTCTTCTTGCTTTATGAGTGAAGCCGAGATCGTGAAGGTTCGTTGCTCAAAAGGCCAATAGCTAAGTGACCTGAGTTGGTGAAGAGAAACCAAAATTCCCCGGGGGAAATCTAGCCTTACTGTGCCATTAAACACCCACCCCCCTCACTCATTACACTTCAACAACAATAGTTTAGTTTTAATTTCTTTCCCTTATATTTCACAGCCCTAAGGGAAAATGTCCTGTGACAATTCTGTAATAGTAAGACAATTACTGGTGACTCAGGGCTCCCTGCTGCCTCTGCATCCTCTCGCAGCTGAGGAACAGGCTTCCCACGTAGGAACAATTTGGCTTGTGAATTAGTAAAGTCGGAATAAAAAGAATCTTTAACTTTAAAAATGATAGAAATTCAGATGAAATTTGATGAAAGTTCAACTCAAGGATTCTGTTTCAGAACAAGAGTCAATTGTAGGCACTGGGTCCCTGAGGAAACCTTTCAATTAAACTCACAAATATTTCAACTGGGAATTTACCTCTTCTGAGCCCACCACCCACATCATCCAGGAACCCCAAAAGTATCCTTCTTGATTTCTCCTCCTTGTTCCTCTTTTTTTGCTATCCAACTTCTGCCCTTTTCACCTTTGACAATGAATAGGGGAGAATACAGTAAAACTGTGTTCTTCTTGAGAGAAAAACAACAAACCCTGCCTTACAACTCAGCTGGAGCCTAATTCAGAATGCACAGTTAGAGATGTCCTAGGTTAGAGGGCATAGGCATCTCCAAATTCCCAGCAGATTGTGTCCCAAAACACTTTTGTGAATGGGTAGTTTACAGCTTAGACAGCTTTTTTCCCATAAGCATAAAGTTCTAGGGACAGACTAAGTCGTCAGACTCAACCATAAAACTCTACTTGGCCCCAAGAGTCTAATAATGCACCCAAAGTGAGAACTTGAGGTGTTACATTGTCTGCTCCTAAACAATCATTTAAAATAGTTTCCATGACAGAATGCATGAGAGGATGCCGGAAACAGATTTCCACTTACCCCAGAACCAAAGTGAGCTTTTCCTAACTAAAAAAAAAATTAGAGGAAGGTGAAGGGGGAGGAGATTCTGGCTGTACCAGATGTAGCCCAGATGTGGCAAGGTGCAGGTTTTCCAAGGAGGGTAGGATGGGACAGGAACTTCTGTGTACCAATAATGATAACCTGAAATGCCTCTCTGCTTTTACATAACATATGTTCTACAGTTCTTTAGTTCAAACACTCGTCTCAAGTGTTCCAAATTAGGAACTAGAAGGCAGTTACCTAAAAAGGAGTTTGGAGAAGGAAAGGATTTTTGGTTCGGTGGTCATAAATCAATCAATGAGCCAAGAAGACCTGTATTCACCTGTGATGACACTCGATTTCTGCTCTTCAATTTCGTGGCTGACACAATCATTGATGTTAGTAAAATTCTAACTCTCGGGTTTATAGGGGCAGTTTAAATTGGGAGTAGGAAGAATGATGCTGTATTATAAGCTTTTTAAAGACTAGGATATCCCATTTATTTCTGTATACTCCAGTCCCCTTAGTGCTTAACTCATAATTCATCAATAAATAAATATAACTTAAGAGGGGCTTTAACTTTTCAATGTACAGTTGACCCTTGAACAACATGGGCTTGAACTGAGTGGGTCTATTTACAGGTAGAATTTTTTTTTTCAGTAAACACAGTACAGTGCTATAAATGTACTTTCTCTTCCTTATGATTTTCTTAATAACATTTTCTCTTGCTTACTTTATTGTAAGAACACAGTACATAATACATATAACCTACAAAATATGTGTTAACTGTTTATGTTATCTGTCAGGCTTCCGGTCAACAGCAGGCTATTAGTAGTTCTGTTTGGGGAAACTCAAAAGTTAAATACAGATTTTCAACCGCAGAGGGTTGGTGCCACTGCTGTCCAAGGATCGACTGTAGTCACAAAACATGTGGGCTTTGGAGTCAAAGTTCTCAGATTCGAACCATTTTCCTCCAGGGGTGCATAACCAGGGGCTCTTTCCCTGGGCTTCCTGTTTTCTCCCCCAGAAAAAAAAAAGGGTGGTAATGGTGTCTACCTCACAGGGTCACTGTAGGGATTGAGGCATTTATATTTGTGAAGCACATAGAACCACGCCTGCCACATAGTTAGCACTCAACAAATCTAAGCTATTATTATTTTTCCTTCATCATTTAGCTAGCTATCCTTGATTTTGCCCCAAATTAATTTCTCAGGGAATTTAGAAAACATGAAAGTTGATAGTATAGTGGGTTGAACTGTGGCCCCCAGAAGACTGTCCACTGGAACTTCAGAATGTGACCTCATTTGAGATAAGGGTCTTTTACAGATTTGAGATGAGATCATTCTGGACTAGGATGGGTTTTTCTAAACCAGTAACAAGTGTCTTTCTAGGACATGACAGAAAATAAGACACCGAGAGACAGAGAAGAAAGCCACATGAAAATGGAGGTGGAGACGGGGATGATGCTGCCACAAACCAAGGATACCAGAAGTAACCAGGACTTGGATGGTGCAAGGAAGGAGTCTCCTCTAGGGCCTTCAGGAGGAGCATGGCTCTGCCAACATTTTGATTTTGGACCTCTGGTCTCTAGAACTGTGAGAGAATATATTTGTATTATTTGAAGCCACCAGATTTGTGGTAATTCGTTGTGGCAGCCTTAGGAATATAATGCACAGTTTGGGTACAGTTTGGAACAACCTAAGTTTGGTGATGAAAACAAGCCTTAATATGAACTGGTAATTATCATGAATTCTTCTTTTTTCAATGTACTGCAGGGAAACTTCTCATTAGGAAGGGAAAATCACTGGCTTCAGGGACCGGAATATTCAGGCCATTCTGTCCCATCCACTCCCAGCCAAAGACATTTCGACTAGGAATCTTGAAAACATTCTGAGTTTTTCCACAAGGAATAAAGTGGAAGTTCTCGATGTGTGATAAGACAGTGGACAGAGTCAGCCTCTATCTGGCCCCCAATAAATGGGCAGGCAACACAGCTCTTAGTCCTTGTCCAATAAACACACTCACACTGGTCCCCACTGCCTTTCTGACTCCCATCTATGGAGGTCAAAGAGGTCATTAGCCAAAGATTCCAAGCTAAGGAAAGATACCTGGTTGCCAAGAGAAAAACATAATTGTATACTTCTAACTCTATGGGTTTTTGCAATTATACCTATGAAACAGATCTCCTTTTAATTGAAAAAATATCCAGGTCATCTGCAAGATCCTTCTTTTTTTTTTTTTTAATTTATTTGACAGAAAGAGAGACAGCCAGCTAGAGAGGGAATACAAGCAGGGGGAGTGGGAGAGGAAGAAGCAGGCACCCAGCAGAGGAGCCTGATGTGGGGCTTGATCCCAGAACTCCGGGATCACGCCCTGAGCCAAAGGCAGACTGAGTCACCCAGGTGCCCCTCTGCAAGATCCTTCTAAGCCTTTGAAATTTTAAAGGAGTCCTTAGGAGAGAGTCATCAGAGAGGTGTTGTCAAATTCACTGATGCCCAGAGAAACGGTTTTGATTCTTTTCCTCTCTTCTAACTCCTAGAGAAAAATAGCAGCAGACAGAGCAGTGACTGTCGGAGAGGGGTGACTTTTTTTGGAGCAAAGGCATTAGACAAGATGACACATGCTGACAGGTTCAGCAAATAGTGGATGCTGTCACAATCAGCAGATAATTTCTGTGTGTTTGCGACGTAGGAAAGACTTCAAGTCACGCAGTATTTCAAAGACAGGTCACGATTACTCCATGTGTCATCTTCTAACGTGAAGGTCAAAAGAAAGGGGAAGGTGCTCCAAAAGAAATGGAGGCAGAGAAGGGAAGAGCAAGGAGACCTGTGTGCAGGCAAATCAACCATATTGAAGCAGGTCTCGCTTCGTATTTCCTGACAGTGTCCAGGGAACCTATGTAATTATCTGCTTTGTTGACATCTGAGGCTCTCACCTCATATGTAACCAGCTCTTCACTAATTCCTAAGTCCTTTGTAACTTGTGAAAGTCATGTCTTCCCTAACTCGGTAAAGGGTTTCTTTTCTTCCCTTATTTTGGTAATTTACTCAATTTATTACCAATAAAGAAGGTTGTAAAGGGAAGAGGCAAAGGGGGAAGCTACATGCAGTGTTCTGGTCCTAGAATACTCTGAAATGGACCTCATTGCTTAACGAAGGGAATTCCAGAACACCTACAACACTCCTAACCAAAGAGGAAAAAAAAAATCAGAAGCCAAACGGATTCAAAGGATTTTTGTCATTACTTGACATTTTCTTTTCTCCATCAGGGAAGAAAATGCTGAGAGAATGAGAGAGAGAGAGAGAAAGAACCCCATGAAACACACGGTAAATAATATGAATGCCTATTTAAAATATGTAAATGCTTAATTTCTTCACTCTCCATCAAAGAGCTTTTCTGAGAAAATGTACATTTTTAGCACTCAAAATTAAAATGGTACACACACACATATGTGCTTGGTCAATCCACAGTTCTTCATAAGAGAACTACATGATTCTAATTGACAGGGTAATTTTTAAGTAAATAACTTGATGAGTATAAAAAGCTATGCAGTATATACAATTATGCTATTTTTTTTTCTCAAACCTGTATCCTTCCTGCCTACAAATGTCAAGTTGGCTGTTAAGGTTAAGACAACGGCAAGTGTTCAGCACATATAATCGCACTAAGGATCTGCTGACTGATTACTGTTGACATTACCTAGTTCAATCTGATTCATCACTTGGGCAGGAACCAAGAGATGGTAAAAGGGCAGGTTACATTAGAAGGAGAAAAAGTATCAACCTATGTTAGGGTAAGAATCCTTCTTGCCCTTAAGATCTTTTTTCTAGCAATTGTCTTGTTCCTGGGGTTCACCCTGTCTAAAAGCTGGCGGGGAGGGGGGGATTGGGGGGGCTTGGTTATTTGTGTTTCAAATCTGGAAGCTTCTCCCAAGATGGAAGAAGTCAGGTGCAGAGATTACTAGAGACCAGAGACTTGGCTGGGCACAAAGCAAGCTCAAAAGAGTCACTGGAGACGAAGTCTATTTAAACACACACACACACACACCCCTTCTAAGCTGCCTCACATTTACCACCCTATGAAATTTTTGTACAGGTGGTCTGTACACAAACATATACTTAAAAGAAAGAAAGAAAAAAATACAACCAAGTAGATGATCTCTTATCAAAAGTACATATGTCTTGCTAATCAAAAGCCAAACCTTAATTCTGATCTTTGGGAAATTATGTGGTCCCAGTAAATGAACAGTGAGAAGTAAATGATTTGTAAAAAATCAAAGCACACACACAAATCATCCCAGCCACCATTTCTCATTTTCTGACATATTACTGCATACAATACTGTTTTTGGTCGTGCTCTTATACCGTTTTGAATGCTCACCAGACTATTAACTTTAAAAGTCAGTCGCTTTGTCTGTTTTTCTAATTGCCTGGACTTGTTTTTGTACTTTGGAAAAGGCAAAAGACCAACCCTGACTCGGGTGGGAATCATTTTTGGAATAATGGTGGGTGGTTGTTCACATCTGGATTAGGTATAAAACGATAACATGATGATGATGAACACCACAGAGCCTCATCTGCATATAAATAGACCTAATCAGAAATGCAAATTGCAATCAGGAGAAATTTTTAAAGGCTGTGTGATTGTGCAGATAAGGAAAGGTTAACACTCGCATTGTTAGTAGTTGAACGGCTCCGGCTGGGCTCAGGCTCCTGCTGCAGCCTGCCCAGAGTCGTCCTTTGAAAGAGGAATGTGGAGGGTATAAATCTCTTAATCTGCAACCTGGCCAGGACAGAGCTCCATGACTGCTTCGTTTTCAGTAACTAGAGGCTTAAGCAGCCAAACAGCAGCCCGATTCCGATGAAAGACAAACAACCAGCCCTCTTGTACACACCTCTAATGAATACACACGATGGAAAATATACTGGCATTTAAATGCCCTCCAAACGGACCTCTTTCAGCACAACTTCCCATTGAGATGGAAATCAGGGGACAGAGAGAAGGTCTTATAACTGATTCACTTTTCTGATTTTTTTTTAGTGCTGGTCTGAGTGGATATGAAAATATAATACACGTTTTTTCATTCCCAAATTTTCCTGAATACGCGAGAAAGGTTCAAACAAAATGACCAGATGTAATTATATAATTAAAAAGAANTAGTAGTTGAACGGCTCCGGCTGGGCTCAGGCTCCTGCTGCAGCCTGCCCAGAGTCGTCCTTTGAAAGAGGAATGTGGAGGGTATAAATCTCTTAATCTGCAACCTGGCCAGGACAGAGCTCCATGACTGCTTCGTTTTCAGTAACTAGAGGCTTAAGCAGCCAAACAGCAGCCCGATTCCGATGAAAGACAAACAACCAGCCCTCTTGTACACACCCCTAATGAATACACACGATGGAAAATATACTGGCATTTAAATGCCCTCCAAACGGACCTCTTTCAGCACAACTTCCCATTGAGATGGAAATCAGGGGACAGAGAGAAGGTCTTATAACTGATTCACTTTTCTGATTTTTTTTTAGTGCTGGTCTGAGTGGATATGAAAATATAATACACGTTTTTTCATTCCCAAATTTTCCTGAATACGCGAGAAAGGTTCAAACAAAATGACCAGATGTAATTATATAATTAAAAAGAAAACACCAGTACTCAGACAGATTTAATCCAAAATTGCATTTTTAGTCCTCTTGTGAAAAGCACAATAGACGAACGAGTATCTCAGAAAAATCAGAGTACTGAAAATATATGCAATGGTTACAACACGGTCCTATTTTTCTTTGGGATATGCTGTCTTTCGGGAATATCCCTCCTCTTTCCTCCTCCACTCCCCGTAAATTCCCCCAAAAGAAACACATTTTACAATCAGGCTTTCTCAGGTTTGGCCAGAAATTGTTTACCAACTACTTATCATCCCTCTTAACCAACCGCTTTCACAAAGAACTAATGAGCCAAGAGCGCCATCTTGTGTCCTACCTTGGAATCTTAAAAAGCGTTTTCACAGGATGCATGTCAAAGAGGGGAGGGTCTCCATCCCCCAGTTCAATAGCTGTGATCCCCAACGACCAGACGTCACACCGAGCGTCATAGGAGGAGTCATACTGCTGCTCACAAGCAATGACCTATCAGACAAAAGCAAAGCACATCAACCACCGCCACCTCAGATGTCCTAAAAGACGCTTGAACCATCTTAGCCCCCTTTTAGTTCCCTTGGTTACACTGATATTGAATTCCAGTGATAGTAAGGTATGTGTTATCTAGACCTTATTTGTGTGTGACTAATTTATCAACCGGATGTTCATTAGCTTTTTACAATGTGTCATTTCAGTACAATAAACATACATTGAACCTCTAGGTACCAAGCACAGTGCAAGGGGGTGCATACCTCACTGAGCCCGCTCTGACATCCTTTAAGGAAAGGCTTTGTCTGCATCCTTCACCTCATTACCAGCTGCTGAATTCAACAGCAAGGAACAGTTGTTTGCAAAGATGCTTGTTTCCTGCACAAAATCCCCAGGAGTGTGGCCAATTGAGCAGAAAGATGTTGGAAGACTGGAAGACTGATGTGGTTAACATAAAATAGGAACCACTCCCTTCCACCTCTTTTTCCTAAGAACATCTGCCCCCTCTGCAAACCCCAACGAGTGGTTTGTATTTCAGTAGCAGCGGCTGCTTCCGTTACTGACCTGACTGGGTACAAGAGCAGCAGAACCAGAAAATGTCCCTGGGCTTGTCCCTGGTTTAGGGAGCATGGAACCCTGTGGGGAAATCTCTATCAACTTTCTGAGTCAGGCAGGAAAAGCCCCTCCACTCAGACTTGTGGCTATCACAGTGGGGTTGGAAGAAGGCAGAGGTAAACCAGAGAATGTGGAAGAACCAGACGTCCTTATTTGACCTGAAATCTGCCTCCACAACCAAGGATGACCCTTGGCTACGGGCAGGTAGAAAACTTTGTACTGCTCCAAACAGCCTATGAGGTTGACAAGCGACATCACTCTGGGCGGCCAGAGTGACAGGCCTGCCTGCCTGTTAGGCCACCAGAAGGTATTTGGCTTTGATTCTGAGTAAGATGTGCCAACTGGCTAAGCGACAGATTTGGCTTACATGTTAGCAGGATCACTCTGGCGGTTATGCTGAGATACATTAAAATGGGACATGAGTAGAAAAAGCAAAACCAGTTTAACATGCTACTATAAGAATCTAAACTACAGACAATGAGAAATAATCAGACTGATTATATAATTTTGAAGGCAGGGCCAACTAGATTTGCTGACTGAGGCTTATGAGAAAGAGGAGTTGAAGATGAGTCCACAGTTTTTGACGTGAGCAATTCCAGAATGGAACTGATATTTGATGAGATGGGGAAGATAGGAGGAGAAGCAGCTTTGGGTTGAAAGGAAAGAGCTCCATTTAGGTAGGACATGTTAAGTTTGAGATGCTGGTGAGATTTCTAGATGGAGAAGTTCATTTTAGCCAGGTAAGTCTTGCGCCTGACTAATGACCTGGAGAATGAACGTGTGCTGTTTTAAGACTCACATGTGCAATATTATAATGGCAATGACAGTAACTATTATACTTCTTCTTGGCCAGACCCACTTAATTGGACTTGCAATGCCAAATATGCCTACTGTCTTGCCTGAGACCTGGTGCTTTTGCTCCTGAATTGTCCTCTATCCTTCTCTTCTGGTTTCTGAACTGAAGTATTCTTTTCATGTTCCTGCATCCCTGGCCTGATCTCAGCCCTATCCTCTGAAGAGACTAACCTGCCACAGAATATTCTGCCATACTTTTAACACATGATTTTCAAACGTGCATTCAAACTAAAGTTCAAATAATTCCAACTTCAGAAGCAGAAGCCATTTCATAGCCCCCCAAGACCTCCTTTTCATACCCCAATCAGGTGAAAACACTATTTTTAAAGATCTCAAGAGAAGACTATTCAACACCTCCCTTTCAGAAATGACATTTCTAAACATGTGGAACAAACATAATTTTAGACCTATCAATCACCATTCTTACAGTTCTTACCGTTCACCATTCTTACACATTCCTATGAGGGAATGAAAAATGAGACTCTGTCCTTCCCCAACAACAGCTACGGCCACTTAAAATCTAAAGTGAACCTACAATAAGTAAATGACAAACCAGGTCCACTCTAAATGTCCTAAGACAATGTGTACTAGCATGTCCAATAAAGGATATGGGCTCCAAATACTTGCAATATTAGAGGGTGACCATGCCAGGGGAAGCAAGACAACAAAAAGTATCTAGTGACCAAAGTCCACACCTTCTGGGAGGAAATTCAAATCAACTTCAGCCATCTTGGGTGGGACACAGAAGGCAATTCTAAGAACCCACCCAAATGTGGGAATGGAGACATCCTAACGTTTCACAAGTGTAGTCATAAAATATTCAATACATTTATCTGGTTTCAACTTCTCTTTACAGACAGACCTTATCTTCAGTTCCATCTGACTAAATAGAAAAGTATCTTTTGGCCAAATTCTCCTCCCAAAACTTAGTTTGTAATTTGGCAAAGAAATTCTTTAAAATCAGCCTTCCAAAGAAGTTTACAGAAAATTTTGACACTAAAATAATTCACAAGGAATTACCGAGTACCCATGAGTCAGCCATGGTACCAGGTCTTAGGGAGAGAAATTTAAATTCACACTGAATTTAATCTTCATGATCTCCTGTGAGGTAGGTGCTATCGTCACTTTGTGGTGGTGTGGAAACTGAAGCATAGCACAGTTAAACAGCTTACCCATGGCCCACAGCTAGTCATTGTCGGGGTCAGAATTTGAACCCAGGCAGAGAAGAGACAAGTAAACAAGTCGTTATAATATGGTACGTGTTCTACACAATAAAGGTTATGTTCAAAGAATAGCTGAATTATGAGCTTCTGCACTCATATTTTGAATAAATTAACCAGGTTTCTTGAAATTTTTGTCCCTTAAACTCCCATCTCCTCAGAAGGAGTCTCTTTCAGGACTGATCTTTCACAAAAGTAAAGGACCCTTTATGTGGACTACGTGTGTGATGGGATTCATAGACTTACCCTAAGAGGATGCATCACAACTGAGGTCAACACACCCTGGATCTGGATTCTTATCTACCCAACACCAAAATCTACAACTGTTTCTTAAGGAGAAGTAATCCCATTCCCCCTAGCAAAGCATTCTCCTTATTTCTAGGTAAAATAAAGGTGAGTTAAGAATGCTTAGTTGGTCCATTGGTCTATGGTTCCCTTGTCCCGAGGAGAAGGCAGCCTTTCAAAGAGCCCTCTGAATCAGATGATCTGACACTCTACTAAGAAAGGGAGGCCGGCAATGGTGAATAAGTACACTGTGCTGAGACCAGGTTTCCCAGGTTCTGTAAGTCATGTTAAAGGAGTAGATAGACAGGGTGAGATGGCATGGCCTCAGGCCCAGGAAACCCAAACACCTCATTCTCTCGTACCTCACCACCACAACCCCAAGGAGGAGACATGCCCAAGGCAAGTGTATACACTCCTTGACCTCAAGCCTTTCCTTCAATCACAGGAGAATAAATGATGTTGGTGGCAGTAGAATAGGGAGGATTGAATAAGTGTAAGAGAGAGCTCAAGGGACCACCTGCAGGACTTAATATGGAGAGGGATTTAATACGGGAGGTTGGCGAAAGGGACACACCCAGGAAGACTGACATTTTGATCCTGGTTAATCAGCAGAATGATGGTGCCGTCAGGGATGTTAGAAGAAGTCAATTTGGGTCTGAGTTCTACCCCTTACCAAGTGTAGAAAAATCTCTTGTACTCTTGGGATCTCACTTTTTTTTCACATGTAAATGCAACAAGAAAAGCAAAATTCTATTAAGATCAGAAGCAGAATATATACTAAAGGGTAACAATAAAATACATGTTTTCAGTGACTACATGAAGTTTTATATTAGAGTAAATATATCTTACATTTCAGAACTCTATAGATTTAAATCTTCCTATTGTTAGTTGCCAACACAACACATCAAAATTTGTAGTTTTAATACACAGTTGTAAGTACCAGAAGCAGAAATCAGGTTGTTTATCATGAACTTTAACAAAGTTGTATATTTTTCTTAATCCAGTATTGTGAATAAAAAACCTGCTAATAAATGTCAATTTTATAAAGTATGGATTCTCCAAAGTTGATTGTAAAGTCCCACAACATGTTGGAGGTTGATATGAAGAGGATGTGCCTTCTGGAATGTTCCATGAGACATGTACAGGGACTGTTACAAAATGTTTAGTGTACCTGGCAAAGGCTAAAAGCATAGCGTTAAATGATTCAAAACAGAGAGACAGTCTAGTGCAGTAATTGCTAGTGGCCTAATGGCTCCAAGATTAAAATATTATCGAAGTCTTGATGAGTTTCAGAGGTATATAAATCCCTACATACTTCTGCATAGCCGCCTTTAACAATCCTCAAGTCTCTGGCATATCAGTGAGTGTTTATACTGTTTTGGAGCTTTAATAAATAGTTTTATCCACTTGGTGTTAATCTACTCAAACCTTGTCATTTTTTTTTATGTTTTAAAGGGGCTAGCACCTTGATGATCTCACCCAAGTGACCCCTAAGTGGACAGAAGTAACCCAGGGTAAGGATTATGTCTTATCTTTCTTCCCTCCCTGACCACATCAATTTGTGACACACTTCAGAGCAGTTATGTTGAAAAATCTTCAGACTGGAATCAGAAAGCCTGAACTCCATTATTTATCAGCTGAATGCCTTTGAGCAAGTCCCTTGAAAACTCTGAGCTGAGGTTTCTTTATAGGGCTCTCATTTAGTACATTTATAAAACAGAAAGGTAGGAATGAATGATCTCTGCTATCCCTTCCAGCTCTTATACTCTTTTGGCTTTATGCTTTGTAAATAAGTGATTTTGGGGTTGATCTCAGAGAGGCTAATCTCTCCATGCAAATTAGCAAGAGGGAACAGGAGATTATTCGGGGGTGTGAACCGGAAGGCTGGAGCCTTAGAGATTTTATTGCCGGTATTTTGTAAAAGGTCTTAAGGCCTATGAAAAGATGCTGGTTGCTGTGATAATGCCTCTGTTAGGGAAGATGAGCTTCAATAACAGAGCAATTGTTTGGATGCTGGTTAATGGGGCATGTCCAGGTTCATACCTTGAAATGCAAACTTATGGCTTTCCTGGTACACTTAAACTACACTGCTGCTTATTTTAGGAAGAGTAAAAGCACTAATGCTTGGATTACTAGCAATATCTATGCGTTAGCAGCCACAGTACCCAATGATAACAGCTATTTTACCCGAGGTGGGCTTGAGCCTCCCAAATGCTGGTCATTACCACCTTGGCTGCCAAACACTTTTCTCTCTGGAAGGGCACAAGAACAAGAAATAAGTTTTCACTAACAGTTTAGCTCTACTGGTCTTTGGAGCAAAGGCTAGCAGTCAACCCTCTTTGTTAGGGCAGTTCTCTTTAGCCTTCTTCAGGCTAAAGAATTCCAAAGTTCCAGACTCTCGAAATCTGCCTTATCATTCCTTCCTGCCCCACAGAGGGAACACCTGCTCCCCTCTCCTGAAGGAGTTCAGGGGGTAAAACCGCACCCACAACTTGATGGCACAACTGCTTTGACACATATCATCTTCTGGTGCACCACTGGGCATCGTCAGCTGATATCTGTTGAGGATGGGTGACTCTTTCCTCGGTTACCAGGGGGACTGGCAGAGAAAAAACAACTCCTAGTAGCTCTTGGATTGTAGAAAAAGTTTGTACCTCTGGCTGGAGAAGGAAAATCCCAGAGCCAGGCACTTTCATCTTGGTTTTGCCATTCCTTTACTAGATTACTTTAGCAAATTACCTGATCTCCCTGCACCTCTCTTCCCATGCAAACCAAGCAACCCCTTGCTCTGGGCCTTGTCTGATGTACTGATTATGAAAATGCTGGTTACCCAGCTTTTTCTATGGCATCAAAAGTTAATTGTAGATATTATTGCATCACTGATGTATGGGTAATATCTACTTTATTTACTTCTTTAACCCTTTTTGCATTTTCTAAAGTGTCTAGAGGGACCATGAATTATTTCTATAACAAAAAACAAATGTCTGTTTTTTGTCTTGAAAATGTAAGTAAGTATTGAAAAGTTTGCCTTAATTTTCAAGGATGTTTTTCGTTCCTTCAGAGTATTTGTTGGCTGTTGGGATTTTTCATCAATAAGCTGGCAGGTTAAAGGCAGTATCTTGGTCATGAAACTAGGTTCCTGGGAGATTAATACAAGAAGGATTAAAGAAATTCCCTTTCCAACAATATCCCTTTCTATTGTAAGCACAAGGCTATACAGGTAGTACTTTCACTTTCTTAGGCCATCATGACCCCATGAAATGCCCCACTATTACAGTTTCATCTCAGCCTTGACCAAGAGTAGGGCTTGCTGATAAAGGCCTGAAATAGAAGTAAGATCCACTTTCTATCTCTTGCAAAAAGACTTGGGCTACAGGAACCTGAGGGAACAAAACAGTCTCTCCTCATCTCAAGGTCTTCACTATCTAAAAAGAACACCTGTATTAGATTAGATGTAAAGGGGATAAAAGACAGTAACATATGAGCTCCTGCATTCAGAAAACCTAGATTTCTCCGACAAGATATTTAACTTAAACCATTTATCAAATTATATATCAAAGAGCTGCTGGGCAGAAATTTCTTTCAATAACGTGATTTTAACCAATACTTTCAAGCAAGTAGTATTATAGGAGCACCATCTACCATAAGGAAAAATATTTTTTACCCTTATAAAAAAGTTTATCAAACTTAAAAAAATAATAGATGTTTTTCAGACTATCTCATTTTCCCACTAATATTTTAAAATGTCGTTAAAAATGTAGTTAGGTTTGCCTTATATGTTCCGCTTTTTCACCTTACTAGCATTGATCGTGTGATCCAAAATTATAATCAAAGCTCAAGATTAAAATTTCACTCAAGTACACAGGCAAAATGCTGTTATTTTAAGAGCTAAATTCAGCTTTAAAATCGGCAAGGCAAATAGACCTGGAGCTATTAATCCTTGGCTGACCTTCAGCCCAAAAATGCAGTCAACGCACCGGCAAATAAGATGGGCTGAGAGGTAGGCAGGCAAATAGGGTTCCTAATTTTGCTTATGCAATTTATGCAGCATTACAGATATATGTTATTGATCTTAAAAACTTCTAAAACAGAACTTCTCTGGAATTGGAAATTTCAGTTATAAATATTCCAATGGCAAATGTTATTCATCGGTGTTATATACAAACATCTTAAAGTGTTACAAACTGAGATACTGAATAAACATATGAAGTCTCTTCCCTTGGATGAAATATAACTTCAAGGGAGGATGTATTTGAGATTTGCTTGATTTTTTTTTTGCAAAGGGGAGGTGGACTAGAAGAAATGAAATTGATAGGGTTGGGGTTTTTTGGGGGGGGTTCTTTCATAAAACTCAAGGCTAGAATTAAACTTATATTTTGTATACTGAGAAATTGCTTATGAAATTCAAGAAGGCCTCTAAATAAAATACACTGTTCTACAAGGCTTTTCTCATGATTGCTAACTTTCAGCTTATGCCTTTAGAGAAATAAAACAAGGTTCAAATTAATGCCTGCCCAATACCAACTTCCCATCATGGTAGTGGAAGTTAGAGGTGGACTGGTTTTGGGTTTGAGGCCAGCACACAACACTGATTTTTGCACTTAAATTCCTCAAAGACCCAGGAATGTGTTACTTATTCTTATTTATGTGATAAGCCCTATACTAAAACTCAGGACCAATATTCACAGAACTCCTTTGTGAAAGGTAAATTAGTGTGCCCACATTTTTCTACGTGTCCTTAGTATTCAAAAGGTTCCGAATCCATGTAAGGACACAGTGAGAAGATGGCCTCTATGAACCAGGAGGCTAGCAGGCCCCACCAGATAATGCATTGACCTTGGACTTTCAGCCTCCAGAACCATGAAAAATAAATGTCTGTTGTTTATTTAAAAAAAAGAAAAAAAGCTCTAAAGGAGCACATTTGCTTGGAAACCCAGGATAACCCCACTGCCCTCTCCTGCTGCAGCAGCTTTCCCCACCAGAAATGGATGCTAGAAGGGATTTTAGGATTCATTCAACCCCCCTGGAAACTCAAGTCCCAGAGATGGAGGGAGGGGGAGAGGAGGTGACTTGTAGAGAATTACACAGCTGGTTTGTGGCCATACCAGGAGCAAGCTCCATGGTTCCCCCACTACCCTCCAGAGTGAGGTATCTCCTGGGAATTCTTATTAAACAGGGAATGCTAGGTCACTGCCAAAGATATTTCATGTACCATAAGCCATACTCACGGTAACTTCCATACTGTGAGCAGATAAGCACACCCTCCACTTAAGCAGGTGGATTTACTGCCAGCTCTCACTTCCTTGCTGCCCCTTCCCTTTGCCATAATGCTCCATTTCTACCAGAGTACAGTTAAGGAAAGAATAAGTAACAGTTCTACAATTCAGTTCATTTTACAGCTTGTTAGGTCAGGTTTTATTACCCCAGTGAGGAAAGAGATTCAGAAAGGTTAAGAAACTTGCCCAAAGTCACACAGCTAGTAGGTAATAGAATTGAAGTGTGAGCCCACAATAAGAAACTAATGGGGGGTGGGGGTTTCTCCTCCATAAAATATCTGAAAAATAGGAAGGGAAGCAAATCAAACAGAATATCTGAATGCTCCAACATAGGCATACCCCTTTATTTGCAAGTTGTCCCTGAATTCTGTCCTCCCATAGGCTGATGTCACCATGCAAACCAGGATGCCCTTGGGAATGTCATACTTTCCTACCAGAGAGTCATTTCCTTTAACCTTCTAAAACTAAAGAAGGTATGGAAAAAACCTAGGACGTAATAGAGCACCACAAATGCTAGTCTCCCCACACCCCACCTGCTCCTGCCTCACCCCCACCCCAAGGCTTCTCTGGGATCTCATTCCTAAGGCTGAATACCCTCCTTCCTTTGCTTTCTCCTCCAGCTCAATGACCATGAGGCAAAAGACAAAATGCAGGGTTTGGCCTAGGCTGAATTCCCTTTCATGGGGCTGAGCCACTGATGGGACGGTAGCCACCAGATAATTTGGGACTCAGAGCTCAGGAAGAGCCAAGGCCGGGTCTAACATTCCTTCAACAAGCACTTTTGCCCCTGTGACAACAGTTTGGCCCTTCTTACCTCCCCAGAGAGGGGTGGGAGGACAGCCTGGAAAGCTCCAAATGTTCACAGAGGCCATTATTTTGATACTTCTTGCTCAGCACTGAGTAGGGGATGGTGGGTGTAGAGGGGATATGAGGCCTCTGCTCTGGGCCTCACATGCTTCTGCACATCTGGGAGCTGAAGCCCTGAGATGGAGTTCTATATTTAGACCCATCAGGGGGAGGGTGATGACATGTCACCACCACCTCCAGGGCCAGCCCCCAACCTCTGCACTAACATAAGACACATGACTCAACTTCCCTGCAGAGCTCCAGCTGAAAGAGGACCTCTTGCTGGAACTGAGGTTAAAGGCTGGGAATGCGCTCAGTCATTTCACCCTTACCCTGGGTCCTTCACCCACCAGAGCCCCAAGTATCCCCTTCAGAGCCCTTCAAGGCAGAACCACTGTGGGAATGCAGGCAGGGTCAGCCCAGAACAAGGAGGAAGGGAATCCCTCTATGTCTTAGAAGCTGACACATGAGTCTGGAGGGAATCAGGGAAGACAAATGGCTACAAAATCTCAGGAATGAATCTCCTGAGCAACCAAGGCCTGCATTCTTCACAGTGATATGACTGGCACATGGGATCCCAATAATCCCCAGCCATTTAAAACAAAGTCAGGCTAAAATGGACTCTAACGTTCTCGCCATTTTTATCACTTCACCCTTGGAGACATCTTGCTTTCATTATCAGAGGAACACCAGAGCCATGGAATATGTAAACTAGAAGAGGCTTTTCTCCCTAAAAACTGTAAATGTTCTCTGAAAAATAGAAGGGAGCTTGGAGGCAGAAACTACCCAAGCCAATCTCTTCTTCTTACAGATGAGACCAGGTTAGGAAGGAGTGGGGTGAAGACAATATGTGCCACCATTTTTTAAAGTACTTACTAGGTCAGGGACTGCACAAAACATGTTCAGTGCATCATTTAATTTTGTCCTTTGAAACTGTTCTTTTTTTTCCCCTTCTCATTTTACATCTTTTAACTTCTCCCCATCTTACTAATCACAAATATTCAGTAACTTGCCTGAGGTCCATGGTTAGGTGGGTAACCAGGTATCTACGATTTACTCCCAGGTCTGACTCCAAAATGTGTGCTCTTAACTTTTCTACCCAAACTGAAGCCATATTAAAAAAACTGAACCACAATCACTTTTTAAAAATGAGTAGCAGAGCTAAAACTAACATTCAACTCCCCTAAATTCTCTTCTGAAGAATTTTGTCATTTTATTTTTTTGGATCCTTCCCTTGGACACTAATCACATTGGCTTCTAATGTCATGTTGAATTATTACATTTTCCTTAATATATTAGGAAGGATAATTCCTATCTAAAATAATTTTAAAATTGAAAAGGTTTACATCTTATCTAGTACACGGGTGGTCACAATTAAATAGTTTGTGCTAGTATAGTGGTTAAGACGAAGGATTTTGGAGCTAAATAGCTGGGTTCAAATCCTGGTGACATCATAATACCTTGTCCAAGGACAAGAACAGTACTTTCTGTGACTTACTTAATCTAAAACATTGGACAAGTAATTGCACTGACTTTATGGAGTTATTGTGAGGATTATAAATGAATTCATTCCTATAAAGCACTTAGTACCAAAAGATATCTGCACCCCTATGTTTACTGGGAGCATTATTTACAATAGCCAAGATATGAAGCAATACAAGTGTCCATCAATAGGTGAATGGATAAAGAAGAATGTGGTCTTTATATGGAATGGAATATCACACAGCCATAAAAAAGAATGAGATCTTGCCATCTGTGACAACACAGATGGACGCAGGGGGTATTATACTAACAGAGAGAAAGACAAATACCATATGATTTCACTTACATGTGGAATCTAAAACACAAAACAAAAAAACAAACAAAGGAGAAACAAAACCATAAATACAGACAACAAACTGGTGGTTGCCAGAGGGGAGAGGGATGGGGCAATGAGCAAAATGGGCGAAGGGGAGTGGGAGGAACAGGCTTGCAGTTATGGAATGAATAAGTCATGGGGATGAAAGGTACAGCATAGGGAATATATAGTCAATGGTATTTTAATAGCATTGAATACTGACAGATGGTAGCTACACTTACGGTAAGGATAGCATAACATATAGAGTTGTCGAATTACTATATTGTACTCCTGAAATTAAAGTAACCTTACGTGTCAACTATACTGCAATAAAATGAATAAATAATAAAAAATTATTTCCTAAAAAAATAATAATAATAACGCACTTAGTACCTGGCACATAGTAAGCACTCAATAAACGCTAACTCTTATTTGGGGACCAAATCCATTAGCTAGAGCTTAGGAAGCAAAACGCTAATAATGACAATAGCATTTCAGTTCTGTAGGGTTTCATGGCTTTCTGAGCCCTTCAACACAAAATATCTCATTTGTCATCTCTAGTCCGGGCAGTGCCAATGGAAATAGCATTATCGTATCATTCAGCTAAGAAAGGCATAATTAATGAAGGCAAGAGTGGTGCAAAAAGCCTGTGATATTTCTGCATTCGTGTAAGCTTGTTGTTATGGCAACCATCCCCTCTCAACGACCCTTTTTCAGGCAGAGAGAGACCCAGTTTTGGAGCCGTCACAGCACATCTGTTTCTCTGCTCAGCTGATTAGCTCTTGTTTGCAACAACGAGCAGATGGAAGTAAAAACAAAAAATTTTTTTCTAAAAAGAAGCAAATGTTTACTTTATCCACAAGTCTGCTTTCTCATACAGAAACAGACCTTTAGCTGTTTTAGGAAGATGTCGAGTAAACTGGATCCTTAATATAGGGCTACTTCTCTCACTGGTAGGACTGCAAAGTGTAGTCAACTAAAAATTATAGGTGATAGGTCCTTCATGTATGTCTTTTAAAATGATGTGTCTCATGCTCCAGTTTCAGAGTATTCCACTACATCTCCGTATGTCTTTGTTGCATGAGCTATCTCAGCACACGTTTTCCACACTGAACGCACTTGGGAACACACTAAAGTGAAAGACTACAAGGCTGGTGGGTTGGGAAACCTGAATTCTGGGACCAAGACTGCTCTGAATTAGCACAGAGAATAGCCTCTCCCTGCCTTAGTTTCTTCATCTGTCAAATGAGACTTGCATTCCATGCTCTCTGAAAGGCCAAACAGTTCCAATACTTACTAGGTATGTGGAGTATGTGGATTTGGGCATGACTTCTCCTATACACTTCTTTGAGCCTCACTTTTCTCAGTGGTAAAGTGGAGAAAATAGCATCTACTACGAGAGCTGTTGAAATGAAATAATGTGTTAAGAACCCCTATCCTAGTTCCTGATATATTAATTCGTCCTCAGCAATTGAAAGTCTCCTTCCCACCATACACTTGCTTAGTAGGTACAACATTCAAACTATCTGGGAGCTGGTTCTTGAGGTCCCCTTCTTGACAGGCATTACCTGTAGTGGTTGAACCATTAGGAGATCTGGGGTGTCCGGAGGAAAGAGACAGGCATCTCTGGGGGCCAAGGAGCACTCTGGATGCCAGCCACTTACCACCCAGAATGGAAGTATTTCAGTATTTTACCAATCAGCATGGCCACACCCATGCACACCAGTTAATTCTAAGGCATTATTCTAACAAAGTCTACAAATGTCCCCAATAAAAATGATAATGATACTTTCTACCTTTTTCTTGAGCTTCAGTCATTTACAAACATTCAGTTTAATTCTTTGCTACATGTGATGGAGGGAAAGGAAGACGAAGGATCAATTTCCCCAACCCCCCACCATCACCATCAATACACATAAAGTAGGCTTGTATCCCTTTTTGCTATAGACAAGGGTATTACCGGGCATGTATGTGATGCAAATACTAGCTGAGCAATACCAACACTGACAGTGGACATGGGTTGTATTGGAAATCTTCTAGTTCAGTGGGTCACAAAATATAGATTGTAGTCACTGTTACATACCTACTCGCTCAGTGTCCCTGTGCACTTAGCCTGGCAGAGCCTTGGATTTCTTATCTATTAAGTCATGTACTCATGCCTAACTGGCATCCTCACAGATAGGTGTGAGCACTTAAAAAATATTTGTAAAAGTTCTATGCAAATGTGAGATACTATTATGCTTATTATGAGAAATTGGCTGTCAGGAGACAGTAGAGGAGAAAATAGACACATGGCTAATAGGAAGACTGTGTTTAAAAAGTATCTATTTATAAGATATAGGCTAAAGTAAGAGGCAGGGAGACCAGAGGCTCAATGTAAACAGAGGGTTGAGGAAGGTAACCTGAATCAAACATCTCAGGAGATAATAAAAAAAATGCTTGGCTAGAGATTAGGTAGGACAGAAGAAAATTCTGAAGGCTCTGAGTACCCAGGTGGGAAGGCAATTTGTTATGCTTAGTACACCCAGAAAGAACTGTGTTTGCCTTAAACACCTGAAGC
The DNA here is from genome assembly GCF_002007445.2 of Ailuropoda melanoleuca. Lineage (NCBI taxonomy): Eukaryota > Metazoa > Chordata > Mammalia > Carnivora > Ursidae > Ailuropoda > Ailuropoda melanoleuca. The sequence continues at coordinate 139,046,913 of NC_048219.1, read as the reverse complement.
TATGCGAGAACAGTGTGTGTGAGCACACGTGTGCATGCAGAGCTCAAGGCCAAGCTCTCTGAGCTAGCTCCTCTAACATGCAGACCCGTAGATCCCAAATGACTGGCTGATTATCCTGGAAACTTGAATTATTTACTACAGAGGAGGGGTGCTAAGTATTTGGAGGGTTGTTATGGGTTGAGTTGTATCCTCCAAAAATATATGTTGAAGTGCTAACCCCCAGAACCTCAGAATGAAAACTTATTTGGAAATAGGGTTGCTACAGATGTAATTAGTTGAGTTAAGGTGAGGTCATACTGGAGCAGGGAGGGCCTCTAATCCAATATGACTGGCGTCTTAATGAGAAGATGGCCATAGTAAGGCAGAGACACAGAGGGAGAATGCTTTGTGACTATGAAGGCAGATACTAGAGATATCCAGCCACAGGCCAAAAAATACCAAAGACTGCCAGCAAACTGCCAGAAGCTAGGAAAAAGCAAGAAAGGATCTTGGAGGCTTCAGAGAGAGCGCAGCCCTGTTGACGCCCTGATTTTTGACTTCTAGCCTCCAGAACTGGGAGATAATAAATTTCTGTTGTTTTAAGCCACAGAGTTTGTACTACTTTGTTATGGCAGTCCTAGAAAACGAATACAGAGCAGACAGCCTTTGACCCCAGGACAGGAGGAGAACCCTCTTTAATTTCTTCAACCGAGATTAGCCTCATGGCAGTAAAGGAAGGTGTCTGTTTGTACCAAGGGTCTTTCACTGGTGGCTGCTGGAATGCTGGAGCCACTACTGCCCCTCAGATATTCACAGGCAAGACTGTCACAACTGCCCGCACGTCAGTCCCTAACAACGAAGCCGTGCAGGTTGCAGCGGTCACAGCCTGCATTTTTGATGGCTTCACGTAGCGGCTGAACCAACAAACTCTGCAACTACCTACTTCTGTCCTTACACGAGAAACTTCATTTCCTATTGTTTAAGTCATCTTGCTCAGGGTAAGCTGTTAAATACATAGTTTCTATGTTGAGTGTTTTTCTTTTCCTCTTATCTTCCCTGAGTCATAGTATGAAGTCCTATCACACTGAGGGCACTCCTAGAGTTTTTCTTATTCTATATTGCTGAGCTGATACTGCTTTTACCCAGTACTTTCAACCTTGGTCGTATCCAGATGAGGCAGTGAGAGGAAATAAGTGGAGGGTCCTGACAATCTGAGAGTCAGTGCCTGCCGCAGCTTTGAGCTGCCCCAGGGAACTGTGCGTTTGGACTGCTCATCAACGTTTGATTGTGGTATGGTCACATTCCATTAGCTACCTGGTTTGTACTATAGCCTATTTGAATTAAATATTGAGTTACTCAAGCTGGTGAAATAAAAATGGAAATAAAATTGGGAAAAGAATAATTGGGCTCCATTTCTCAAAATTAAATAGGATTGAGGATCCTTCAGCTGCATTTTCAAAATAAAAGCACTGGTCACCTGGATGACTTCATCCCACTGGTACTGGCACTGCATGCATCGTTGTCATGTTTAATCTAAACACCGCTTATTCACACTAGAGAAGTGAAAGCATTTAAGATCAATGTACTATGCAGGCTGTTATATGAAGACAATGTTCATTTGAACCATTGCTGATTATACTTTCCATAACTGCTCTTGACCCAAAGCTTTGCTCACCAGGGAGAGTATAAATGTTTGTGGAATCCACCTGACAAACAGAAGATTGTTCCTGTGGACATTCTTACACAGAATTATGAAGCAAAAAAGAACCTTTGTTGGAAAGAGTAATTCTCCATTTAGAAAATAAAAACATGAGGATTGTGTAGGCTTGAGTTCCAAGAACTGCAGCCCAGGACTGACAGCATACCCTGGCACCAGCAGGCATCCTGAGAGAGGCACGAGCCATCAGGCACTTGCTGCTGAAACGCACTGTCAAGGTCTCCTCACGGCCATCTGCCTACTCCTCAACTTAACCACCAGGGCAGGTAGGATGCCATGCTGGCTTTTCCCTGCTGAGAACACAACCAGTTCCAGACAATCTGGGCAACAGAGACTCACCACAGATCACTATGCTGCCCCTTCTAGAAACATTCCACATATTTTATTCAACCCGGCTGAAACTGAAAAGTCACAAACACCTCATGAGAACTGTAGAAAGCCAAGGGCAATCTTCTCTTATTTACATTTTGTGATTCCGGAACACCAGCTTGCTGTGGGTTAGAACGAGAACACCATCATCTGTGTTATGTCACCCTAAATATGAGGTGAGTGGCCTCACTTAGGTTTTAATAACAGACCAATCTAAATCTACAGAGAAATTTGTTGATACCAGTAGTTGTAAAGCCTCCTCAAACTACCCTCCAAATTCATCTTCTCCTTTGGCTTTTTTTTTTTTTACCAATGGATTCGTTCATTCAACAGATGCTTACTGAGCACCAACTCTGTACCAAGCACTACGCTGAGAGCTGGACATCCCCAAACCCTGCCAACAGTTATAACGGGATGATCACGGTGTGCTAATGGAGGCCGTAAAGGCTGCAACAGAAACTTAGGGATAGGAGCCTCAGTGTCAGCCAGGAATTAGGGAAGGTTTCATAGGGAAGACAGACCCAATTGAGCTGAGACTCGAAGATTGAGGAGGAATGTTTCAGGGTTCTGAGGGCTACTCCAGAAGACATAACAATGCATGGGAGGGTTTAAACAATGCTATAGCAACATGAATTTGGGGTGAACTTGTTCACTACTCTTGAGGCTTAAGAACAAGTAAATTGGGGAACAGTAAGCTGGGAAGAGGGTGGATAGGTAGATACAGGCTGGAATATGAAGGGTTTTGTTCACCATCCAAAAGAGTTTGGATTCTGTCCTACAGTGTTTCTCAAAGTGGGATTCACAAGGTCCCCATGAAAATTTTCATGTTTTTGTTGCAGTGATAATTTTATTAGTAATAAAATGGGAGGAAGAGTGATAAAAACATATTCCAAATCATCTGGATAACAATTTGCCTCACAATTCCAGCGCCCCTATTTATATTTACTATTAAGTTGGCATGAGCCAACAGAGATGTACCAGTTAGAGACCAGAGGAGAAGCTGTTTGTGAACAAAGTTCACCCTAGCTGAAACTGAGTAAAGTGGTAGAAGAACTGGGTCACCACATGGCACATGGTAGCAAGTATGACAAAATAACTCAAAATAATACGTGCTGTCATGCTCTGAAACACAGTCATACTGAAAAGGACAACTGAGTTTCATAAAACAGTGTCATTTGTCTTATCAAATCAAAGGTGTTTATTTGCAGCTTTTTCATAACACATTTCTTTCCTTTTAGCTTTATAGTTCTATAAATATAAGGCACAAGGAGTTTATATCTAGTTTCATGTTTTTTAAATCCTATTTAAGAAACATTTAAGATTTAAGTAAACACTGGAATCTGCAGGGTTTTTCTTTTTCTCCAAAATGGGCCTATCCATTACCCAAGTATGAAAGAGGACCACAGACAACGATGAGCCACTGAAAGACTTTCAGCATTGGTGTGAACTAATTCCTGTGTTAGGAGACCACCTGTGCAGTCACATAGAGGAAGAACAGCGATGGGGTCAGAATGGAGATAGAAAGACCTCTAAGGAGATGATTGCCTGAGAGTCCTGTTATTAAAAGCTCCCATTTGCTTAATCCCAGAGACTTGCTCAGGGCACAGGCCCCAGTACTGTGGAATTAAATGCTGACAGGGCAAGCAATGCTATAACAGTGTTTCAGGGTATGCCTTATCTAGCTGGAAAATTCCCCAAACTTCTACCTGATTCATTTCATGGAGGGCTCTGTTATGATGCCAGAACTAAATCAGGACCAAATCCCAGGTTTTAATAGAGAGCCAAAAAAGCACACAAGAGAAGTTGCTATCTACCTGGTAACAAAAAATAACCAGGACCTCTGCATCTAGTGCTGTAGTCCCGCTGGAGCTGAAATCTTTCTCTTTACCAAGCCATGTGTCACTGGGGCTGCGCCTATCCAGGGAAGGTGACTTTTTCTAATTTACACAAAGGCTGGGTGAACTTGCCAAGCCATGACCCATGGAGAAAGCTGCATCCTCTGGAGGGAACACCTTTTTCTAATTGCATGAAGGTAACTTATAGGCTAGCTATGACTTAATCCTGCTTTTCTCAGATTATGTGTCATCATTATCACTCCCCAAACAAGAATTTACAGTTCTGAAAATCTGGGGAAGTGTATGATTTTCTCATAAAAAGGCATAGTACCAGCACACTCAACAACATAAATAAATGCCTTCTGCTTACCTCAGGAGCCATCCAGAATGGGGTGCCAACAGATGTGTTTCTCCGTAAACGTGTACTGGTGAGTTGAGCTGAGACACCTATGAGAAAAAGGTACCATAATTCAGCAGTGAACAGAAGGTGATGTTAGACCAGAGGCTGGCAAACTTCTTCCATAAACTCAGATAGTCAATAGGCTCCAAGAGCCATATGGTTTCTATCATAACTACTCAATTCTGCCGCAGGAGAGCAAAAAGCAGCCATGGACAACACAGAAACAAATGAGTGTGGCTGTGTTTCCATAAAAATTTATTTATGGATACATATAATTTTCACATGTCATAAAATATTCTTTTGATTTTTCCCCCCAATCATTTAAAAATGTAGAAACCACTCTTCTTTCACAGATCGTATAACGAGAGGCAGGTCAGATTCAGCTGACATACTATAGTTTGCCAATCACTGTGTGGGAGCATTTCCACTCTATCTAAATCACTAGAATATTTTTGGTCCTAATGAACATTCCTACTCATATTGCTACAAAATTGGAATCAAAAGAAAATATCAAGGGGCACCTGGGTGGCACAGTTGGTTAAGCATCTGACTTGGTTTTGGCTCAGGCCATGATCTCAGGGTCGTGGGATGGAGCCTGGAGTCGGGCTCCAAGCTCAGGGCAGAGTCTGCTTGAGATTCTCTCTCCCTCTCCTTCTGCCCCTCCCACTTACACACGCTCTCTCTCTCAAATAAATAAATCTTAAAAAAAGAAAGAAAGAAAGAAAATATCAAGAACTAAACCCAAAATATCTTCCTATTATATTTCCAAAATATTTCAGGTGATTTCTTTCTTAAAATGGTGCTTCATTTTATGGAAGAAGAAAATCAGCATGTATTACCTATAATAGAGCATCAGTGTAGACATGCAAAGTTTTTAGTCCCTTATCTTAACTAGAAGCCTGAAAACCTGGCAAGAAAACTATGTTTGTCAAATGGAAAAAGAAGTTGACTAATAATATTATTATCTAGGGCTCTGTGTTGAGGACCTGAATTTTAATGTAATTCCAATGTATTTTCTCTATCTTAGTCTTCAGACAGCTCTCTTCTTTATACAACAAGTGAATAAAGAAGAAGTAAAGATGCACTGGATGAGAAGTCAGAAGACTTGTTTTCCATCCCAATTAAGCCTTTTCCTAATTGTATGACCTCAAGCAGACCCCCTCACTCTGACCCTCAGTTTTCTTAACCTCAAATTGGGAATAATGATACCTGCCACACCTAACACAAAGGGTTCTTTTTAAAGATCAAATAAGAATGCAAATGTGAAATAACTTAAAAATTATAAAATATTTTGGGTCGCCTGGGTGGCACAGCGGTTAAGCGTCTGCCTTCGGCTCAGGGCGTGATCCCGGTGTTATGGGATCGAGCCCCACATCAGGCTCCTCTGCTATGAGCCTGCTTCTTCCTCTCCCACTCCCCCTGCTTGTGTTCCCTCTCTCACTGGCTGTCTGTCTCTGTCGAATAAATAAATAAAATCTTTAAAAAAAAATTATAAAATATTTTACAAATATATGGTATTCTTTTACACCCAGCAGAAATCTAAGGCAGCCCTTAATTAGAATGACAAGCACTGTTAGTAACGCTGTTGAGGATGAGAACTTAGAAACCTGAATGAGGCACGGGTTTGCCAAGGACTCATGGATTGTTTTGGGTGATGGCTGCTGGACACTTGCATTCTCTTTATTAGAAATCCAAACAGGGCTCTCTAAACTCCATTGGCCATGGATAATTTGTTATTTTGCCAAATTCTCTACTGTAATTTTGGTTAAAAAAAACACTTTACTTTTCTGTTTTAATTTTGAGCAATTTCTTATGGACATTTGGGAACCTTCTACTGGCAAGATAAGGAGACTCCAAATCACAAAGCTGGTGAGTAGATAAATCAGCATTAATCCCCATCCTCATCCTTCTAGGCTCTTTCCCTCACAATACATTGACTGCCCTTGGGATCATGTGTAAACTACATCTCTGACATTATCCACAGCACGTTCGTAGGGTTACACCATTCCTTATACAGAAGAAGGAGCATAAGACTTGAACAAAGTACCCCTCTGCTACTTTTCTTTGTTTGCTTTTGTAGTAAATAAACCAGCACACCTAAAGTAACTTCATTATTTTTGTAATTTCTTCTGAGCAAATCATTCACTAATACATTTTAACACAGCTTTCTTAACAATAAAACAGTGAATATTCAAAATCATCAATCTTTTCTCCTACTATGTTGACATTTATAAAAAACATTTTAAAAAGTGCTTCTGTAAAAGTTTTCTCATTATTTTTAGCAATCATCCTGAGGTACTAACTGTTGTTGAACACATTTAGAAGATAAAAGCATTCAATAAACTTAAAAAGGAAAACCAAATGGTTTGTTGGTTTGTGAATATCAATACGTGAGTGTTGCAAGGAGATATTTAATAGGTCTCTGGCCTTAGGTGATATTGCTCTGCATTTCCTCTCACACTTCCATTTCCTGTTAATGTTTCCAGTTCAACCAGCCTCACATGTAGCAGCAATAATCACAATTTAAAGGGATGTTAGCTGCCAGACCCAAAGGACTATTCTACCTTCTGCTCACTGGGAATAAGTATGCCTGAGGCTAGAAAAAGTCATTTGAAAGACCAAACTGCTTTCCCTTTTCATATGCAAAAGAAGAAATGACGAAATGTAAATTATAGACAACAGCTCTGAGACTAGAAATTCTTCCCAGAAAACCAAGTTTTTCCACCAAATTCTTCTTTCGAAACACTTTTATTTCCTATCTTTAATAAAATTGCTTCTAAAGCTGAAAATAGATTAACAAACAGCATCTCCTAGGGTGATCCATCTGGTAAAACCCCCACTCTCCAGTCTGTGTTTGACTGGAAAAGTCCCTCAGCCTATGGGATAGCAGAGAGGCCCCAGTCTTCGTAGATTGCAATAAATTGTTGCCTTGGGCTAAACTGCACACATCAAGAAAACAAATGACAAGCAGTCATTACCAAAGTCAACGAGCTTAACTCCTCCTTCTGTTGTCAGAAGAATGTTATTCCCCTTGACATCACGGTGGATGATTCGGTTATTGTGCAAATGCTGAAGGCCCTGCATGGTGTCCCACAACAGGAAAAGAGAAAGGGGAAATTTGAATGGTTATTTTAAAACAATTACCCCACCTTTAAAAATCCAATCAACATCCACATTTGGCTACACCTCCCTGCTGTTATACACCTTGCATATTACGGGTCCATTTCCACTTGTTACTATGCTATGGTGATCCAACCAATTACAAATTGCCCCCTCTGATGTCATCCCCAGCCAGATGGACGTTCTTACCAAGAGGGCCCCATATAAGATGTATGAGATCATTGCTTCATCCAACCGCTGGCCGCACCTGAGTAGACCTTTGACAAGCTCGGTGACTGAGCCCCCATTACACAACTGCAAGAGGAGGTGCAAGGAGAGAGGTACAGCAGGAGAACACATACAAAAGAAAAAGAAAAAGATGTTAAGAAGAAAAGCTGATTATTGACCTGATGTAGTAAATTTACAGATCACAAAACTCCAGGTCAGAATAATTAAACTTCAAATTTTACATTATACAGTCAAACCTGGGCTGTGTGTGTATTTATTCACGGCGATGATTTATAAGTGAAAGTACATGTCCAAAAAGTAGATTGTCAAGTGAAATATAAAAGCACAAATTATTTAGACATTTGCAAGGGAAAGCATATGAGTGATCATGGTGACTTATTGGATATTTTTCATTTTATATGAATATTGTCTATTTAAACACACACACACACACACACACACACACACACACACGCATTTTAAGGGTAAGAGAAGACCAGAAGAGGCAAAGATGAATGCCGTTGACACTTGGGAGGAAATAAATTTCATTTCAAACATTCCTGTTTCCAGGGCTAGCACTGCAGGCATCAGAAGCCCAACCAGCAGCTCTTTCTAGAGTTGCCATTGAATGTCAAATTTATGGGGTGGAGTTGCCTCATTTGTGCATTTAACCTTCTCATATTCAACCTTGGGCATTCAGCAACTTTATGCCCTTCTTTTTTTCTATAATGAAAAACACTGTAAAAGTATATCTTACGTATTTGCTCTTTTTTAGATACTATACATCACTGAGATTTAAGAGCACATGAACCAGGCATACTACACTTTTGTGGAAATTTAAGGGTTTCCAAGGATAATTTTTACTAACTGTAGAAGTCAATGTGCCGGTTTGGGCTTGCTACATGCTGTCTTCAATCAAAGGTTCTTAAATGGTTGGAGCAGGACATGTAAATACCCTGAAACTGTAGGCATATGCAGCTTGCATTTTTTCTGCTGAGAAAATTCAGAGCTTTCTTCAGATTCTCAGAGACATCTTTTCTCTTATAAGGTTAAGACCCCACTTTAGACTAGGTTTCCCCTGGCACTTTACCTCCAATTTGGGAAAGAGTTAACTAGTGAACAGTGGGGGGCCCCTGGGTTGTGGCTGCTTGAATCAACTGGCTTTTCATAAACAAGGAAATATGAGGGAACAGAGATTATCACCTTTCCTAAAAGAAGACAACTCTTTATCAAGATAATACATTAGGATTTATTTTACTCTAATTATGAATATCTGTACTGTTTTATCAAAGGGTGAGCAGATGTTTTTATTTGATGTGTGTATCATCCTGTTACTTAAATGGCAGATACCTTGCACACACATTAACAATCAAAATAATCTGGAACTGAATCAGCCCATTTTTTACCATTTAAATGGCTCAAAAGTAATAATATGTGATTAAAAATCTAATACAGAATTAGCAATCTTTAAAACTATGATAAAATTACTATGAGGAATGATTGAGGAGGGACCCTAAAAGCAGTGAAATGCACTGAAGGCTATGATGGTCCCATCAGTTTGCAATTGAAGTGTCCTTGGAATTTATTCTCTACCAATGTCAGGTATAGCTTGTAATTCAACACTCTGATGGCCCTAATGCTGAGAACCAGGGTAATGTCTTCCAAAGGATTCCACATTCTTTTGATTATGACTGTTTTTGCATGACCCTGAAAGGGCAAATAACATTCAGTATTCATAATATCCTCTTGGGCAATGAATGCATTTTCAGTGCCATGACTTGTATTTCAACAGACAAAAATAATTTCCAGAACTCCCCAAACTAGATTCTATATTTCAAGGAACAAATACTGGAGAACTGACGAGAGTCAAATGATGATCATGACATGACAGAAGGGAAGTTCTCAAGAAAAAGAAAAGCCCTTCTAGAGCTGGTGGTATAGAGCCTGGAGAGCTTGAGAGAACAAGAGTGGAGTGACAGTGCTCCCTCTTCAGAGGTTCTAAATAAGGGCACAATTATCACAGAAATTTCAATTTCTTATGACCATCTTTTCATTTATAAATCTAAGAGAAGACCTTCTCATAGGAGCCTCATGCCAACAAAGGGGTGTCCATGTTGAACAGAAATGGCAGTAGGGCAGGGTGAGGCTGACCAAGGCTAGGATTTTAACAGTTCCCTACAGCTCATTCATGACTTACAGAAGATTCAGAACTTTATGCTCCATTTGGGGACAGGGATAAGACTAGAGTCTGAATGACAAGGATAAGAGAGTGAGGACCTCATGATAGGAAGGACCAAGGACATGGGGAGATACCAAAGCCAGATAGTACAGTGACTTAGTGGTCACCACACAATTCAAGGCCCCTGTCCTCATTGCTGTAGCTTTACATGAGCATCTGTTGTACCTAGATCCAGATGCTACCCAGGCTGAAGGGAAGAGGAAGAGGAAAGAAGAGGTTCTAAAAATACTGAATCTTTACCCCTATGATTGAGCTTGACCTGGACCGCGATAACAGGATATAAATAGTAGAATTTGCCCCTTTCCAAAGATATCATTCAATTGAACTAAGTTTAACAGAATGAATTAAAGTCAGTTGTCTCCTCTAGGCAGGCTGGGGGCTCAAGAACAAAGTTGAGTTCAGTTAATGAAAAGAAAGCTACCTCTTTGTTCTCAATAGTTTGTGACTGTCCAGTTTATGACCCATTACTCACTGATGAAAACAACACAGTCCCTGACCTCAAAAAGCTCACCACCAGTAACAGACACATAAGTAATTAGGGCACGGCATAAGGAAGTAGGGGTGTGCCTAAGAGAGTGTGGTGGCACCAAAGAGGGAATGGTGGCCTCTGCTGAGACAGGGTGAAAAGGAGGCAGTCTGTGAAATCTTCTTAGAGGATGCAATATTTACAATGAATTTAAAGGACAAATGAGTGTATGGCAGATGGACAAGAAGGGGAAGGGCATCTATGAATTCTAAATAATCAGCTACTGTTGGAACAAAGAGTGCCAGAATCCTAGGGCAGGGAGATGGGGAAGGAAGGTGGGGAACAGGAAATGACAAGTGTGCCCTGCTAATGAGTACAGGCTTTATTACTACACACATATCTCTTATAACACCATAATATATCATTAGACAGGAATGGTAAGCAATCCGCAGGTTTTAGGCAAAAGGTCTCTATTCAGATTTATAGTCTAGAAAGACCCGGGCAGCAGACATCTGCTAGGAGGTGTTAAAGCAATCAAGAGAAGGAGGGTCAAATAGTCAAGAGTTATGAGGATGAAGACTCAGGGACAGACATAGGAGGCTTTTATGAGATAGAATCTGCTATCATTTCTGACCAACTGAATGTAGATAGTGAAGGAGAGAGAAAGCCTAGGGTTCTTGTTAGACTAAGGGAAATATCAATAAAGTTCTTTGTCCTCTAAAGCCAAAGTGATGAGGGAGCAGAAGGCAGGCTGAGTGCAAAGACAAGCTAACACCCCCACCCCCATGGTATATATGTGCCATTCCTCAGGCACTCCTGGCTGCCCTAGAACAAAGGAAAGGGAAAAACAAATGGTTAACTGATAGAGATCACAGTCATGCAGGACATGAGTCTCCATCAGTTTACAACTGTCTTGATGATTTACAAGGAGAAAAGCAATCTCCAGAAACCTACAGACTCAATTTCCGGGAGCCCTAACATCACCCTCTCCTCCATAGGATAGAAGATCTTATATAATCAGTCATACCTCACAGCCCCAGTGCAGCTCTTTCTGCCCACGGGTCCTGTCCCCGTGCTTTAATAAAACCACCATTTTGCACCAAAGATGTCTCAAGAATTCTTTCTTGGTCATTGTCTCTGAACCCTACCACTTCAAACTACGTCAAAAGCAGTAATAGGAATGCAAGGCACTGTAACACCTTCATCAGAACGTTTCCTGAGCCTGGCTCCTGTCTCTGAGAGGCACATGCTTTGTTGAACTGCAAGGGCACTGTTAAAATTCTACCAAGAGAAAATTTAAATTAAATGCTGGGTGATGATCCAAGCTAACTCAACCCTGGAATTTTCCCTCCAAAGCGTCATTTTAATCTCTCCTGCCCTACTTTAACTGTGGCCACTTTTGCAACACAAGCCTATTCAGCGATATTTTATACAGGTAGCCAACTTATAAACTTTCTTCATAGCCCTAGAACCTATGAAGAGATTAAGAGCAGCCATTTCCCTAGCAGGATCAAAACAGAGCTGTGGATTTAAAAACAACAAAGGATCCTACTTGGTAGGTGCCTTTTGTTCACTAAATGTCAGAGTTTAAGAGCTGTGTGACTTCCTGTGATTCACAAAAACATGTAATTAAACTGCTCAACGGCACCTTTAGAGGAAGCTGTCCTGTGAAATTGAAAAGCCCCCCAGTATAGTTTTAAAGGGCAGCCTGTAGGTTACAGAAAAAGGACTTTGGGTACTTGGTACGAAAAAGGAAAGCAGGGACACACTGACAATTGTCCTACCAGTGTAAATGTTCAGTGAAATGAAATGAACATTCTAAATAATTTTTTTTTTAAAGATTTTTTTATTTATTTATAAGACAGAGACAGAGACAGCCAGCGAGAGAGGGAACACAAGCAGGGGGAGTGGGAGAGGAAGAAGCAGGCTCATAGCAGAGGAGCCCGACGTGGGGCTCGATCCCATAACGCCGGGATCACGCCCTGAGCCGAAGGCAGACGCTTAACCGCTCTGCCACCCAGGCGCCCCTGAAATGAACATTCTAAAAGCATGACAAGGAATTACATTTAAATGCAACAAATAATCCCCTTAGAGTTGTAAGAAGGCGACCTCTCCCCTGAAGTTTGGCGCATGCAGTCCTTCATTCCCACCCACTCTGCCAGCCAGCAGATTAAAAAAGAGGTGTGTCTCCATCCCTGCTTTCTTCCCTATGCCCTCAGCATTCAGGAAATGTGGCAGCTGGATGCATTTAGAATTTAATGAGCATTTTGCTCCAAACCAAGAAAAATGGAAAAATCATTTATGTACCACATCTATTTTCTAAAACACCGTTGAATATTGATTCAATCACAGTATGTGCATTTGCTAAGATGGCCATAATTTCAAGCAATAAAATGTTCCTTGCTCAACAAGCCATCAACTTTCCTCCATGTTATTAAAGAATGGCCCATGCAGTACAATCACCAGACCTTTATTCTAGTCAAAGCTCCAACTTTCAGGTAGATTCTATACTGGCATGTTGATTTGACCTAGTCAGATTGCAGAATTAAGAGGAATTTCTTTTCGGTGTCTTTTTGCTCAGTGGATTTTATCTTTCAAGGGTGTTAGGTTCTATAGGGGGCATGAGGCAAAAGTCAAGAATAATCAAAATTACACAATAAGATGCCTTAGTGAGTAAGGAAAGGGTTAAGGTATAGGCAGGGAGAGAGAGGAGGCCCCTGACTCCCCTGACTGGGCTCATACAAGGGGCTACATGACCAGGCTCACCGAAATCCCAAATGTGGAGAAATGCTGAGGGGTACAAAACCAAAGATAAGGGAACAAACCAGACCACCTGGCGCTGAATGTTAGGGAATATTTATTTTGGCAGCTACGTTGTAATCACAGAAAATGACCAGACCTCAGAGAAGAAGTAAGCCAATAGTCCTTACTCAAACCAAGACAGCGCAAGAATCTCAAGACCACAAGCTTCCTAGTCGTCAATAAAAGACTGCCACTAAGCCCACAGCGGCAACTCATTCGGGACCTCTCTTGCTCTAAAGAGCTTTTTCTTTCTGTTTCTGCTCTTACCTTCACTTAATCAACTTTCACTTTGGGGCGCCTGGGTGGCTCAGTTGGTTAAGCGTCTGCCTTTGGCTCAAGTATGATCTTGGGTCCTGGGATTGAGCCCTGAGTCAGACTCCCTGCTCAGCAGGGAGTCTGCTTCTTCCTCTCCCTCCGCACAACCCCTCCTGCTCTGTCTCGTGCTCATTTACTCTCTCTCTCTCAAATTAAAAATAAATAAGTAAATACACTTTCACTTCACTTCACCCTTTTGTGTCCCCAAGATTCATTCTTCCACTCCCTGAGACAAGGACCCTGCCACCCTGTGACATTAGGAGGCATTATGTTGGATGCTGTCCATCTCTCAGTAAGGCCAGAACAACATATTTTTCCTCTACGCTATTGGGGCAGATTGTGTTTATTTTGCTGATAGCAGGTGAAGTCAATGGCCTGCGCTAGAAGAATGAAAACTGCATCGCCTGCAGCCCTAGAGTTCCAATGAGAGTAGGGAGGTAGGTGGGCCCTGAGACTCCCACCTCCCACCTCATCTCTCTCCAGGGCCCGTGCTTATTGAGGAGGGTGGTGGGTGGGCAGAGTCAATTCCATCCCTCAGCTTCCCTCTCTCTTGCTTTTGCTGAACACAGACAACACACGTACCTGGCATGAAACACTGTTGCATTTCAAAATTCCTCCCTTCCTCTCCACTCCCAAAGGTTCTACACCTTCCTCCTACTCCAGTGACTCTCCTTCTAGAACCCTGCTAGAGGCTGCCATCCAAAGCAGTGCTTGCTAACCACCTCTGGCCAACCAAAACGTACTTGTCCTATGTTCCAAACCATCAGAGCCCTGCTACGACCCTGACTTGTTAATGCGATAAACTTGATTCATGCCACAATAACAGCCAGTGAAAATGGTTTAAAGTATAACACTTGCAATGATAATCAGGCCTATTCCGGACTTTCTAGGGCCTTAAAAAAAAGCAAAAACTGGACAAAGGTGTCTCCCCTCACTTCAACGCCGCTTAGTTGCTGAACTTATACACAGATCTCTGATAGAAAAAAACAGATTTTTTTTAAAAAACTAATTATTTTATTGGTTTTATAAATATTTTACTTTACAGCCTCATTTATGTGCTGCAAACTCCAAATCATTTAAGATGAACATGTGATTCATGCTGAAATTAATAGTTTCTATCTGCTGAACATTTTATGCTAAAAGGAAAAAAGAGAAAATGTAGTTTATGCCTTAGCACACAGTAGGTATTTTTTCTGAGTATTTTGCTTTTCTTAAAGGTTTAAATTCTTATATTTCATTTAGGTGAGAGAAAATAGGACTTACAGATTTTTAAAATTTAATATTTAGATTAAAACTTATTCACACATTTTCCAAAACTTTCTTATGTGTGTTTTCTCTCCACACCTTTTTAATATAGTGGGTATCTTTCATGAAAGAGAGCTTTGGTTTACTTTCTGCTAACAATTAGTAATGAATTTCAGAAACGACATTTTTATTTGCTTTTGTTTTCAGAGTTGTGGTGATTTAAGGGGGTTATTAATAACATTTTTCTATCCTTTTGTTCTATAGAATAGCTTCTCACTGGTCCTTTCATCTCATTCAGCAAGGAAAGAGCAAAAGTAACATAAATTGAATCTCAATATACATAACGAGATGAACAATATTAAACAGACCATAAATTTATCGTGTAAGTCTCCTAAGCATGCCTAAAAAAACTGCAGATAAAGCAAAATGGTCAGGGTACCGTGTAGATCATCATGGTCTTGCTGTAGTGTGTGCAGGGGTGTAGGGGTATGGGATGTGTGTGTATGTGTGTGTGTGTGTGTGTGTGTGTGTGTCCAGGAACTGCTTTGATCACAGCCAGAGAGGCCGAGTCTGTATTCCCAGGACCCAGCAGGCAGTGCCACAGGCAGCAGCAACACATGATGGGAGAAAAGTTCTGAAGTGTGGCTCTCCACCCGGTTCTGCCATGTAACTCCTTATGTGACCACAGAAATGTTACTCCTTCCCTGGGCCTCTGTTCCTCAACTGAATACCAGGAGACTGATCTGAAGAAAAACCAAGGTTCCAGCCAGTTCTAGGAGCCCAGGAGTCCCTTTTTCTATAAGCACTCTGTAGGCACTGGACATACCTAACCACCCAGCAGCCTGGCAAAGATGGCCCATTCTGGGACCAAAAGAAGACTAAGGATATCCGGTTCCCCAAACTACCAACTTTGGCGTGGGCCAAAACAACCTGCAAAAGGCGTAAAGGTCAGCATATTGTATTGCTGACATATGAATAATTCAGTATCTCAGGTCAGCCTCATTATCCACCTGTGGTCACACTGAAAAAGCAAGGGACAGTCTGCAGGGGAACATCTGCATGAGGCTTATTAGTTCATAGTTCTGGGTGCCTTCTCATCTTTCAAGGCCATGCCCGGCCCTTTCCGGCTGCCTTGCCTATGCCTGAGGGGCTGATGTTCCATCACTCCTCATCAGGAAGAGCATTTATTCTCCAGGTGGCCACAGGTATGAGCAGCGCACTGGCCTGCCTGGTCACATCAAAGGCAGGCCACTTTTCAGGCCTTGGAAAATCCCTGGAAATCCTTGTTCTCCGTGTTTGAATAGAGAGCCTTTATCAGTCGGGGTAAAAATGAACCGAAACTAAGATTTCTTGGTCATTGTACTTCCATTATGAAATTGCAAGGAGGTTTAAAACATGGAGATCTTAAAGAGCTGACGAGGAATATAATCAGAGACCTTAGAAACAATACTTTACATGTCCCAAGAAAAGTGGCATTTTAAAAATTAATGTTATTCTAGAGCTCATCGGAAGGATAAGATATATATTCTCAGGGAAGGGGTAGGGAATAATGAAATAATAAAATCCAAAAGAAGCTACTACGAGAATATGTTCTATGAAACCAGCCAACCAAATAGACAAAGATGATCTCTGAAAACCAAAACCCCTTACATATTTATATTCTGAGGAAGGCAATTGATTGGACAGAAATGTTCAAACTGGTTTCCCTGCAGAGGACCCTGTTCGAATATAACAAATGAATTCCCCATACACAGTTGCCATGGCAGCCAGTATATATTGTTCCATGTCCAGGCCCTCTCAGAGCCAGGCAAAAGATTGGGACAAGAAGCTAGAAGATGTATTGCGGCCTGACCTCTTGCTTAGTGCTTCTCCCTTAAGCTTTCACATGTGTGCATGTGCTCCTGGACAGCATATGTGAAGTCAGGCACAGAGGCATCTCCGTTCAGAGGAGCAGAATCCAGAACAAATCAGGGTGGGCCTAGTGAGCATGAGGCAACAGACCTGTCTTAATATACTAATTTCATATATTGCCATCATTACGACTTGCCATTTCCAGTCTCATGGGGAATGGAGCTGTAGGGAACTCTTTCCCAGATACACACATTTATTACCATTAACAAAGAAGAAAAAGGCAGGATTACAGTGGATACAGTGGTGCTCTTCTCAGATTCCCTCTTTAGAGCACATGCTGCCAGGAGTATTGCCTGCTCCCTGCTCCCAGCTCCTGGCAGTACCACTCGCTAGGAATTACCCCCAGCTACGTGCAACTGCTTCCCCGTAGGTCACACCCCCTCCCCAAGGTAGCACACAGCCGTGATGGGCTGATGCAGAGATTCAACTCAGGACAGCTCTGCAAGAGCACTCCAGCTCTCCACTCCCAGAGAATGGGCAGCAGCCTCTGTTGCAACCACATTACCGTTCCATGTCTCCCTTGCCCAGTCCTGCCTTCCTCACTTCCTCCCAGCTCTAGCTCCTGTAAGATCTCTCCAATAAACCTGCCACATGTGATGCTCAGAGTCTGTTTGAAGGGAACCCAATCTAAGATGAAGATTAATGAACGTGCATGGGCTAATCCAAACTTGCCAAGCCAAATAAACCTTGGGTTAGCAATTTTTGAAAATGAGTTGCAATCAAATGGAACATGTTTTCTATGAAACGTTCCCAGTTTAAGGAAGAAAATAACTTTTCCAACTGCATTCCTATACTCACTCTGTATGAGAAGAAAAGATTATTAAACTTTTGAAGCAGAGAAACATGAACACTTTCAGCACACAACCTACCTCTGAGAACTGCAGGGGAGAAAGTCACATCTGGTAAGTTCCTTCAAAACACATGAGGGACCAACTCCTCACATGTGTATCTTACACTATTTAGGCAACAATGCATCTGCTTGTCCCTGGTGCTCTGTTTAAATGGCTGGTTACCCGGGGCGCCTGGGTAGTGCAGTCGTTAAGCATCTGCCTTCAGCTCAGGGCGAGATCCCAGTGTTCTGGGATCGAGCCCTGCATCAGGCTCCTCCCCTGGGAGCCTGCTTCTTCCTCTCCCACTCCCCCTGTTTGTGTTCCCTCTCTTGCTGGCTGTCTCTATGTCAAATAAATAAATAAAAACCTTTTATAAAAAAATAAATAAATAAATGGATGTTTACCCAACGGGAGCCTCTTACCTCCAGGACCAGCCACAGCTGTCCTCCCACACAGTGATCTGCTTTGTAAAACATCCCATAAAACTTTACAACGTTGGGATGATTTGGAAGAAACTGCAAAATGCTGTACTCTGCTTCAATCTCTTCATCCATATCCTACACAGGGTAAAAAAATGCATGCCAGGTTAAGTCTAACATCTGAGGAAGGGTACAGGTAGGATATCACTTAATAAAGCATATTTATTCTACATTTTTAATGTCATCATTACCGTATCTTGAAAATACCTAACAATGGATATTCACATCCCAAATAAAACATTCTAATTATTACATCAATAAAATATCTTTATTATATCTTTTCTTCTTTAATAACACTATTATAAATATCTATTTTTATTTTTAAATGTCTGAATTTTCAAAGCAGTTAAGGAGAAGTAGCTTGAAGGGAACCAACCCAGCTTAGGACACCTTATTACCTCACGGTACAAGACAGCTTCCAGCTTTACAAGCTAGGTGTTCAGTGCTCTGAAAGAAGATGAATGAATACCACAAGTCTAGATCACTTTGTAACTTACAAAGAGACTAGACTCTGTATAAGGGAGTGAAATACATTACTCTTGCCAAGAATATAACTACTGAAGAACTCAGAGGGTCAAAACCAAAACAACAGTAAAATGGACAAGAAACAGAAATTCAAGGAATTTTTTAACTCCAAATGGAGTCCCTTCATTCAGATGAGCTGACAAATCATGACTCATTTTGAAATTTCATGCCAGGTTTCATGAAGATCACTCCCAGAACCAGGAAAGAAGTTGAAAGCTTAATGTGCATGAATTATATTGTAGTTGCAATTTACTACCATTACTTACACTGATTGGATCCAAAATTTTTACTGCAGCCAGGCTCCCATCTCTCTTGTTAGTTACTTTGTAGACCTTGCCATAGGTGCCTTTACCTATGGTCTCTATAATTTCCCAGGTATCAGTGGGATCTGGAAGTGATTCAAGTCCAAGCATCGTGGGGTTGTAATGAAACAATCCATACAGATGTTTCCTGATGGGGAGAAAAGTTTGTTATGTGCAACAGACCACAGGATTGGGGGCAGTGGGCTTTCAAAACAAGAATATTCTTAAAAAAAAAAAAGATTGTATTTATTTTTTTGAGAAAGAGAGCTCGAGGGAGCATGAGCAGGGGGAGTGGCAGACGAGAGAGAGAGAGAGAGAGAGAGAGAGAGAGAGGCAGACTCCCTGCTGATCAGGGAGCCCAATGCGGGGCTGGTTCCAGGACCCCGAGATCACAACCTGAGCTGAAGTCAGAAGTTTAACCCGCTGAGCCACCCACGCGCTCCTCAGAACAAGAATATTCTTATCTCTTAATTAGCAACGTTACGGTACTTTTTTTTAATGGTCCCCTTTTAAGTAGATTTAAAAAAAAAAAGGTATTTGACATTACAGATAAATGGCTAGTATCTAAGATCTATAAAGAACTTCTCAAGCTCAACACCCAAAAAACAAATAATCCAGTCAACAAACGGGCAGAAGACATGAACAGACATTTCTCCAAAGAAGACATACAAATGGCCAACAGACACATGAAAAAATGTTCAACATCACTTGGCACCAGGGAAATACAAATCAAAAACACACTGAGATAGCACCTTACACCAGTCAGAATGGCTAAAATTAACAAGACAAGCAACAAGAAGTGTTAGTGAGAATGTGGAGAAAGGGGAACCCTCTTACACTGTTGGTGGGAATGCAAGCTGGTGCAGCCGCTCTAGAAAACAGCATGGACGTTCCTCAAGACGTTAAAACTAGAGCTACCCTATGACCCAGCAATTGCACTACTAGGTATTTACCCCAAATATACAGACATAGTGAAAAGAAGGAACACATGCATCCCAATGTTTATAGCAGCAATGTCCACAACAGCCAACTGTGGAAGGAGCCAAGATGCCCTTCAATAGATGAATGGAAAAGAAGATGTGGTCCATATATACAATGGAATATTACTCAGCCACCAGAAAGGATGAATACAGGCCATTTGCGTCGACATGGATGGAATGGGAGGGGATTATGTTAAGTGAAATAAATCAAGGGGAGAAGGACAATTATCAGATGGTTTCACTTATATGTGGAACATAAGGAATAGCACGGAGGACCACAAGGGAAGGGAGGGAAAACTGAATGGAAGAAATCAGAGAGGGAGACAACCGATGAGAGACTCTGGACTCCAGGAAACAAACTGAGAGTTACAGAGGGGAGGGGGGAGGGGGAGGGGGTAACATGGTGATGGGTGTTAAGGAGGGCATGTGTGGTGATGAGCCTTGGGTGTTATATGCAACTAAGGAATTGTTGAACGCTACCATCAAAAACTAATGATGTAGCATATGTTGGCTAATTGAACATAATAAAAAAAAGGTATTTGAAGCCTTCCTAAGTAATGGGGGTAGAAGGTGGAGGAGTGGGCAACATGACTCTGAAATATCTTTTAAAACATGATTCTAAAAGAGAAGATTATATAAGTACTACAGGAAGGAGCAAAAGGGCCAAAGAGGTTGCTGCCGGGGGAAGTATCTGAAAGCTGAAGGTCTAAGATCTTCATGCTCAGGTTCTGGTAGTCATGAGTAGGCCTCCCTGACGGTCGCTGGACACCAGTCTCCAATCTCCACGTGCAGAGTCTAGGCTGCTAGGAAGGAGGATTGGTGCCTCTACCAGGCATCAATCAATGTACAGCACCCACTGCTGACAAGGTCTTGGGTCCTGCAAGGGTTAGTCAAGCTTAGACTCCATCCATAAGCAATTGCCTAGTGTGGGAATCACACTGAGTAGTTAACCAGGAGCTGCAAACTCACTTTGCCTATTTAATAAGAACACAGCCTTGTGGAGTTCAAGTACTTTAAGTACCAGCAGCAAGTCTGACAGGCAAATAAAGTCACCCAAGACTGATCCCATGAAAAAGCCCCTTTAAGTTCAGTTGCTCTTTGATGAAGGGTCCCAAACCCGGTCTGTTTCTAACCATAGGAGGGGGGCCAATCTGGCTCCAGCAGCAAGGGCCATGGTATCCAATCCCCACACAGTGGCTTGGTAGCCACCCATGGTGAGCACTTCTGCCTCATCCTGGGTGTTCCGATTCGCACTTATTCTAATTCTTTCTATACTGCATCCTCCCAAGGTGCAGCCTTCGGACCTGGCATAAGAGTTCAGTTTTTATCCCTACCCTTTGTGATGAGGGCATTTCAAAGATATTGAAAACCATTACCAAAACAAAGTCCCAATGCCTGTGGGGTTGATGCTGGAAAGAACTTGTCTCTCCAGAGATCACCTGGCAGGCGCACCAGGCTCCAAAGGAGCCTACAATTAGCACCTCAAGAGCCCAGACAAGGTTTACTCTGGGCTGAGGAACTGACCCCAAAAAACTGGCTGGACCCCAAAAAACTCCTGCCTTTCATCTACTCATTTCAAGATTCGAATAAACTCCAGCCTTTCCTCCTGGCAGTGTTTTACAAAATCAATCTTTCTCACCACATGCTTCACTATTTTTGCCATCTGTACATTACCCATGCTATTAGTTATTAAATATGCTTAAATTACTTGCTTTTTCATCTTTTTTACTTGCTTTTTCATGTTAGTAAATGTCTTTTAAAGGCATCTTTATCTCTACCCTAAATGCAAAGCCAGTATCATTTGCCATACATCAAAATTAGCTGAAAAAAGATGACTATGTTAGAAACAAAGAGTTATTCAAAAGTTCAGTGGGTATTGTTACCCTGTGCTCTCTCTTTCTAAAAAAAAAGGGAGCTAGATCATCAAATGATGGAGAGGAATTAAAGGCAAGCACAAAGTTTTCTTTAACATCATTAGAAGACCAGAAAAAGAATAAGCAAGGAAATAACTTTGTCTCTATGTGTTTCAGTGTTCTTTATTGTGAGATCCCCAAAACCTCTCAACACCTTGAGAACTGTTCCAGGCCTAGCTTCTACAACAGCAAAAAGTTGGACCAAGCCAGGGGTACTGGTCAAGGCCAGATAGGTTAGGGGGGCATTGGGGAGGGTACTGAGATGTGCTTCCTGGAGAGAAGAATCTGGCCCATCAGCTAGATGAAATCACTTTACACTTGCCAGTGCAGTCCTTCCCCCACCAGCAGGGACACTCACATCTGGGTTCAGTGTCCTGACAGACGTGCTCAAATCAAACTGTCTGCATGATCCTGGCCCTTCCCTGACGAACCCTGAACGTGAACTAGCTACTCATCTCTCTGTACCTTGGTTTCTTCATCTGCATCATGGAACTGCTGTTACTGGTGACACAACCCACTTCACAGAGTTGTTACTAGGATTAGGAGATGGAGACAGAATAAAGTGAGCATAATGAGAGCCCAGAGAGGGCATCTGCCATCATAAAAGCACAGCACCAAGGTCTGCTTCAGAATAGGCAAGGCTTAACAGTTTCCTACTTTATCTCATTTTTAGCCATGAACTAAATGAGAACTGAATTAGTTTTACTCCAATCAGTTAACAGTTTCAGACAAATGGCTGGAATTTGGTGTGTGCAAATGAAATTAAATTACAGAATGTGGCAGCGGGAGAGGACCCTGGAGGCCACTGAATCAAGAGGTTTTCTAATGATTTTGGGCCACAAAACCCTTTTGTCAAATTCAATCTCACTTAGGATGCTGATGTTTAAGCTGAAAGAAGCAGCACAGGTCTGGCTGAGGCAGGCTGGGGATCCCTGTGCCCCCATGGGAGACATGTAGGGTGACTAACCATCCTGGTTTGCCTAGAACTGCCTCAGCTTTAGCACTGAAAATCCTATGTCCTGGGAAACCTCTCAGAACTGGGAAAACTGAGATAGTCTCTGAGGCCGCTCAGAGCATTATTAGAAAATTACTGTTCAAGCACCCCCACTGTACTCCTCCTTACTCCTTGTTAGGTACTAAACTGTATCCCCCCAAATTTATATGTTGAAGTCCTAACCTCCAGTACCTCCAAATATGACTATATTTGGAGATAGAGCCTTTACAGAGGTAATTAAGGAAAAATGAGGTCATATGCAGGGTGCTAATCCAATATGACTGGTATCCTTATAAGGGATTAGGACACAGACATATACAGAGGGAAGATCATGTAAAGACACAGAGAGAAGATGGTCATGTACAAGCCAAGGAGAGATGCAGAAAGAATCAACCTTGCCAATACCTTGATCTCAGACTTCAGCCACCAGAACTGTGGAGAAATAGATTTGTGTTGTTTGAGCCACCCAGTCTGGGGAATTTTGTTTTGGCAGCCTGAGCCAACTAGTACACTCCCATTTTACAGATGATGAAAATAAAACCCAGATTGGTGTCACTACTGTTTACAGGCAATGCAAGAATGGGAAACCAGGCGTCCCTGGGCCTGATCCTGTGATCTTTGCCCCACAGAATAGAATGAAGGGAGTCAGATGGTTAATAATGGTCCTGTCTGGGGCGCCTGGGTGGCACAGCGGTTAAGCCTCTGCCTTCGGCTCAGGGCGTGATCCCAGCGTTATGGGATCGAGCCCCACTTCAGGCTCCTCGGCTATGAGCCTGCTTCTTCCTCTCCCACTCCCCCTGCTTGTGTTCCCTCTCTCGCTGGCTGTCTCTATCTCTGTCAAATAAATAAATAAAATCTTTTAAAAAAAATAATGATCCTGTCTGACCAAATGCACCAAATATTTAAAGTTCTATGGTGGGAATACTCCCAATCACATGGAGGCTAAATGCCCCACAGACCTAATGGATGGCAATCTCTGCTCCTCCCAGAACAAAAACAACTCACCTAGAAGGACGCATCTACAGTTAGCACCAATGACGGGTGAATAGTGGGAGGATCCGGTTCCACCGCCATGCCATCATGTCTGTCTGGGCATCCAGAGATAAGGTTAAATAAAGGTGCAACAGACCAGATGCACAATTACAGGGTTGCCAGTCCTTCTCTCTTTAAAATCAATACCTGACTCTATCAACTCTCCGAAGATTGATTAAACAGTCAGCCCAAACAGTGGCTGCTTATACAGCTCTACAAAGGTGGTGATGATCTGCTCTGGGGAGGCAGCTGGAATAATCCTTCTGAGAGCCAAAAAGCTGCTTCTGGTCAGAATGCTAACCTTGGGGAAGACTGTACTCCTGCCTATGTCTGTGTCTGGGGCTTGACAGAGCTGGACCTCATGGAAATAGCCAGGATTGAGCAAAGAAGAGCCAGGGGCAGTTTGGAGTGAAGGGTTGAACCTGAGACCTCAGGAGTCCACAGAACCTCAGAAGTCCCTGCAGAGGCACATGGGCTTCCTGCCATCCCTGAAATGGGGCCCCCGTCATTTATTTGGCCTTGAAATGAAGGGAGGCTATAAAACTCAGGTTATACAGCCTACTCTCTTTGAAAGACAAACAAGACTATTCTGTCTTGGCAAAAGAAAGTGATACATTTGTCAGCACAGGGTAGGCTTGAGCAGGTTACAAACCAATCAGAAGTCCTATTAGCCTCGACATGTCTATGTGTGCAGTTGCTCTTAAAGACTTGAACACTTTTTGTTTTTGCATCGTGCATAAAGGGGTTATATCGTATTAAAGGAATATTTTCCTATCTTTGTCACACATGATTAGCCAATTATCTAGGAAACAGCCAAACTTCTCATTATTTAAGCAGAGAGAAAGAGATTGATTGATTGATTTTTAGTAAGAGACTTTATCCTTGTGGTAACACAGTCCCTTGGAAGTTAAGAACAATTGTCTTCTTGTTTTGTTTTGTTTTGTTTTGAGAAGACAAACTCCTAGAGGGCAGAAGCCATGTTGTCTTATGGCGGTTGAGAATATTCTTTCTGTTGGTAAGTATTAATGGACCAAACATGACCTCTGCTTGCTGTTAACAACGGGGGCAGGTCTCACACCACCAGAGAGCAGCTCAGTTCCAGATCCCCTCTTACCACCAGAGAGGGGTGTCTTGCCCAGGCTACACATCACACTGCAGTGAGGACTTTCACAAATGGCTGTAAACTAATAGCACAGCTGCTGCTTTATCTTATCAGGATTGAATGTTTAGACTTCCTTAGGAGTTTTGGTTTCAATCATCAGCAGACAACATACTTTAAAAAATGAGCCACAGAATATTCCATAGTTAGGCTTTGTCAAACATGAGTCCATAGATTTCTAGTTTCACACACATACACAAAGTCAGGCATTAGGCTTCCTGATGGAAGAACATCCCGCTACCTAAGAAATGGTATTGCAAAAAAAATTAGACCTGAATCTCATCAAGATCCTGGATTACCAATCTACAGGAATAAAAAGGGGCAGGATAACCACATCACAATACATAGAACTGTCAATCACTATGCTGTACCTCTGAAACTAATGTAACACTATGTGTCAACTGTATTTCAATAAAAAAAAGGCAGAGCACATGTTAGACAATACTGTCTGTGTACAATAAGCAAAATCCAGACTCAATCTCTCCAAGAAACTCTCTAAGACAAATGATCCAATTTCTTCAAAAAATAAGTTGCAAATAAAAATAAATTGAGAAGGATAACCTCAGGGTTAAAAGAGGCTTGAAATACATATCAACTGTGAAATAAAGTGTGGATTCACAAAGAAACAAACATTAAATTATAACATTTGTAAGATACTCAGATCACTGATTATTTAATGATTATAAAGGCAGCATTGTTAATTTTTAGCTGTTGTAATTATATTTGTGGTTATGTTTTTAAAAAGTTTCCTTATCGGAGTGCTTGGTTGGCAGTCAGTTAGGTGTCTGCCTTCTGCTCAGGTCATCATCCCAGGGTCCTGGGATCAAGCCCCGTCGGGACCACGCTCAGTGGGGAGTCTGCTTCTCCCTCTCCCTCTGCCCCTCCCCACCGCTTATGCCCTCTCTCTCTCTCTCCCAAATAACTTTTTAAAAAATCTTTTAAAAAAAGATTTCTTATCTTTTAGCAATACACACTGAAATATTTACAGGTGCACAATATGAGGAAAAAATCAGAAGGGGCGTACATGACAGAACATTGGCCATGAGTGGTAATTACTGAACCTGAGTACATGGGAGATTCATGATCATATTCTGTTTACTTTTGTATGTTTTTCAATTTCCATAATAAAAAGTTTTTAAAATTCAGTTTAACTAATGTATGTCAGTGTACATTCTGGAATTTATACACCTGGTCAATCCTACCTCCTGAAGAGTTTCCCCATCACCACCCTTGATAATATTCTAAAAAGTCTCAAAGTCTCATGTAGGTTAGCACTTTATTCATGTAAGAAACAATAAACCTTTAACCAACAAAAACGCACCCCAGAATTTGATACTAAAGCATCCACCCTCATACTGTCAGAAAGTCAACTTCTCATTCCCCCACTAGCCGAATGAGGCATAGTCAGTGCCCCCCTGTGGCTGATGTCCCAGCCCAAACTGCCGTTAAATACTGAACTATAGTTAGGAGGAACTAATGAACCGCTGAACAACACAGGAAAATCAATAGGCAGAAGAAGGCAAGTGACCTTCTTCTGTCCGTTCAACTCCTGTTCTTTCTTCCTGAAGGAAGAAAAAAGAAGGAACATCAATTTACAGACACTCAAATGAACAAAAAGACTCATCACCACAAAGATCTATAATCTTTTTCATCTTGTCCCTGAAAAAGAAACTGCCCAATGGCCTGAAGTTGAGTCTGCCCAAGGCTAAAAACACAGTCACATAAAGAAGAGAGAAATGCATACCGACTAGCCAGGTGGGTGGCACCTACACAGCTGATGAAAGGCTGAGAAGGAAAATGAAGAATAGCCTAAGGTGAGCTTTGACTCGGCAATAAAAGGAACCCATGGAACAAATGTCACACGGTGCCCTTAAAACTGATGTGTTTACTGAAAAAGGAAAAAAAAAAAAAACTAATCCAAAGGAAGAAAATGCTCTTGATAAATTCCCTGTTCATTCACCTCTCTCTTTTCAGAGGCTCTAAGAGCTGACATCAACATGGGGTCAAAAACAAATAGATAAGCTCAATTCTTCTAGGGTTGAAGTGAGCACTAAACATCCTCATTCTGAAGTCTGGCCATTTCTTCTATGTCCTACAGCTCTTTCCTTGTGCTTTGCCGCCTGTCACTTCTTTGGATTAACCAAAAACTAGACCTGGTAATTCCAAGGTGGTTGTACACCATCTCCCCTTCTTTCAATATGAGGTCATAGATTAAACAAAATTACAACAAAATTTATTGCTGTGCATTCAGGAAGTAGTTTCTAAGTGCTCATTGTATGCAAGCCCTGAATAGGTTCTACAACAAATATAATAGGTAAGAATAACAAACTCAACTCTGCTTTTGAGGCTCTGAACTTGTTTAGAAAACCCTTATGACTTACGGGGCAAGATGAAACAGCGAAGTCAAGTACTGACTTTTCCTAAAACTAAGTGAATGAACGATGTTAACAACAAAAAGTTGAAATCCAGCAAACAAAACAAAAATATACTAGCAGTAATTAAATAAAAGAAATGACACAATTTCCTGCCATAATCTTTGAAAAGTAGCATTCAGGCCAAGTGAGAGATGGAAGACCTCACAGTCACTGCTGTACTCAACCAAGCTCTCTCTTCTCCCAGAAGCGTGGTGGGTTTGGGAGATGGTGAGTGGACAAAATGCTGAAAAACCTCATCAACACTCCCTATTTTTAAAAAAAAAGTAATCAGAGAGGGAGAATTAGCAGCAGGGAAATGAATCAAGGCTCATTCACTTATATATTCAATAAGAATTTATTAAGAAACTATTGCATAATCACTCAAAACTAGACTCCAGGGTCATTAAGAGGAAGTAGAAGAAATAACCAGGTTCTACTCTAAAACAAATTGCACTTCCAAAGACATGCAGGAAAGATGCCTCCTGCCAGCTAAGATGACCCTAGCT
The DNA here is from genome assembly GCF_002007445.2 of Ailuropoda melanoleuca. Lineage (NCBI taxonomy): Eukaryota > Metazoa > Chordata > Mammalia > Carnivora > Ursidae > Ailuropoda > Ailuropoda melanoleuca. The sequence continues at coordinate 139,019,174 of NC_048219.1, read as the reverse complement.
CAGCACTTGAAACAATATTTCAGAAAGAAGAGCGAAATCAATATCCATCAGCCATGATGGCACCTAATGCCTAACTCCTCTACATTAGGGAGCAAAATGAATAGGTCTTACAGAGACAGACATTTCCTGATAGAGTTACTGAACATCACAGAGAGAGAATTTTTCAGTTACAGAGAACAGATATAGACACATACACACACCCCTAAAGAAAACAAAAAGCAACAAAACAGAACAAAAGCTCAGGCTTCCCTCCACAGCAACAATGAATACTCAATACAAGAAAATACATAATCCGTGTGTACAAAGTTCTGAAGGAGAAAAAAGTTTGAACAAATATTTTTATATTTAGCCAAACTGTTGTTCAAGTATAAAGACAACAGACATTTTCAGACACGCAACAGCTCAATGACTCCTTGAGTTCCACTTGAAAAAAAAAAAAATGACTTGAACCCCAAATCCAGAAAACCAAGAAAAAAATGTGGAGCTCTAGTAAAAAGTTTGATAGGGAGAACTGAACCTATATACATTTAGAAATTAGGTTAAACAACAGTATGAAGCACATTTCTTTCATACTGGGAATGTTACACATTTCAACAATAAAAAGTAATAATAAACCAAATTCAAGTTTGGGGAAAGGTAGAGGAGAAAATAAAGGTAGAATTTCCTAACATTACTTCTAAAGATGGTAAATCAAGAAATTGAGACTTAAGTATACTACTTGAAATTACAAAGTTAACCAAGTAAAATAACAATATTAGCAAAAATAAGGACGAAGTGTATGTGATAATTTTCTTATCCATCTCAGCAGTCAACAGATAATTGATAAGCAGAGGTTAAAACCACTATGTAAATTTATAAAAGAAATCTCTAAAAGACCAAGAAACAGACAAATTTTTGACATTATCATAAAAAAGTACACTTATTCATATTTGACACATACATACACCATACAAAGAAAAGACAATCCATGGGGTAAGAGATGAGTTTGGGGTAGAGATGGAGGAATCATTAAAAACAGAAAATATGAGGGTCCTGGGTGGCTCAGTCGTTGAGCATCTGCCTTCAGCTCAGGTCATGATCCTGGGCTCCCTGCTCAGCGGGGAGCCTGCTTGTCCCTCTCTGTTTGCCACTCCCCCCCCCCACTCATGCTCTCTCTCTCAAGTAAATAAATAAAATCTTTTAAAAAATTAAAAAATAAAATAAAAAATAAAAACAGAAAATGTAATGTAAATTAAGAAGTATTCATTCTATAATAAATACATTTCTTAATGAGGCCAAAATACAGAACAAATCAAATCTGTAGAGATCTACATCTAAAATAAACTCTTCAAAAGACTCTTTATAACTCAGGAAGGTTAAAAGTAAAAAGGACATCAAAGATAAACCAGGAAAATGGTAAGGAAAAAGAAAAAAACTCATAATCTTAATGTCAGAAAAGAGCAAATTCAAGGCAAAAACTATTAAAGAACATAAAGGGTTATTTATACATTCAGTAATAATTAAACAATTACTATGCACCAGGAAATGTTCTACACACTATCAGAATCACCAGAGTTTAAATCAATAATGTGCTTATACATGTTATAAATCTTTCACCACCAAAAACAAAGTATTGAAATTCATAAAAAAAAACCCTAGAAGAAACCAACAAAACACTATAATAGTAACAGACACAGCAAACCATGACAGAACAAGAAGATAATACATACAATAATATGAAATACATACAATACAATCAATATCGCTAACCCATCAAATATATATATAGATTTATATATCTAACATACACTTCTTTTCAAGTAATTTTTAATTTTAAATTAAATTTTAATCAGAGAAGGAAACTTAGATTCATCATATTAACAGACTAAAGAAGAAAAACCATATGATCGCATCAATAGATACAGAAAAGGCACTTGACAAAATTCAATATCCACTCAGGATTTTTTTTTAAATGCTCAGCAAAGCAGAAATAAACATGTACTTCTTCAACTTAATAAAGGCATCTACAAAACACCTAGAGTTAACATCACATCTAATGGTGAAAAACTGAATGCTTTCACCTTAATATCAAGAACAAGGCAAAGATGTCTGCTCTTACCACTTCCGTTCAACATTGTGGGGGAGCCAGTTGAATAAGGCAAGAAAAAGAAATTAAAAGCATCCAGATTGAAGATCAGAAAGGAAGAAACAAATTGACTTTATTTGCAGATAACACGTTCATCTACATAAATCTGATGGCATTTACAATAAGGCTACTAGAATTAGTGAATTTATCAAAATCATAAAATACAAGGTCAATATTTTAAAATCAATCATATTTCTGTATTACTAGAAAGGAAAACTTTTCAACAAACAGTGCTGAAACAACTGTATAGCCATATACAGAAAGAAAACAGGAACCTCCACCTTTTCCTCTCATATACAAAAATAAACTTTAATTAATCATAGAACAAATGTAAAAATTTAAACTTCTACTAGATAAATATGCAAGGATGTTCATCGTAGTATTGTTTCTAATAGAAAACCAGATACAACTTTAACATCCATCATTATAAAAAGATTTTGTAATAAATCATAGTAATTACAAAAAATGAAATACTATCTAACTACATGTAACCATTTAAAAGAAAGAAAATAAATTTTGTGTCAATTAATATGGAAAAATAACAAAATAAACAATTACGTTTTTTTAAAAAGTATTGGACAGTATGTAAAGATGATAACTTTTGTGTAACATAAGTAACTGTAAAAGAATATTTACATTTATAGCTATTTTATGTGTATGTTTATGTGTGTGTATCTGTATATGTGTACCTATATACGTATTTTCCAGAAAGCTACAAAAAAATACTCTTGAACTTCGGGAAGAGGTACCAGGAGTCAGAGAAACTAGAAAAGGGAGAGATTGCTATAATTTTTAGAAAATTTAGACCTTTCTATACTATTTATTCTTTTTTCTTTTTCTTTTTTTTTTTTTTGGCTAGTGCATGTATTATTTTATTTTAAAAGCTAAATGATTTTTTTAAGCAAATAAGAGATCTCTATAGTGATCATTCTGGCTCAGATGCCTGCTGAGGGTCATGGGAGAACAGACACCACGTGAAGCTGTAGAAACCCATCTGAGAAGCAGAGGAAAGCGGAGAAGGAAGAAACCAAAAGGACCGCGCTAAAAACAGGACTGGCAAGCAGGTTCACTACCAATTCTAAATCCGGGCCCTGTAAGGCCTGCTAAAACTTTGTCTGTCCTTGAACATCCATGAAATTTCCCACTGCATTCTTCTAAGAAGCGGCCTCTTTTCACAAGCCAATTTAAGTCCCTCACAAGCTAGTTTGAATTCCTAACAACCCCAAAGGATCCCGGCCTGTACGCTTTTTGAATACCTTGCATTATTCCATCATGGAGGTGCTACCTTACCTTGCTGAAAATGAAACAATCTGAAGCGTGTACCCTGTGAACTCCAGCAGTGAGTCAAGCCTAGCAAGTATGATTTAAATAGAAACTTGTCCGGCAACATTTTCTACCTGCAAGAAAATTTATGATGAAGATTTCCATCTCTGAGTATGTTATTCAGAATATTTTGTCGAAATGTTATAGTAAGCTCTGTATGAATTACAAATCATAGAAGAATGCTTTTAAACCTAGAGAAGAGCTTTTAAAAAGAAATCAGAAAAGTGAACAGTGAAAGTTAAGAGGAAGGGGAAATTTGTGCAAATATTAAATATAATAAACACTCAGAGACACATCAAAAAAAGAAAACACCATATAAGAATGAACAAACTACAGCCTAATTCCAAACTAACATATAAGCAAGTGTGTGATACGATGGTCAAGGATGGTAAGAGACTAGACCCATTTTTAGGAACTGACTTCTTAACAAAGAGAACCTACTTGCACAAGGCTACATAGAACACATTCAAGTATACAGCTTAAATGCTATCTCTTCTAGGTGGCCTTTCCTAATCTTCCCATTAGAGGAGACCTTTCCTTTTTGGTCTCACTGTATCATGTATCATTTCTAGCAGTTACCACATTGCCTGACATTTACTGTTTACATGTTGGTCTTCTCTACCAGTGGGCTCCTAGAGAACAGGGACCATGCCTTCATAATTTTTTATGCCTCATAGGCAAATACCCATCGTATAATAAGTGCTCAATAAATGCTTGTTGAATATAAGATTAAAACCAGAACTTTAAGAACCAGTAAGATTTTCTTAATTAAAAAACAACAGCTATAGTTTCATAGAGGACTAAGAAAATGAGGAAAAACAAATGAAGAAAAATACTATGACACTCCAAATCCCAGCATCCCAACTCATAATCACTCTTAGCTATAAATATCATTGCAGATAAACACACACAACCATTGATTCATTCACGTCACAACCTTGCTTAAACAAGTAACCTGTGATGGCTTCCTATTGCTAAATTAATTATAGTCCAAATTCTTCAGTCAAATATTTAAGACCTCAGCAACCTAAATGCAGCCTTCCTTTCCTGTTTTAAAACTCCTTTCATTTCCCTGTATCAAGCTTATGATGAATTTCAACCAAACCCCTCATCATTTCCTGAATCAGCCTTGGATGTCCTGTACCTCTGTGATTTTGCCCAAATGATTTCTACCATCAGGAGTGTTCATTCCACCACATCCATTAATCACGAATCCTACCAACCCTTCAAGAGCCAGCTCATGTTCCCTTATCCCTCCACAAACAGCAGCTCCTTTTCCTCTGAAACCCTATAGTGTCCATATATGATAAGCTGGCCTGTGGTGTCACTCTGTGAATAAACCTCAACGCCAAATGAGGTCCCAAGCACCTTAAAGGCAGAGACTGTCTAATTCGCATGAGTCCCCTCTGCATTTACATCAGCTGTCACTCAACAAACAGTTGTGAAACACAGGAAGAGATTGAGTACAGTTAAACAGGGAGTGATGAATCTTGGAGTCTCAAAGCAACAACTTCAGCTGACCCTTGAAGAAAGTGTATGCCTTGGATTAGTGGAGTGGGGATTGTGCAAAAGACACTCAAGAAAGAAAAAAATAATGGAGACATTTTGGGCATTTCAACAAGAAAGCCCAACACTGTGCAGGGCTGTGCCATATATTTCAGGATTGTGTGTCCCAGCTCATTATGTACCAGCCCCCTTCCATTGTGACAACCAAAGACATCCCCTGGCACTGCTTCCAGGTAATAAGGATTAACTGAAGGCACTACAGAGGGGTCATGGGCATCTGGAGAGGGAATGAATGAGTCCTGACAAGATCTAGCTGGAGCGGGGCGCCTGGGTGGCACAGCGGTTAAGCGTCTGCCTTCGGCTCAGGGCGTGATCCTGGCGTTATGGGATCGAGCCCCACATCAGGCTCTTCCACTATGAGCCTGCTTCTTCCTCTCCTACTCTCCCTGCTTGTGTTCCCTCTCTCGCTGGCTGTCTCTATCTCTATCGAATAAATAAATAAAATCTTTAAAAAAAAAAAAAAGATCTAGCTGGAGCAAAAGAAATACTTCCATCGAAGAGGTGAGAAGAACACCAGCACCATCTATCTTTGAACCCCTCATGCTGCTATGGAGGAAATAAGTCAACTGACAACGACTCCCTTTCTTGTCTTTCCCAACAGCTTCACTCATGCACATACTGAGTGAGAAACAGTGAAAAATCAGGTAAAGAACGTGGTCTCTAGTCCTGAGTTTAATCAAATCCTAGCTTTTACACTTACTAGCTCTATTGGCAAGGGAAGAATTGCTCAACCTTTCTGTGCCTCTGTCTCCTCAATCATAAAATGGAAATAATGAAAGTACTCACCCCTTAAAGTTGTGTGGTGGTCCCAGCAAACAGGAAACACAAAATATATTATTTATTATTACCTCTTGGAAAAATCTGCTAACCAGAAAAGAGGAATATCACCACTAGATACTCTTTTCATAACCTGAGTGAATATTGGATGTTGGACACTGTACCAGATGGCATACTTCCATGAGGCAGTAACTATTACTATTCCTATTTTACAGATAAGAAAACGGATGCACTGAAAGGTTAAGGAAGTTAAGCTGGGAGTCAGGATTTAAATCTTTTTGTTTATCCCACTCTGCCTCATTGATTTAATAAGTATTTAATGAGGATCTGCTACTTGTCTGGCATGTTTCCAGGTGCTGAAGATATAACAATGATCAAAATAGACCAAAACCATGCCTCCTTGGAGCTTATATTCTAGTTGGGGGAGAGACAGTGAATAAAATAAGTTTAATATATAAATGATAGGTAGTAATCAACTGCTATGAGAAAAATAAAGTAGGAAAGGTGACTAGAAAGGCAGAGTGGGTGGTAGGCAGGGTGGTAGTAGGACCAGGAAAGACTCACTGAGCAGCACACGTTTGAGAAATGACAGGAAAAAGATGGAAGAGTAAAAATCTGGGGGGAAACCATCCCGATAGAGTGTATGGTAAGTACAAAGGCCCTGAGGCAGGAGTTTACTTAGGATATTGAAGGAATACCTAGAAGCCAGTTTTGGCTGCACTGGAATAAGCAAGGGAGAGAAGTAGATGGTGGGATGCAGACAGATATGGGACCGGGGAGGAACAGAAATATCATGTAGGTCCTTACGAGCCCTTGTAAGTTAAAGACCTGGCTTTTACTTAGACTGAGATCAAAAGCCATTGGTCGGATCTGAGCAATAAGGGCATGATCTGACTTACGTTTTAACAGGTTACTTTGGTGGCTATGAAGACAGTAGGCTGAAGGGAGTGTCACTTGAAGATCTCTTAAGAGTGGTCAAAGTTATTATTAGCAGGAAAAAAAGGAGCAATGCCTTCCTCAGTTCCAGCAAGTGTGATCACAATAGGTTATTTTTTTATTTTTCAGAACAAAGTGCTTGGGAAGCCTCTTTCCACCCTATCTATGATGTCTTGTTGAATTCATCAGTTGTAGGGAACCCTCATTCAATTATACTACAACCAGGAGCCTTTCTAAAACAGGCTGTCAGGGTGCATCCACAGCAGTTGGCTAGAATCCCTGCATTCTCACTCATTACTCCTCAGTGTTACCCTCACTGTAGAACATGAACTTGAGCGCAGAACTGGCTGTCCACTCTTAATACAAGCTGGCCTGCTACGATTGGGACATTTGGAACGTGGTCAAGTGGTAGAAGCACAAAGTCCAAAGAGAGCTAGGCTTAGGCTTAGCCAGACAGTCCACAAAATGCATACTGAGTACCCACTCTGAGCAAGCCATTGAAAGTCTTTAAAAGGCATCAGACTCATCTCTGACCTAAGTAGACATATGGTTCATACAGTGAAAGGATACAGTTTAAATGCAAGCTGCTATACAGCAATAAGTACACACTACGGATTGCAGACTATACACTAACTACAGCTAACATAACAAGGCAGATAGTCCACCCAACCAGGAGGATCTGGGGATGGCATCTGACTTGGGCCTTAAAGGGAACCTGGAGCTGTATACACAGAGATGGGCAGGCTTGCTGGGCAGATGGAGCAAAAGAAGAGATTTTTCACACACACACACACACACACACACACAGAGCGTAGTTCATAGCCACTTGATTTGCCACCTGCAGTTTATAATAGAACGGACGTGTGGGTTTATAAACCACTTTATTCTGCACAGAATTTCTCAGCTTGGGGCCAAATTGAAGGGCATTAGTCATCAGTAATTTGCAGTTATTTTTAATGTATTTCATTCGGAGAGGTTTAAGGCAGCTAGAGCTAAGAGAAATTTCCCCGTGCTTTGGTGAGGAAGTGAAAAATCAATACTCAAGGAGGGTATTTCTTCACTCCTTTAATGGGAATTTAACAGCCCGGACAAAAGGCAGATAGATGCTAGTGCTGTGGCCCCAGGAATCTGGGCGGTGCCTCACAAAGGCCTGAGGCTAGAGCGGTCCTCACCAGCCTCTACTGCACACCGGCCAAGGCCAGCTGCACCTGCCCTTTGCAGAAAAGCAATCTAAAGCAAGCACAGAAGGAAGCTGGAAGGAAAATAATTGCAACTCACACCGATGACCTATTTTCTGAATCCGGCTTATCGGAGATTGGATTCTTACTCCTCCAAAAACCAGCAGAACACTTCATGCCCAGGAATTGGTGTCTTTGAGGAGTGCATGGACCAGAATATGACAGACACATTGTCACCAGAGGACTTTTTTCTGACCCAGGTTCCAAGTGGTGGTAGCCTCAGACAGCTATTGTGGGAGGGGCTGATAAATCTACCAAATCCTTGGTGGCTTTGCTTCAGTGTTAGCCAAGATTAAATGATGCTAATTGGTTGTGAACCTGATCTGCTTAGTGTCTCCACGCAGCAGAAGCAGCAGAATCAAAACCATCTTCCCAGGCCCCACATGCACATCACGTAATATCTCCAACTTTATATTCCCCCCACTTGAGGTTGCCATGCCCCTTCATTCCAGACTTGGCCCAATCAAACTAATCTTTTTCTAAGTCAAGGGCTAAGCAAAGCCCATAGGCAGGTTCACCTTTGTGAGCAGCAGACGCACCTGTGAGTTTCTGATCTGGATTCCCAAGGAAGGAAAAGTGACTTTCAACAGCATTCAGTAGCATGCCCTGGGCTGTGCGCAGAGCGGCAGGCTAACAGGACAGAGGAGGAGCTAGGAACAGGAAGACAGGGCCGGCCTGCCTGCCTGCCGCAAACTTCTTTTCTGGTCAGCCAAGGGGTCATGGAAGCCCATGTGAAATAACTTTGGATTAGCTGCATCCATGATTTCTGAGGCAGAGTTCATTCAAGCCAGGACTGAGACTCCAGTGGGAATACTTCCTGGAGTAGATAAACTTAGGTATGGTTTTGTAGGAAGAAGTACAAAGGATGAGCGTACACAGGTGGGAAGAGTACTCAGAGAACGCAGTTATTAGAGCGTGGTTTAGAGATTGAAGCTCTACCTCTGCTGGTCAGTTCAACCTTGGTGTTTCCACTTACTGTCATTAAGAATCTTAAGAATAAGGATAATGTGTTCTGTGTTCTCGTATCCCTCAAGGTGCACATAATAGATGCTTGCATTTTGGCTTATACAATTATAGCATCATATAGCTGGACTGAACTTATTGGTCGTCCCATTTGTTTGCCAGATGAATAAATGCATGGATGAACAGGGTATGAAAAAGACCTGGTTCCAGGAGAAGGGCCAGAGGCATAACCAAGAGACGAAGTTGAATTTGTATACAGGAATTGGTTGATGGAGGAACTTCCAGGCAGCCTGGAGGGTGAAAATTTGATGCCAGCATTTTTTTCTCAGGAAAGAGCAGAACAAGAAGGCCAGCAGGACATAGTTTCAAGGGTCATTGACAGCCTGCTCGGGAGGGCTAGCTCAACCATCTTTACCAGGGATTTTTCCCTGGCCCTTCCGGATTATAGGGTCCCAGTAATTTATCCTGCCTTCCTTCCCCACCTCCCCACCTCCTACCTCAACCTCTAACAATACTTATTAGTTCAAAGTGAACCATCTGAAGGAAGGGATATGCCCCTGCAAATGGCTGAGAGCTTGATCTGCTCCAGATAAGTGTTTCTAAGAAACGAGTGCATTCCCAGTGGGAGTGCAGCAGCGGCAGCCTGACAGCCATTTGCATAATTTCTCTTCTGTAACAGGCCTCAAAAATAACAACAGGCAAACCGGATCAACTCTATTAATTTTAAATTTGCTTGAGCTGCTCTTTTTAATGGAAGTAAATACTAAAGCACCGTGAAGATTTTAAATCCACAAATTACATAGTGTAACATTTGTTCTCTCCAAGGAGACATTTTGCAGAATGGACACTCAGTTTGTGTTACCATAGAATCACCAACTGATTCTGGAAAATGCAATTGCTCTGGAATAAGGTTGGAAGGTAGCTTGTTTAGAAAGTTCATCTACGAGTGGCAAAAAAAAAAATGGTATCAAAAATAATAATATATAATAATGGCATCAAGATAATAGTATTAATAATAATATGGTATCAAAAATAAGATATACACATATCAAATCAGCAATGACTCAAGAAGCCCGAAGCAAAAGAACGTCATAGATGACTTCCACAGTTGCTCACACCACTAAACGGTCAGCAATACACAGATGGACCGGGACCATGTCTATCAGGTCACATACCCCCAGGCCTAACATAAGGCCTGGTATGTGACCATATAATGTTGAAAGAAATGACTGACTGGATGAAGGATGGAAGAATGAATGTGATTTATTTACATAACAAAGGCAAATCATATACTTAAAAAATGTATACATAAGATTTTTTTTCCAAAAACCTAGAAATATCAAGAATGTCATCATGTCCATTCATATGTGCCCATGTGTAGACACAAGTGGGCACACACCACAAGCAAAAACACCTTCAGAAGATAAGTATGTCAAAAAGAAAGACTTTAATTTTAAAGTCTTTACACAGCAGAAGTATTTCAAAACTAGCTAAGCATATTATAACATTTGAAAACGAATTACTGCAGATTAACCTTTTAGTCTCCTTCATCTATTTATGGAGCGCCAGGCACTATACTTGGTGGTTAAAGAATTGCAAAGCAAGGGGGGAAAAGCTACCTTTTGGGTTTCTTTCCCTGGATAATTTTTGCAAAGAACATTCTATTAAGTTTTACTCTAAACAGATGCATTTTTGGCAGGACCAAATAATCCATTTTCTGCTCTATTTTAATATCCGTATTTTCATTTCATGGGTTTTATCCCTCAATTCCAAATGACATTCTAAGTCAAATTAGAAGTTAACCAAAGTCATCAGCTGGTACTTCTTTTAAAAAGTAAATCTCAGTGGTAAAAGGAGATAGGATCTCTGGATATTAAGTCTGTTCTGAGTGGAGCAGCCACTGAAAAATGTCAAATAATGTGTTCAACTTGAGATTTTAAAAATTGGGGGGCTTGGAGTTCACCTATTTTGTAATACACAGACACATACACACACAGTTCACCTGTGTCTGAAAAAAAAACATGAAAGAATGGCTGAAGGAAAAGAGACAAAGACTGAGGAGAGTATTTTTTTTAATAATAATTTTTTATTATGTTATGTTAGTCACCATACAGTATATCCTTAGTTTTTGATGTAGAGTTCCATGATTCATTGTTTGCGTATAACACCCAGTGCTCCATGCAATACGTGCCCTCCTTAATACCCATCACCGGCCTTATCCCAATCCCCCACCCCTCTCCCCTCTGAAGCCCTCAGTTTGTTTCCCAGAGTCCACAGTCTCTCATGCTTTATTCCCCCTTCTGATTAACCCCCCTTCATTCTTCCCTTCCTTCTCCTACCGATCTTCCTATTTCTTATGTTCCATAAATGAGTGAAACCATATAATTATCTTTCTCTGCTTGACTTATCTCACTTAGCATAATCTCCTCCAGTCCCATCCATGTTGCTGCAAATGTTGGATAATCGTTCTTTCTGATGGCTGAGTAATATTCCATTGTATATATGGACCACAACTTCTTTTTTTTTTTTTTTTTAAAGATTTCATTTCTATTTATTCGACAGAGATAGAGACAGCCATCGAGAGAGGGAACACAAGCAGGGGGAGTGGGAGAGGAAGAAGCAGGCTCACAGCGGAGGAGCCCGATGTGGGACTCGATCCCACAATGCCGGGATCACGCCCTGAGCCGAAGGCAGACACCCAACCGCTGTGCCACCCAGGCGCCCCCATGGACCACAACTTCTTAATCCAGTCATCTGTTGAAGGGCATCTCGGTTCCTTCCACAGTTTAGCTATGGTGGACAATGCTACTATGAACATTGGGGTGCATATGGCCCTTCTCTTCACTACGTCTGTATCTTTGGGGTAAATACCCAGTAGCGCAATTGCTGGATCATAGGGTAGCTCAATTTTTAACTTTTTAAGGGACCTCCACGCTGTTTTCCAAAGTTGCTGTACCAACTTGCATTCCCACCATGAGGAGAGTGGTTTTGATGTAGGTCCTGTACCTACCGAGGTGAGGGCGCTGCTCTGGGCGGGTCGTTCCTACACTTTTAAACCTCTGTCTATGTAAAAGACCATCTTCCTTCATCACGAACTAATATGAGATTGCCCCAATCATATTGTGGGTAATGCCATGCTGAAATCCTTTGGTGTTAGTATTTTTAAATTAATCCTCCTAAAACACCCTCTCATCAAAGCACAGTCAGATTCATTCCATCACCGTTTGATGGTGCCACGGTGTGACAGGTCCTGGTGACATAAAGCAGATTCCTTGTGCTCATGAGTGTTACAGAAGAAACAGACAGGACCTTAGTTTGTGTTGCTATAGAATTGCTATAGTTACTATAGAATCACCAACTGATTCTGGAATGTCCAATTGCTCTGGAATAGTGGAGCAGGCCTAGACAAACAGAGCTAATCCGTCCCGTGAACTGGTGGGTTCTCCAACTTGGTTACACACTGGAATCACCTGGGAGATTTCAAAATACTGATTCCTGGGTCCCACCACTAGGGATTCTGATTTAATTGTTCTGGAGTGTAGCTCTGAGCACCAGCAGTCTTAAAAGCTTCCCAGATGAGTCTAATGTGCAGAAACATTTGGGAATCATAGCTCCAGGGCAGTGGTTCTCAAACATTAAAGTGCATCAGAATTCCCTGCAAGAGTTGTAAAACACAGGTTTCTGGGCCCCAAACCCAGAGTCTCAGACATTTGTTGTAGGGAAGAGCCCCAGAATGTGCATTTCTAACAAGTTCCAGGTGAGGTACATTCTTGTATACAAAGCTGATGATTTCAGGTTAAAGTCCTGGGTGTAGAATTGTTGGGTCAAAGGATTTGAATATTTTCAAGGTTTATGCATAAATTTTTGGGAAAACATAATAGCATAGACTAGAGAATAATCAAAATAAATAGAAATACTTAAATATATCAAGAATATTTCTTGCACTAAATGACGTTTTTGCAATCACTGGTTCCTCTTCTAAGTAAAAGACAGCCATAGATGTTTCTCTTTCTTACTCAGATTTCAAAACAGTCCAGGGAACATGAAAGCAGACAGCTCACAGGGAAACTCTCACAATGCTTTGTCCTCTGAAGTTTTAACTACCTGCTTATGTCCTCTCAGGAAGACCAACACATTAGCCTTCTTAATTCTCCTAAATACACTGGCACTCTCTAACTGCCTATCCAATATCTTCAAGGGGAAGCCTTCAGTTTCTTCTTCTTTCCAAGTCAGAGTAGAAAGGCTAAGGACAATGATACACGTATCTGCATACCCAGAGCCCCACACCTGCTCTTTTTTTCAACTGGGAAAGTTTTCCTTGGCAACCATCTAAATCGCTGCCCCAACCCCTCCTGCTCACTAGATCCCTGATATTAGCAAATAAAAAGACTCTTTTTCAGGATTCGGACTGTTTGTATTTTACCACTTTTTTCCCCCAGTCTCTCTCTCCATGTGGGCAGAAATGGCGGCTGTCTTCTTTACCATCAGCTGCTGTTCTCCCAATGCCTGGCAACAGTTCTCAAACATGTTTGCTAAATGAATAGATGAGATTAAGCAACCTCCCTTTTGTATGCAAGGCTTGTAAAATTCATAAGCACTTTGAATATTTAAAAACAAACTTGACAAGACAAAAACAGTTTGCAAACAGCCATATGGTGGTTTCCTCACAAGAGCTGTTAAGAATGAAAATCTCCTAGTTCCTCTGATTTGATCCAAACTGAATTAGCAATGCACCCATTAGAAATAATTCATAAGAACTGAATATACAGAGTAGGGTTATTTCCCCAACTACATTATAAAGTGGGGATGATCTTACTGTGGTTCCTGGTGTGGTTGCTGGTATGGTTGGGGAGGTTGTACACTGCCCAAAGTCAGCCAGCTGAGGAGATGAGAGGCTGCTGAAACACATGTGTCCTGGCATGGGGCTTCACATCCAGAGAAAAGGAAAACTTCTTCTAATGGTCACAAAGGCACAGTTGCTCACCAAGCCGTACAGCATTTCATAATTCACACAAAACACACTGGATGGGTCCTTTGTATCTTATACTTATTTGTATTCCTCAACCTCAGGTAGCAAAGTCCTTAAATATGGAGGTGCCCCATCAATATACATCAACTAGATTGAGTATATGTTAATTGATAATAAATTGATACTCTTATTGAAACTACTTTGGGATGGGGATGGTGGTGGGAAATCCCAGCTAAACTATGGTTTACTCTTTGGGGATCAAACACAATTTTAGCAGTTGAAAAGGATTCAGAAAACATGTCCTCCTCATGTAATAGGGAAAAAAGAGGCTTAGAGAGGTCACCTACATTACTGGACTTCTAGAATAGCATTCTTAAGCCAAAGTCAGATGTAAATTAAATTCTCTGCTAATCTAAGCCCTAAACAGCGCCTTATAACCATCAGGACCGCCAGTTTGGTCCCCTGCTGAGCAAGTGTAATGGTAAGTGAGCAGCTCTACAATTTGACTGGGACTTTGTTTGTTTGGTTTTTTTTTTTTTATATATACATTTATTTATTTATTTACTTAGTTTTTTTCCCTTTTTCCCATATCATTTTTTTATTATTAATATTTTATTATGTTAGTCACCATACAGTACACCCCCAGTTTTTGATGTAAAGTTCCATGATTCATTACTTGCGTACAACACCCAGTGCACCATGCAATATGTGCCCTCCTTAATACCCATCACCAGCCTACCCCATTCCCCCACCCCCTCCCCTCTGAAGCCCTCAGGTTTTTTCCCAGAGTCCATAGTGTCTCATGGTTCATTCCCCCTCTGTTTACCACCCCCTTTCTTCTTCCCTTTCTTCTCCTACCGATCTTCCTACTTCTTATGTTCCATAAATGAGTGAAACCATATGATAATTGTCTTTCTCTGCTTCTTGACTTATTTCGCTTAGCATTATCTCCTCCTGACTGGGACTTTGAATTCCAACTGAGTCGTTATATTGCATGAATGATTTTTCATATCACTTAACATCAAGATATTCTCCTAACTTTCAAAATGAACTCTGATAGCAGAGAAATAAATCAAACTTTTATAAGATCTAATAGATGTCAGAGTGTTCTTTCGGTGGCAGGAGTTTTAATTCTTTTTTTGAAAAAAAGATTAATCACCAAAGCAACTTAGTATAAAATTGAAATTCCTCATTTATATTATATTAAATTTATATTACCTGCCACTCCTATCAACCCTAAAGGGGTAATTTTCTATATTGAATTATTTATATTCTCTTGTAATCAGATACCTGATAAACTTTTAAACATTTATACATCCACCTAATTCAAAGATGGAAAGTGAATACGTCCTGCAAATGAAAATCTGCCTGTCAGAACTCAGGGCACTGCCGAATTTGTGTGTCTGTTTATCTCTATCCACTTACCTATATTCCTACACATATATCTGTATGATTATTGCTGCATGGTAAGCACCTGATCATTGCTAAATGAATGATGAATGAGTGTAATAAATATTGTAAATTAAGATAGCAAGAGATAATGTCCATGATGGTAGAGAAAGTAATAGATTAGCAAATTATTTCGGTACTCTATGAATCTTAATGCAACCTACCTTGTTCGTTATTGCCATTTCTTTAGAGAAGGCTTGACCATGTTGGTTTCTCCTATCATACTAAGATTCTTATAATGCAAGCATATTTTAACCTTTTATCAGGAATAAGGATTCCTAATCCAGATACAGGCTACTAAAAGAAAAAAATTAATTTTCTCCCTTAAAGTGTCAAGATAATTTTTGTATTGCATAACTACTCTGCCCTTCTGTATTAGTTTCCTACCACTACTGCAAATCAACACAAACCAAAATTATGACCTTATACTTGTGGAGGTCAGACGTCTGAAATAGGTATCACTGGGCTCAAGTCAAGGTGTCAGCAGAGCTGTGTTCCTTCCGGAGGCCCTACTAGAGAATCTGTTTCCCTGCCTTGTCCAGAGTCTAGGGGCCACCTGCATTCCTTGGCTTATGGCCCCTCCTCCACCTGCAAAGCCAGCAGCCTAGCATCTTCAAATCTCTCTGACTCTAACCCCGACTGTCCAGCCTCCCTCTTTCCTTACAAGGACCCTTGTGATTACATCAGGCCCACCCCATCATCCAGGCTAATCTTCCCATCTCAAGATCCTTAATTTAATCAACCTACAGAGTCTCTTTTGCCATGTGAGTCGGCATTCACAGATTCCACGGATTAGGATACAGACATCTCCCAAGGCCATTACTCTGTCTACCTCCCCTTCTAAAACTGTGGTTGGCACTTAGCAACAAGCAGCATGGTGGGGGGGGAGCGCACAGAGTAGCATATGGAACACTTTCTGGGAGTGAAGGAGAGCAGAGTTTGAATCCTGGCTTTGGCCACTTACCAGCTATAAGACCTTGGCTGTTTAGTATACGTGGTGTTTAGTATGCAGCATACTAAACCCTCAGAGCCTCAGTTTTTTTCGCTTGTAAAATGGGGCCACAGTACCTACTTCATTTTATTGTTGCAAGGATTCAAGAGAAAGCAAGCATAATGCATCTGGCCCCCCACTCACAGTAGGTGTCGGATAAACAGGAGTCAATTCCTCTCCCCCGCGCATTAAAAGGGCACAGCAGCATTAAACCAACTGCATGCTGATTTTTATTGTACTGACATGAGGTTAATTATTATTAAATTCAGTACAGAGTGGTTTCCTCTGGCCCAGAAAGTTAAGGCCGGACATTCAATTACGGGTTTTGTTAGCCAACACTGTTAGACATTAGCAGGGCTGCCTAAAACTCTGCTCTACTCAGGAGCTTAAGTGACAACCGGATTTAAAACACCGGAAAGGATTTCTCTTTATCTCTCATGCTCAGTTACTTCCTCGGTGAGATATTTATAGCCAGAAGTTACTAAGATCACGCTTAAAATCAGCAGGAAAAGATTAAATAGAGTGGAATTCATATTAAAGGGCAATTAAACAATGCTAAATCTTACCTCTTAATAACTTTCATTATACTTTTTTTTATTTGGAAGTTAGATATGAATAACCTATGTTTAAGTTGACAAGACTGACTAAAGAAAACAGTGCAGTAAATTATTTGAATGTCATAAATTGCGTTGTCATGGATTTGGCATTAGATTTGGAGTCAGATGATTGTGATTATCAGGAGTCCCAACTCCAAGTCCTACCTATCCCACTCTGCTGCTGTGTGCCCTCAGGGGGTTCACATTACCTCTCTGAGCCTTATCTGTAAAGTCAGGGTGACTACAGGGACTAACTAAGACTATAAATGTGAAACCACTATATGAGTAATGATATTATCATCCTTAATTCATTCAACAAACATTTTATCCTTATTCTGTTGTAGACATTGAAACAAAAAGAGAATAAAAAATGAGTAAGACTCTGTTGCCTTCCCTCAAGATAACGCGGAAAGGGACAGAAACATATTATTTTTATAAAATGTCCCCTTTAATTTTGTTACTTTTTAGTTGCAATATAATTTGCTTAGAGTGAAACGGTCAAATCTTATATGTACCATTCAATCTCATTTTGTCAAGTACATCTTAAGAGAAAACATTTCCACTACTCTAGAAAGTTTGTGCTCAATCCCTAGCCAATTCTCAATCCCTTCAGACATAACAACCGATCAGATTTCTATCACCATAGGTTAGTTTTGCCAGTTCCAAAATTTCACATAAATGGAATTATACATTATGTACTTTTTTGCGTTAGGTTTTTTTCATTCGGTGTATTTTTTTTTTAAATATCGACCCAAGTTGTTGCACTTACCAATAGTTCTTTTGTTGTTTATATTTGTTTTTTTGTACTGACTAGTATTCCTTTCCTGGCTATGTCACAACTTATCCATTCTCTTGTTGGTGGGTATGTGGCTTATTTTTAGTTTGGGCTATTCTGAACAGAGCTGCTATGAACAGTCTTGTAAAAGCTTCCCTGTGGACATGTGTTTTCTTTCTTAAATACCTTGGAGTACTATTGATGGGCCATAGGATTTCTTTTCATTTTAAATTTAAAATTTATGCTCTTTTCTATACACTTGAAGTGCTTGATAATTTAACATAATTTTAAATGTTTTAAATTATTAATAACTATTTTAGACTTGTTAGAGCAACTTCTATTTGAATAGAAATAACCCCAAGAATTTTGTATGGTCACTGCAAGTAAAATTTCTTCTGCAAAGATAAAAAGACGTGGCTAGAGTTGGGAGAGAATCTATAAAACAAAACAAAGCCTTTTGGAGGAAGCCGAAATCATTCTGGAAAACACACATTGTGGGCCTGACTACCAGAGCCAGCAGCTAAGGAGCTGGCCGTTTGGAGGCCTTCTAGGGCTTCTCCGTTCACAATTACTCTCCATACTCCAAGACAGTGTTGATATTTTGTTTCTGTTTGGTATTTACCTTGTCTGTCTCACTCCTATTATAACCCCATTGCCTCATACAGTGTTCAGCACCTGGTAGGCTCTCGCAAAATTTCAGTGAATGGTAGGCTAAGCAAAAAAGGAGCCAGAATGAAACAGCACCCAACTCTTTTACCCTCTTCGATCCTGCCATCAAACAGTGATTACTGGGCTCCTGGGTGGCTCAGTGGGTTAAGTATCTGCCTTCAGCTCAGGTCATGATCCCAGAGTTCTGGGATCGAGTCCCACATTGGGCTCCCTGTTCAGCAGAGAGTCTGCTTTCCTTCTCCCTCTGCTGCGCCCCCTACTTGTGCTCTTTCTTTCTCTGTCAAATAAATAAATAAAATCTTTTTTAAAAAATAGTGATTACCCTCCAACTCTCAAATCACATTCCTCAACCATCTGAGCAGGAGTGAAAAGATGAGACATCACTGTGGCTCTCTTCATGTCATCTCTGCCTCTGCTACTGTCCCACCCCACCCCCAGATTCCATCTGCTCTCCCTGGGAAAGCACGGACACCTGGTTGAAAATCACGGCAGGAATAAGCCCTTGTCTTTGAGGGGAGGGTGTTGCACCCCTCGGATTTAGGACCTTTGCCCTAAATGCACCAATTCGATGATTGTAAAGTGGACAGAGACAGCAGGGAAAGTGAGTGAGAGGAGCACCACTGTGCCAGCATCTGGAGACACAACAGTGAAAATGAGATAGAGACTCATTTGTTAGAGCCAAAAACTTTCACAGATTTTTCACTCCACTTCCTACCATGACAGACACTGTACTTTCACCATCTGATGTTGGAGAAACACATATGCATAAGCTACTATGAATTTAGTAACACTTCTAAATGAATTTCTGTTTTATTCTTCACAGGCACTGGAACATGGGCTGTGCCTGTTTTAAATAAACAACCCATTTTGGGGAGACGCATGGATTTGTTGTCCCTTTGTGATACTGCTGTGGCCTGTGGGTGGGGAGCGCAGGAGGAGAACGCAGTTTGATTTCTCCACTGCAAGAGAAAACTGGAGAAGTGGAAACAAGGAACTCTGAACCAGAGAAAGGGTAAATACAGAGCAGCATTCATAAGCCCAAAAGCAGCTCTGTGGAGTTTGGTTTTCCAAGAAAGCCCTGCTGCCACTTGCCAAGACATGCATACACTCTGAACACTTGGAGGTTGATTCTGTGTATACCAGGTACATAACAAAATCAAACAAGGATCACCTTTTAACTATTTTTTAATTTTAAATATCCTTATATATGGGTTACCTTAACCAGAAAGAGAAATCTATTATTTAGGAGAAGTTAGATACAGAAACAAAATGGTTCAGTTAGTGCATTTAAATAAGAACAGCCAAAGAGACCTTGGAGAGACCAAGGGAAGAAGAAACCTTTTTAGAGATTTTTTTTTACTCTTCCCACTGCCAGAATGAAAGGCGTCAAGAATACCATGTATGATCAAGTAGAACAAAGTCTTCACGAACAGTTGAACTAAGGAGGTGACCCCCTCCAATAAGACTTGCCCCGGCAATGAGACTGCACTTTATGAGGATATTTTAATGAGATAACGAGGGAAAAATCTGAAAATGAAGAAAAAGTGTTTAGGGGTGGAGACAACATTTAGCCTTAGCAATTAAAAAGTAAATCCATTTCATAACTCTTCTCTTTATAACTGTAGGTCACATCTTTTCCTTATAACTGTATTTTTGTAGCTCAAAAAATTTGTAAATCCTGGGTCACATCTTCTCCTTATAACTGGTCACATCTTCTCCTCATAACTGTATTTTTGTCTGTAGCTCAAAAAGTTTGTAAATCCTGGGGCGCCTGGGTGGCACAGCGGTTAAGCGTCTGCTTTCGGCTCAGGGCGTGATCCCGGCGTTCTGGGATCGAGCCCCACATCAGGCTCCTCCACTGGGAGCCTGCTTCTTCCTCTCCCATTCCCCCTGCTTGTGTTCCCTCTCTCGCTGGCTGTCTCTATCTCTGTCAAAAAAAAAAAAAAAAGTTTGTAAATCCTAGCCAGATCTCCCCTGCAGGAGGAACTTAGCGGCCCACAGGGGCTCAACTCTGCGTGCCTGTTGGAATCTCCACAGATCTTAAAACACAAGACCTGGCTCTTCCTCAGCAATTCTTATTTAATGGGGCCAGAGTGGGCCAGGCACCTGTTCACAATGGTTGATATTATTAATAACCACAATAATGTCTTGATTATACTGAAACCATTTCATTCAAGTAGTTCATTAAGACTTACAGTGTGTTTACTATTATTTACTATGCAGTTAGCAGGCCAGATGCCTAGAGCCGGGAGCTACCACTATGTATGAACAGATTAGAGAAAAATGAGCAGCATTGTGCATTTTATACCATTAGCATAACCTGAAAGAGAGCAATAATTGGTAGCACATTAAAAATCCTGTAAAATGAAGTCTGTTGCTCCCATCCCAGATGCCAGGGAGGGGAGTGATTGCAGCGCGGATCCAGGGTGACTGGCGTGCTTTGGTCAAGGGTGCAGAATTAAGGGCCCACCCCTTTCCTAGCTCCAGCGCTTGTGGGCCAGGAAATCATTGGGCTGGAAGTCAGGAGACCTGGGTTCTCCTCCTGGCCATCTGCCGAGTCATCTCAGGGAAGTCACTTGAATTCCAATTACGTACTGAGCCCCTTCAGGGAAAGGGATGGTAACTGGGCTGATTTTTTTTATTGGGTTAATTTTGAAGGACAAATAAAAGCTCAAAGTTTGCATAGGACATAAAAAGCATTCCAGACAAAAGGAATTCTAGTGGCAAAAGAGGGAAACATAAAATGGCATGACATGCTTGGGGAACCACAAGTACCTCAGCACGGCGGGAGCATTAATACCCAGGAGAAGCAGAGGCAGGAGTGTGGAGACATAGACCGGGTCACAGGGTCTCCTGAGCCATGTGGCGAATACAGGCAACTGGAGAGTTGCTGGTTACCATAAGGAGAGCAATAATAGAATCACGTGTGTGGTTTAGAAAGATCATTCTGGCATCAGAGAGAAAAGGGGAGGAGCAGGCTGGAAGTGGGAGAAAAGGGAGGAATCTCAACTGGTGGCAAGAATTCTAATTAAGAGGCTACTGCAGTCACTTTACCTCTCTGGCGTCAGCGTCCTCGTGTATAAAAATGAGGGGTATATTAGTCACAACACTATCTATAAGTGACAGAAACATAACTCCAACCAGCTTTCACCCCCCCCCCCTTTTTCTCATGGTTAGAACCATAGGTGACGATGAAGATGCATGACTCGCTACGTTATGTTACAGTAAAAAACTACGGAATTATTTTGTGATCAGCAAGAAAATTTTACTAGTATTGGTGGTAAAGGTAAGAAGAGTGAAGAAATTAAGCTACTTTTTTATTTTATTTTTTTTAATATTTTATTTATTTATTTGAGAGAGAGAGTGAGTGAGTGAGTGAGAGAGGGCACAAGCCAGTGGGGAGAAGCAGAGGCAGAGGGAGAAGGACTGAGCAGGGAACCCCATCTGATGCAGGCTCGATCCCAGGACCCTGGAATCATGACTCCAACTGAAGGCAGATGCTTAACCCACTGAGCCACCCAGGCATCTCAAGCTACCTTTTTTAAAAAAAAGTAGTTTC
This sequence comes from Ailuropoda melanoleuca, assembly GCF_002007445.2. Lineage (NCBI taxonomy): Eukaryota > Metazoa > Chordata > Mammalia > Carnivora > Ursidae > Ailuropoda > Ailuropoda melanoleuca. Next base: position 138,997,238 of record NC_048219.1, on the reverse strand, counting down.
TTGGCTCACATTCCAGAAATATCCAGGGATAGATGGATTTCAGGCATCATTCAAAAGATCTGATCAGAGTTCTCTATCTTTCTAACAGGATTTCCCTACATGAAAACCAGCTGGTCGCCATCAACCCAGGGCACCCCATCTATAGCCCTGTCAGTGGACTGATAGCTCCAAGCGCGAGGTCCCAGGGAGGCCTCTGGGCTGGCTTGGGTCATGTGTCCAGCCCTGAACCAATCAATATGAATCGAGAAATGGAGCTCTCTGATTGGCCAGGCCTCGGTAAATACCCACTCCTGCCAGATGGGAGCAGGGTCTGTCCCACTCAAGCGACGTGAGATGGGTTCCCCACAGGAAATGGGACTTAAGTTCCCAGATGAAAGGAGAAAGGATACTGAATGGGCAAAAACAACAAAGTCCACTAGAAGAAGTTGGACTAAGCGGTCTTTAAGATTCCCATGCTATAAACCATGTTTTCACCATAAGCCCATTCTGTTTTCTCCATCAGGCCAGGTTCCCAGAAACCTGAGGCCCAGTCCAGGAGGGGAGTTTGGACACCTCTTACTGATGTCAGATAAAGTTAGGTCTTTTGAGAGAACACAGCACACGCACAGACACGTGCTAATGTGGAGTTATGAACAGACCCCATGACTTCTTTAGTTCTTGTACGGTTCATCTTTACACTAAAAGAAATGGGAGGAGGATAGATTCCAATAAAGCAAATTCCTTCTAAAAAAGCACTAGGTATCAGAAACTCCATTTAATTACTTTTATTATGGAACTGGAGAGAGTTGAAAAGAGAGCTGCCAAATTAAAGTGCTAGAGAATAAGTTCCTGAAAAACCGCAAGAATCTAGAATTTTTCAGTGTAAAGAAAAGATTAAGAAGACTAAATAAATGACTTTACCAGGGAGGTGACTTGGTCCTTATCTGCCATATTAAAGAGTTGTACCAGACACAGGAATAACTGTATTTATTTTCCCCCCTTCTCCCCCCTCTCTTCCTACTCTGCCTTTTGATAGAAAGAATTTGGGGTATTTAAAATGATAGATAAAATCCTACTAGTGAAAGGCACTGGAAATTAAAATGGTTACGAGAGTGAGCTGAATGTTGAAAGGAAAAGAGAAAGAGATTGAGAGAGAGAGACTATAGATTCAATGGATAGATTTGAAATTGCCGGTTCTTTCCAAAGGCAAGGAGAACTAAATGATGCTAACGTTTCTTGAGGTTTTCTATGTAATCTTAAAATTAAATTAGGTGATAATTTATATTCTTCTCACTTGACTTTGGGCCATTTTTTAAAAATGTCCCCTTCATGCATTAAAATATCCAAATGTAAATAATTCAAACGATATTCTATTTACACATCATGTGACACTTCAAGAAAACACTAAAGTATTATAACACTAACATCTTCTGTTTCAAAGTACCAAATAGGATAAATGCATTGCTAATTAAAGACTTCCAAATCTTAAAAATGAAACAAAGATCTCACTAAGAAACCAAGTAACACTTAATCTTGTTTATTCTAGAGGAGAACATAGGCAACAACTTCTATGACATCGGCCAGAGCAACCTTTTTCACGACACATCTC